>NW_027270895.1:2332500-2932500 GCF_040938485.1 Diadema antillarum
ACACTCCCTTTTCTTTGAAGGATGCATCTTCTCTTCTATGTTTACTTCGTTCTCAAAAACTTGTATGTGAAAGGCCTGTTCAACGTTTGGTCTCCAAGATTTTATCGAGGGATCCGTACAGCCACAAGCAATGTCATTCGTCAGATCAATTTCAATTCAATTCAATTCAATCATAGTTTATTTCCAATCAACGAAAATCAAAAACATAGTACAATGTATACATGTCATTAAATGATATTGTTCAAACGCTTGCAAAAGATTCATGTAATATACGAGACAAATTATAGAACAACATATATGTACAATAATAAAGAGGAACACTGTACAAATACTACGTGGGCGAGCGGAAAATAAATTCGATCATGGAAAATAGTGATCCACTAAAAAGCAAAGCTTGTCGGACGTGGATCGCTAGATAAATAATGAGTGAATGATATACTATTCTATAACAATATACATGTAGTTATTTTGAGATACACAGGTCGGGAAAAAAATATAGAATACCAATGCTATAGTGCCATAGTGCCCGGACACTGTTCATTGAACCACGTGTACCGGGGAAATATGACAAGGACAATACATTCGTACACACATTCAATTACCCACACGCATATACACTGTTGGACGCGAGACAGTACCGAGAGGAGAGAAGACGGTAACAATATACAAGTCTACGAAGAACAATAGACGGGAAAGGAAAAGGAGAGAAGAAAGAAGAGAGGTCTGCACACAGAACACGCCAAGTGCTGCGACATCAGGACAGGTGAAAGCTCAAACATAAATTATAGCAATTTAAATTATCTAAGATTATAAGTAGAAAGTAAATGTTTTCTGAGTTTATATTTAAATGTGACAAATTTGGGGGAATCTTTTAAACTATTATCTAAATTATTCCAAAGTCTGGGTCCGGTATAAAGAAATGTATTTTGGGCATGTGCGGTTCTCATTAACGGAAGATGGAATTCGTCGGATCGTCGCGTGGGATAGTTATGAACATGACTGTTTCGATGAAATAAATCGTGGAATATTTTAGGTAAAAAGGTACTATTGTAATTAAACATAAACTGACCAAGTTGAAACACATACAAATCATTTACTTTTAATATTTTATGGTCAGAAAACAAAGCATCTGTATGTTCTCGGGTATGTAAATTAAAAACAATTCTAAGCGCTTTCTTTTGCAATAAAAGAAGTTTATCAAGTAACATCTGATATGTATTACCCCAAGCAAGAATCCCGTAGTTTAAATAAGGGAGTATCAAACTAGAATAAAGAGTTAATAATGCAGATGAAGGAAGATAATATTTCAATCTATTCATTACGCCAATGTTACGTGAAATAATTTTACATATGTTATCAATATGATTCCTCCATGAAAGCTTGTTATCAACGCAAACACCAAGAAATTTAAAAGAAGAAACTTCTTCTAAGGGAGTAGTATCAAATGTTATATTGCCTGGGAGGCTATCTAAAGAATTACTAAAAAGCATAACTTTTGTTTTTTGAATATTTAATGACAATTTGTTTGCGTATATCCATTGTATAACCTTTATCAATTCTTCATTGACTGTTCTTATTAAGATATTTGGGTCAGGGTGGGAAAAAAAAAGATTAGAGTCATCCGCGAATAATATGAATGATAGTTTCTCCGAGGATCTATGAAAATCATTAATATAAATAATGAATAACAATGGGCCTAATAAACTCCCTTGTGGAACACCACATGCAATTGTTTTACTTTGAGAGTCAAAGCCGTTGACATGTACAAATTGGGATCTTTCTGATAGGTAACTCGTGAACCACTCCAAGGCCTTTCCACGTATTCCATAATGAGACAGTTTGGCGAGAAGTATTCCGTGGTTAATCGTGTCAAAGGCCTTGGAGAAGTCCAAGAAGATACCTATTGTATGTGAAAGTGTGTCGAGTGCGTGTGTGACTTTGTCGATGAGGGCAAGTAGTGCGTGTGTTGTGCTGTGATTTTCCCTGAATCCAAATTGAAAGTTTGAAAATATGTCGCAGGTTTTAAGAAAACGTACTGTCCTGATGTAGACTATTCTTTCAAGAATCTTAGAAATAGAAGATAATAAAGATATGGGTCTATAGTTATTGACATCATCCTTCTCCCCTTTCTTATAACTAGGAATTACTTTCGCAATTTTCATGCTATTTGGCACATGGCCAGTTGCAAGCGATGAGTTGATAATATGTACTAAGGGATCCACTATTTGAGGAATTATGTTTTTTATCAAATGGTTGTCAATTCCGTCATGGCCAGGACTTTTACCTTCTTTCAAATTGGCAACAATCTTTATTATTTCTTCTTTATATGTTGGGTCAAAAAATATAGTTTTAGAGTTAGGTGTATCTAAAAAATCACTAAAAGATTTACTAGAAAGAGGAATATTTTGAGAGAGATTTTTTCCAATTGAAAAAAAGAAGTCATTAAAAATTTCAGCCATGCCAGCGGGAGTGTTGCTGGAGGCATTGCCCCACCGAACTTCAGAAATATTAGATGAATTGTTAGGTGTATTCATAGCATTCTTTAATGTTTTCCATGTGTTTTTAATGTCATTTTTATATTTGCTTATCTGATTAACATAAAAAAATTTCTTCTGCGTACGCAATAATTTGGTGAGTGTGTTTTTGTATGAAACATATTTTTTCTTATTTTTTTCAGTGGGATTACATCTATATTTATAAAACAAATTATTTTTCCTATTTATAGATCGTAATATAGACTGGGTTATCCACGGGAGTCTTGGAATTTGCTTATATCTATTTTTTATGTTACGCAGGGGAATATGGTTATCGATTTCGGAGGTAAGAGTAGATATGAAATAATCATAAGACAAATTGACATCGGTAGTGTTGTATACAGAAGACCAATCGAGTTCTTTTAAACTGTTTTGGAGACTTGTAAGATTATCTGCAGTAATCTTACGACGCTTATAATAATTATTTTGTTTATTCAGTTTAATTGGAACCTGAGCAAATATAGGAAAATGGTCAGTGATGTCTGAGAGGACGATACCAGACTCAGGAAGTGGAAGAACATTACAAAAAATGTTGTCTATGAGGGTAGCCGATTGGCTGGTGACACGGGTAGGCTTGGAAATTAATGGTAAAAACGAAGCAGACATTAATGTTTCTATAAATTCTTTTGAACTGTTTTGGGAGTTACATTTCATGAGATCGATATTAAAATCGCCCATCAGAAATGTATCTTTAATAGATATCATGGGATTTTGTACTAAATCCTGCAAAACTGTCAAAAAATCATTCAAATTCGACCGAGGGGGCCTGTAAATTACACCAATCATAATGTTTTTTCCATGTGGATTTATCAATTCAATAAAAAGGGATTCGAGTACATCGCTCATAACACTAATCTCCTCATGTATAATATATTTAAATTTTTTCGAGATGTACAAACCAACTCCTCCACCAACTCTCTCATTTCTATTTCTAAATACAAATTCGAATCCGGGTAAAGAAAATAAATGACTGATATTAGAGTTCAACCATGTTTCTGTTAGCCCTATGATGGAGCAAGATTTATGATCTGGGTTTTCTAAGAGTAAGCGCAACTTATCAAAATTTTTATTGATACTGCGTATGTTAAAGTGAGCTAACAAAAATGTTTCATCAACTGTATTCGTGATCCGTTTTTTATACTGATTTTCGGTCAAATAAACACACGATGGACTCTGGACTGGATCATTTGAGTCAAATTTATATTCAAATTCTTGTGCTGAGGTATTGTATTTATCGGATATGTAATCTTCATATAAACTGGAGATCATATTTGCATGATCAGATTCAGAGTGCCTTACTGTGTTATAGAATTCATCATTATTCAAAGAATTAAAAGCAAAGTTTATTGTGTCAGCCATGGGTTAGAATATAAAACATTCGGGAATTAATAACTGGCCTCCCGCCTGGTCCTAACTCAGCAGCTACGTGGGGGTATGCAGACCTAAAAGAAGAAAGGAAACCGAAATGCGTACAGAGAAACATGAAACACAGACAAAACAAGGAAACGAACATGAACACAGATGACATAGAATCAACATCGTTGCGGATGGTACACAAGGCCATGGGCTCATATACAATACCTAACATGAACTTATTTAACAAACAAAGACTAGGCAGAGTAGGCAAAGTACTAGGCAGCGTCCACGAGCATATTAAACTTCTCGACCACTTAATGACAAAATAAGGAACCAGTTATTGTTGTGGGTTTTTTTGGTAGTCGGATCGCCTATCCAAAATAACTAATTCTTAGACCATTGGGATTTATAATCAGTACGAACAATTATATCAAAGTAATGCAAAAACACATACACACAAAAATGCAATTCCATTGTTGTTGTTAAAATTTTCATCAAACTGATATGCAAATACAGTGTACAAACAAAATTGCCCAAAATACGAGTACACAATGTGTAAATACATAAAATAATAGATAGCCCAATCTGTCTCACTGAGTGAGTACCCTAGATAAAAGAGCGAGGGAGGGAGGGAGAGAGAGAGAGAGAGAGAGAAAGAAAAAAGTGAGTGAGAGGGGGAATGAAAAGAGAATCTAGACAACAATCTTGACGAACTGAACAAAACGGCTATGCAATTAACTTATAACATTCGTGGGTATACATGTGTCTACAGGTGTGTGTGTGTGTGTGCATAAGAAGGCAAAAGCAAAGCCGAGAATAGATGAAAAAATAAAGGCGTGTTGTCACCTGGGAAAAATGTTTGCACAATTATTACGTCATTACACTCTTGCATAAAAATAACGTTCTGACAACAGAACGCCTCCCAATCTCCAGTTATTTTAAATATGTTATGGCTTTGAATTTTAAATAACTAATACATTAAGACGACCAACGGCAGTCAAGGGGCCAACATCACCTGATATGATACAACAAATTGCCATAACTATCCATGAGTATAAACAGCACCTATAAACAAGCCCAAGTAGTACAGCGACGAAGGTTGCTGGGCGACGGTGTCCCAAAACAGGTGATCCGTGTCCCTCCCCCCCCCCCCCCCTCCAGCTACCGCAAAGTTCATAATAACAACATTCCAGAAATATAACAAATTTTGTCAAACATTACTTCTTTAGTGTTAAACGGATGCATATTTTCCGGCGGTGTACAAGATCAAAGTGATATACATGTACATTAAGAGATTCATTCATTCATCAGCTTTCATTGCTGCATTACCGGAAACAAGCAGACTAAAATGTTTGATGTTATGTTCTGTTAACATAATTATGAGACTCAAAGTGATAACTGCTCTCGGGCTTTCTCTATCTCTTCTGATGTATAGCAGAACGACACAGGTGACGTTTTCCCGCCCTCTACGGCCGTATTGTCATCAACTATGTTAGTCTTTTTTGGTGTAGTTTCATTGGTTCGTTGTTCTCTACACGTTAGAGCTTCATCTTGTGCTCCTTCCACTGAGTAACTTATCATTGGAGTAGTCTCAATGGTTATTGGATCACTTTCGCACATATCAAGTTCAACTATCCTTCCTTCATTTACTGACCCATTTCTCATTATATTCTCACTGGCGATTCGTTGCTCTCTCTGAGAAAATGAGTTACTGTCGGGGCCAGTAGATTTTCGACCGACAGCTGCCTTGGTTTTTGATCGCAAATTACGCTTAGAACTCCGGCATTTGTGTTTCAATGCACATATCATCACACACACTAACATCATCGTTAAAATAATCAACGTCACTGGAACAATTATTTTCAGGTTACTTTTACCAGGAAACTTTGGTTTGCTTGTATCCAGTGATGTGAAGCTGTTGATTTCATCAGAATATGATTTTGTGGTCTTTGGTGAGACAGTGGTAGAGTTCAAATCAAAATTCGGGCAAAATCCCTCAACTCCATTTAATGGTTCCTTGGCGAGTAAAGGCGGCTCATAACAGGTGGGACTATCAACGTATGCTCTGTGATCTCCCTGCGAGTTTAGCGTAGAGTACCAAAAACGAAGGGTCTCTAGTTGACAGTTACAGTTCCAAGGATTGCCTTCGAGTAATAATACTTGCAGACGACCCAGTGTCTTCTCCGTTATATTCGCAAGTTTTGTCAAGTTGTTATTGCGCATGTCCAGAGTCGTGATTCGCGGGAGAAGGAGAACTCTTCCAGTAGACATCAACTGGTTGTCAGAAAGGATGATCGTTTGCAGTCGAATCAAATGCATAAAAATGTCGCTTGGTAATGTCTTCAGTTTGTTAGACCCGAGGTCGAGAACTTCTAGATGTCTCAAATTATCGAAGACACCAGGATTAAGTCTTGACAAGCTATTGTTGTACAGAGCAATGAGCTTCAATTTGGTCACTAACTGAAATGTGCTTGTTTCAATGTCGTTGATGTTATTGTTGCTCAAGTATACGTCTCGAAGAACACCGGAGCCATTCAGGGCAAGACGGTCAAATATCTCGATATTGTTATTTTGAAGGTTAATCTCTCTCAGCTTCGGCGCACCAGTGAAGGTGTTGGCTTCCACCTGTATGATAAAGGAATATAAACATCGATCATTATAGTGTTCAAAGATTTATGTCACACATGGGGTGTGAAAATGATTTCTTTCCTACTGAGATTTTAATCTAGCAGAAAAACAATATAATCACTTTAAAATAGTTTGGGAGTTACGATACGTTTTAATGTGTCCTTCAAAATATATTGGCTTGTGATAATAATAAGATAATAATAACAATAATAATAATAATAATAATAATAATAATAATAATAATAAGGTCTTATTTATTCTAGGGTAGCCTCTTTAGTGTTGCCACTGCTCTACCAGAGGGCCCTGCCATTATTATCACCCTAGCGTTGTCAGGTACCCATTCATACACCTGGGTCGAGAGGGATATGGTGGGTAAAACATCTTGTCCAAGGACGTAAGCATTGGATGGGAATCGAACTCGGGTCCTCCGATCGGGAGTCGAGAGCTTATCCACTATGCCACAGCGCCCCAACCTGTACACTTTCCTCTATAGAAATCATCCCAACCATTTTGTGACTGCTTTTCAGGACCACACTGCTCATTTGCCATTGCACATTCCTGTGTTTTTCACTCTTTGTGTAGATTGGGTAAGAGTGCAGTTACTACTCTAGCATTTACATACCACTTAGCATAACCTATTTTTTCCACTCCTCGTTTATCATTCAGTTCTAGGCAATTTGTAACTGTGTGCATTCATTTCATACAAGTACTAATATCTAATTCTTTAACCGCCTAATATAGAGCAACTGTTACTTCCAAAAATAAACTCACTGTTTCTCAAGTCGATCTTATCAGAAATCATAACTATGTAGGGCCTAAACAGAAATAAACAAAATGATGATCAACGCAAAATGTCACTCGTGTCAAATTACTGTAGTATCGCAATATTCTAGCAGTTCCTATCTCTTTTGCTTCAATAGATCTTTTTTTTTAAACATCGAAAGCACATTTCATCAAAAGATGCCACGTATCATTATTTACTGTTTTTATTCGATATTACTCTTTTAATCAAAGTCAATTTGAAGATATGGAGATAATGACTCCTTTTGTGAAAAGTATTTGTTTCAAGTGGAATTTAGTAGAAATTTATGGCGAAGAATGTGCTCTGATATTTTGTACTGCTTACAGAAAATGAATTTTGTCACAGGCATTCAGGACAAAAAGTCATATTCATGGGACACATTTTTGTGGATTAATCACCTGTCGTTTTGTATGTCGTTTTTTAATTTAAAGAAACACTGGTTTCTAACGATGTCTTACCTGTCCGATTTTATTGTTGGACAAGATGAGAACCTCGAGATCATAAAAGCCCTGGAAGGTTCTAGGTTCGATCCTCTCAATTTGATTGTGATTCAAGGAGAGATAGGTAGCAGCATTACATTCCGTGGGTACCTCACTCAGCTGTCTGTATTCACAGTTTGTTTCTCGCGTGGCCTCTGAATAGGTGCACTTGGCGTCGCATGAAGCACGGGTCGGAGTAGTCACAGTTGGCATACATCGTCCGCTGTGGTAATCCTGATCTAACAACAGTACAACCAAACAAATTCTAATCATATTCTTTTCCGTCACTGCTATTAACTTTGATCCGAACATCTCTGGAGAGCGAAAACTGATTTCGTTGAATTAATGAAGGATATAAAATTGATTTTCAGCTAGTGTCACACGTTGAAACTAGGTAGCTCACAATGCTAAGACAGTTATATCGATGTGATCCACTTCCATGGCTTTGATCGCGACGTGTAACTGAAACTGTAATGCGGCGAGATCTTTACACATTTCAAAATTTCGCGCAGTGTGATCACATGACATTGAGCATGAGCCAGCCAATCAGATCATTTGGGGATCCCCATTCTGCCGTAGTGGAAGTGTCCTGGTAGAACAATGCATAATATAGCGTCTGTATTGCCTTGTTCAGGACTTTAGAGAAAAAAGACAACTGAAATATAATACAATGCTATTATGTTTATCAACATCACAGTGAGATAATCATATTACACATGTAGAAAAGGAGAGATGGAGGGAGAAAGAGTGGGAGAGAGAGCGAGAGAGGGAGGGATAGAAGGAAGGTAGGTTATCGTGGTTATGATCAATCTAACACTGACGAATCGTGCACTTTATGCTGCTCACATCCAGACATGCAGTGAGGTCAGTGGTAGTCTACGTAGCTGGTCTTTATATATATTTATGATTACGATTTTATGATCGAATCATTATATAATGAATGCATTATGCCTGTCAGAGTTGTAGGCACTCCACACTGACACGTTTAATTCTACGCGTTGTATTCCATGCTTTAAAGGAAAATAATCATATTTGGCCGAGGGAGGCGGAATGAAAATAACGATTATGTACGTTTCATCTCCCTATATCTCGATAGTAATGATTGCAGCTACGCACAGGCAGAGGGACAGCATTCTATTCAATTGTGGTGTTGTGCTTTGGTTTGGCTCACCATTGGACAAAGCTTTGACATGACTTCCCTAATTGTTAAAATTGCAACGAATAATCTGTTTTGTTTAATAACAGTAGAAACTATAGGTATTCTCTACTAAAAATCCGTATCAGATGTGAATGATTGAACGGGCTCTCGAAGTATTATAATATATACATTATTACTGTCAGAAATAGGAACGAACAAACATTTTATCCCGATGGTTGCACCTGTATGTCAAGGGGAGGGGTGCAAGCTTGTAGAAAAACAACCCACAGACTGGAAAAAGGCCAACTGTGCCATTCAGAAAGAGTGCCATTCACAACAACAACAGAGCTCTTTCCGTTTGCGAATCAATGTTTCACCTAAACAAAACCAGTACTGGAGGCAAAGGGTGCAAAGGTCGCTAACGGCTCTGTCTGTCTGGGAACATGAACGCTATGTGAAAGCTAGGTCATCATTCAGTTCGTATATGAGATAATGGATTTCGGTCTGTCCTCTACCATACTATAATGTCAAATATAAAAAATGAAAAAAGATATAAACGTTGTTCACTGAAATAGAATTGGTTTGCCACACACTGTCACAGTACCCGTATTGCTGACTCACTTATTGTGGTTTTTCTAAAACCAAATTTAGAACGTTTCAAAAATGTTCGATTCTCAGAAGCACAAAAAATAAATGTTACTAGAAGCTTATTACAAAATTTACAATCTGTCGCAGAATCTTAAAGGCATATATAGGTAAATAATATCTTCTGTAATTATGTTCTCTTCTTCGTGTGACCATTTCAGCTGCTAATATAGTCTTTATATATTCTTCTGGTCTCCGTTTAATATTTCCGAATTGAAGATTGTTGGAGTTTTCATAAATATTTGAAACGTTCTCCTTCTGAGAGGTCGTGCCAGGGAATGATGTCTGCTATGTTCATGAATATAATGCAATATTCCTGTAAAAGTGTGTGTACCGGTATGTATGTTAGCATCTGTACGTGTGTAAAATGTGTGTGAGGGATGCATGGTTGTATGTTCGTGCCTTTGACTGTGTTTGCTAACTTGAGAACTTGCCATAGAAAAGTGCGACATGAATTGTATTGTGTATCAATTCTTGCGAATATGAGTTCTGATGCTATTTCATTTGTGAGATTTGTTCCATTTTTTCTTTACAGTCTTTTTGATTGTTAAAAGATTTGCAAATATGTGACTATTAATTGATCTGTATTCATTTGGCAATTTTTGTTTGCTTTGTTGTTTCTGTAACTACAGCTGACCTTGATTTGAATGCTGATAATTTTTGCCAAGATTGGACCATTTTCATGTTTTCTTGTGTTTTATTTTAGGACTTTGATGAAAAACAGCTCATGCTGATCAAGACATCCTGTATTGACATGTTGTGATGAACAGATAATAAATTAATAGTAAATAGGTACATAAAATCGATGGTTTCAAACTTTGGGAGAACGGATACGAATATGCCATTGTTTATTTTCCCCATCTCTTTTAAGATTACATTGAAAACAATATTTTGCGATTTATATTTACAACGTTGCAGTAACTATCTAAAAATCGTAAAACATTGATTGGTTTTTATCCTTGTGCCTTGCAGTGTTTTTCAATGGTTTACTTACGTTTTAAAGCCCATTATAATAACTGTCTGATTGTGCCGTATGAGCTGACCAATGAGAAGTGAGATAATGTCATTGATGTTTCTTAACTCACTGTCATTTAGATCCCGGTGTAGCATTCGAACGCTCCGACCCCTGAAAGGGAAACTTATTTTCTACCCGCACACCCATGTCCCACCTTCTGCGCGCGTATGGACACACACACACACACACACACACACACACACACACACACACATACACACTCCCCCGCACTAACTCCTGGGTGCTGTGTAATGTAATTTCTCCTCATTACAGGTTCTATGATTTGAAAAAAAACAATACAAGAAATGGCAATGATGAAATGCTAAGTTTTGTATATAATCAACACACACACACACACACACACACACACACATATATATATATATATATATATATATATATATATATATACAGTATATATATGTATACATATATATAGTTTGGTTGTTGTCTTTTCAAATATGCACACAAAATATATATTATAGTACTTAACTTTTCGACTGGTACTCTCTAAATTCCTAATACATTGAGCTGAGGAACAAAATAACGGATCTAAAATTAGACTGAAAATCTCGATATAATAGAGTTAGAATTCAATGTACTTTCTCAGTCTATAATTTTTAGATTTGTCTCTAACCACAGTATCATAGATTGATTTCAAATCTAAGGAAGTTAGAGAGTACTTAGTAACCTTCCGGTTTCATTTTCTGAATTCTCCCTACATCTCCAATCACTGACATTGGCAGACAGTTTTTTATTCGCAATGCGGAGATCCTTGGTGGGGACACAGATGAGATTAGAAAAATGTAATCGGCCCTGAAAAAGAATATGAAAACAATGATACGCACCACGTACACACGCACCATCCGACAAATACGAAACATACTCCAATAATACTGTGTGTCAATATTTCTTTGATAAATGTATTTCCATGATGAAATTATATCTCTATATTGGCCATACGCATGTGCATAGTTATGATGCATATATGATAATGTACATAAGAATCTGCTTTTAAATCTAAGATAAGTACATATTTTTGCACTCTATGTATCTTGCTCAAACGGCAAGATCGCCGATATTACATCAATCTGCAACCAAGACGTCACGAGTACACAATTGGACGTGTATGCCATACCATATAGCCTAGTCGCCTAGACACTTGCATTACGTTACACAAATTGAACTTGTTCTTAAAAAAGGTTCCGTGATAATCTTTAAAGCATCCCTCAAATTAATCAAAAAGAAGAGTTTACATTAAACACCTGCAAAAAATAAAGTGTGATACAAATAGTACTTTTAGAATCATCTGTACGTTAAAAGAAGTGCAGTCTTGAAATATATCTCTCAAAAAAAAATATCGAGTGAAAAAATTCATTCTTGAAGGAGTGAATACAAAAAAAGAGTGAATTAGAGCGAAATTAGAGTGAATTTTTAGTGAAAATGTTCATTTTCACTCGTTTTAGAGTGACCTCAGGGATTACTCGAAGAATTTGAAGTGATCCCTGAGGTCACTCCAAAATGCAGTTCATTGCAATGAACTGCAATTGGGAAAACACTATTTTGCTCTTAATCATTTTGTAAACTTGAATGAATCATTGATTCATAATTTTGATAAATCAATCTTGTTTGATCTAATTCAAAACACTCCCTTTTCTTCCCTTGGGATCTACGCACTTTAAACATGAAAACTTTTTTTTTTCACGGCCACAAGCCATATCATTCGTCAATTCATATCAATATACATGTATATGAAGAGATACATTCATTCATCAGCTTTCATTGCTGCATTACCGGAAAGAAGCAGAGAAAAATGTTTGATATTATGTTCTGTTAACATAATTATGAGACTCAAAGTGATAACTGCTTCCGGGCTTTCTCTATCTCTTCTGATGTATAGCAGAACAACACTGGTGACGTTATCCCGCCCTCTACGGTGGTGTTACCATCAACTATGTTAGTCTTTTTTGGCATGTTTGGTGTAGTTTCATCGGTTCGTTGTTCTCTACACGTTTGAGCTTCATCTTGTGCTCCTTTCACTGAGTAACTTACCATTGGAGTAGTCTCAATGGTTATTGGATCACTCTCACACATATCAACTTCAACTATTCTTCCTTCATTTACTGACCCATTTCTCATTAATGTATTCTCACTGGCGATTCGTTGCTCTCTGTGAGAAAAAGACTTACTGTCGGGGCCAGTAGATTTTCGACCGACTGCTGCCTTGGTTTTTGATCGCAAATTACGCTTAGAACTCCGGCATTTGAGTTTCAATGCACATATCATCACACACACTAACATCATCGTTAAAATAATCAACGTCACTGGAGCAATTATTTTCAGGTTACTTTTACCAGGAAACGTTGGTTTGCTTGTATCTAGTGATGTGAAGCTGTTGATTTCATCAGATGATAATTTTGTGGTCTTTGGTGAGACAGTGGTAAAGTTAAAATTAGAATTCGGGCAAAATCCCTGAACTCCATTTAATGGTTCCTTGGCGAGAAAAGGCGGCTCATAACAGATGGGACTATCAACGTATGCTCTGTGATCTCCCTGCGAGTTTAGCGTAGAGTACCATAGACGAAGGGTCTCTAGTTGACAGTTACAGTTCCAAGGATTGCCTTCGAGTAAGAATACTTGAAGGCGATCTAGTGTGTCCTCCGTTAGATTCTCAAGTCTCATCAATCTGTTATTCCGCATGTCCAGAGTCGTGATTCGCGGGAGAAGGAGAACTGTTCCAGTAGAAATTAACTGGTTGTCAGAAAGAATGATCGTTTGAAGTCGAATCAAAGGCGTAAAAATGTCACTTGGTAATGTCTTCAGTTTGTTAGACCCGAGGTCGAGAACTACTAGATGTCTCAAATTATCGAAGACGCCAGGATTAAGTCTTGACAAGCTATTGCTGTACAGAGCAATGAACTTCAATCTGGTCACTAACTGAAATGTGCTTGTTTCAATGTCGTTGATGTTATTGTTGCTCAAGTATACGTCTCGAAGATCACCGGAGCCATTCAGAGCAAGACGGTCAAATATCTCGATATTGTTATTTTGAAGGTTAATCTCTCTCAGCTTCGGCGCACCAGTGAAGGTGTTGGCTTCCACCTGTATGATAAAGGAATATAAACATCGATCATTATAGTGTTCAAAGATTTATGTCACACATGGGGTGTGAAAATGATTTCTTTCCTACTGAGATTTTAATCTGGCACAAAAACAATATAATCACTTTAAAATAGTTCGGGAGTTACGATACGTTTTAACGCGTCCTTCAAAATATATTGACCTGTGATAATAATAGAATAATTATAATAATAATAATAATAATAATAATAATAATAACAATAAGGTATTATTTACCCTAGGGTAGCCTCTTTAGTGTTGCCACTGCTCTACCAGAGGGCCCTGCCATTATCATCACCCTGGCGTTGTCACGTACCCATTCATACACCTGGGTCGAGAGGGACATTGTGGGTAAAACATCTTGTCCAAGGACGTAAGCACTGGACGGGAATCGAACTCGGGTCCTCCGATCGGGAGTCGAGAGTCTTATCCACTATGCCAAAACGCCCCCACCTGTACACTTTCCTCTATAGAAATCATCCCAACCATTTTATGACTGCTTTTCAGGACCACATTGCTCATTTGCCATTGCACATTCCTGTGTTTTTCACTCTTTGTGTAGATTGGGTAAGAGTGCAGTTACTACTCTGGCATTTACATACCACGTCTTAGCATAACCTATTTTTTCCACTCCTCGTTTATCATTCAGTTCTAGGCAATTTGTAACTGCGTGCATTCATTTCATACAAGTACTAATATCTAATTCTTTAACCGCCTAACATAGAGCAACTGTTACTTCCAAAAATAAACTCACTGTTTCTCAAGTCGATTTTATCAGAAATCATAACTATGTAGGGCCTAAACAGAAATAAACAAAATGATGATCAATGCAAAATGTCACTCGTGTCAAATTACTGTAGTATCGCAATATTCTAGCAGTTCCTATCACTTTTCAAAGAACTGGATGTTGCTTCAATAAATCTTTTTTTTTTAAAACTTCGAAAGCACAACATTTCATCAAAAGATGCCATCATTATTTATTGTTTTATTCGATATTACTCTTTTAATCAAAGCCAATTTGAAGATATGGAGATAATGACTCCTTTTGTGAAAAGTATTTGTTTCAAGTGAGATTTAGTAGAAATTTATGGCGAAGAGTGTGCTCTGATATTTTGTACTGCTTGCAGAAAATGAATTTTGTCACAGGCATTCAGGACAAGAAGTCATATTCATGGGACACATTTTTGTGGATTAATCACCTGTCGTTTTGTATGTCGTTTTTAATTTAAAGAAACACTGGTTTTTAACCATGTCTTACCTGTCCGATTTTATTGTTGGACAAGATGAGAACCTCGAGATCATAAAAGCCCTGTAAGGTTCTAGGTTCGATCCTCTCAATCTGGTTGTGATTCAAGAAGAGATAGGTAGCAGCATTACACTCCGTGGGTACCTCACTCAGCTGTCTGTATTCACAGTTTGCTTCTCGCGTGGCCTCTGAATAGGTGCACTTGGCGTCGCATGAAGCACGGGTCGGAGTAGTCACAGTTGGCATACATCGCCCGCTATGCTGGCCTACTAGCAGTAGAGCAACCAGACACGTTTTCATTCGCGTAATATTTTTGCCCATCGCTGTTTTTGGCGTTGATCCGAGCAATACTGGAGAGTAGAAAATCGAGTCTGAGTTTATGTATATGAAACAGATTTCCACATGATTACAGACATGCGTTAAAACTGACGCGGGATCCAGAGGAAATTGAAGATATAGCGGTCACTGAGGCTTGATCCAACAGGTGCCTAATATTTAGCGGGAATTTTCATTATTGAATATGGCGCGATACTCGCGAACGTGATCACGTGTCACATAACGAGCCCCCCCCCCCCCCCAAAAAAAAGCAACCAATCAGATTCTACAAATTGAAGCGCAGCAGGGTATCCCCGAACACTGTTTTTACTGTATAGTCTCTCACCTCCCTGGTATTATAATGCACTGTGGCGATTTCGAATTCTCATACAACTTGTACAATAGATAAGAAATGAAAAAAAAAGCAAACCTAAAATTGAATACCCCAGTACATGAATTACCCAGGGGATCCAGTTGTTCATGGCCTTTATCAAAGTTAGAGAGAGGAAGAGGGAGAGGGAGAGAGAACGATCCCGAGAAGTGGAAATGAAAGATTTGAATTGAATGAGAGGTATTTGTAATGTCTTCTATACATATTTATACAAGCAAACAAGAACCCAGTCGCTCCCAGAATGTATTTCATATGGTCGTAGGTTTCATCATTCACAGGTAGCAATTAACGAAATTGCACACCGATAAATTACTACTCTGTATCCGAATTCCACTCCCTATTGCTCTTTCTCTTACGTCACTGTGCACAGATACGCTGGCTGACAGGAAAAAGGTCACATTGTGTGTGCGAGATTTGCTATAGTAATCAGATCGCGCTTATTTTTTCTTGCTTGTGTGTACGGAGGCGGGACGAGAGGGGAGTAAATGGAGATAAAAAAGAATAAATACGCAGATAGAGGAACGCAGAAAAAGAGGCAAAGAGAGGAAGTGCGTGAGTGAGGGGAGAGAGAGAAGGAGAGAGAGAGAGAGAGGAAGAGAAGTGTATGATTATGACTTAACTACGATGACAAACACGATTAACATAATGTATGTATGGTGTGAATGTGTGGACTTTGACTTAATCGACCTCTCACACGTGATGGCGCGAATTACAGCGCTGGGCCCCCTCGACTCAGCATAACTTCCATGATCCATGTCTTTTGAAAGGCCGCGTTTATAAGATTTTGCGTTCCGAGAAGCACTGTTTTGAAACACTGATTCGGAAGTTCGGAATACTGATCTGATCCACGGTTTTGTCGGGAGAGCGTTTATAAGATTTTTTCCCCGAGCGTGTTGGGGCTCTCGCTCAGACTGCCATTGCGCAACTCACTCTGCGCAGTTTGTTCCTCAGCAAGAGGTCAAACAGGGTGCACGCAAGGCATTGTGACGTCATTTAAACAGTGTTTGAGATCACGGTTGCGTACGCGTTTATAAGATTTTTGAAAATCTGTTTCAAAACACTATTTCAAATCACGTCTAGCGTTCGTAAGAACAAACTGGTCAGAAGAAAAATCTTAAAAACGCATCCTTAGTCACATTGATATCACAGAAACATGCAAGTTGTGCTGAGTCGAAGGAAGGTGCATTCCAATGCCTTTGGTTAAACATTTCACTACTTTAGCAGTGATTGACAGATGAGGTCATCTGAGGAATATCGGTTTGGAACGATTCCCTTACGAAAAAGTCCTGTGGTACTCCTGTGGTAATTACCACAGGACGGTACCACAGGACAGTACCACAGGACAGTACCACAGGAAAGTACCACAGGACAGTACCACAGGAATTGTCCTGTGGTATTTTGGGACATACCACAGGACAGTACCACAGGAATTCCTGTGGTATTTTGGGACATACCACAGGGCAGTACCACAGGAAAGTACCACAGGACCGGTACCACAGAACAGTACCACAGGACAGTACCACAGGAATTCCTGTGGTATTTTGGGACGTACCACAGGGCAGTACCACAGGAATTCCTGTGGTATTTTGGGACGTACCACAGGGCAGTACCACAGGACTAGTACCACAGAACAGTACCACAGGAACTGTCCTGTGGTATGGGACAGTACCACAGTACCACAGGTCGATCATTACCACACAGCATTACCACAGGGCAGTACCACACAGCATTTCCATGGTACCACAGGAGAGTACCACACAGGATAGATCGAAAAAAAAATCTGGGAGAATTTTAGCCACATATCAAGGAATATTCCTGATAGGTGAGTGATGGATTTCAGGACAAACATGGCCCTACTTAATAACCTGTCCTACTCCTAACATATAACCTCAAACGAGAGTCTAATGGCCAAGTGCCAATCTAGTCCTATAATAGATCTATATAGTCATATTCTATCTAGGTAACCATCGACCGTATCAGTACATATATATATGGCCGTCTATCCGTAAAGCATTAAGGCATGGTTACTAACTCGATTATACTTTATTATCAAGATATGAAATTACACTTTCATAACAATATCTATGATATTGGGAATAACATAACATAATCAGACAATCTTTCATAAAGTTCAAAGTAAGTTCCATCATTAATACTTTGACTTTTTAAGTCATATATGTATTTTCTAAAATCTAGAGTGCTTTTTATGAATATTCATGAGCTATGTAAAAATTTGTACCACAGGAGTACCACAGGAGTACCACAGAAGTCCTTATGAAATTTATCATGCTTTACATCAGCACTTTTCACTAAATAGGTAATACTGTAGGAGTATAGGACAGGATAAGTAATGGCAAATCAATTGTTATAATTCACAGCATAACTCATCTATCAATTAATTGAGGAATATTAATATGTGCTTTTTTGTTTGTATTTTTGTTATAAATTTCAGTTGATTCTGCTGCTTACAATTTTCCTGTGTGGTACTCCTGTGTGGTACTGCTGTTTGATATTCTCCTGATGTGATAGTCCTCTGGTATAAAATGTTAAGAAAAAAAATATCCTGTAGCATTTTTCTGTGGTACTTACGAATTTAATTTGCTGTGTGGTACTTCTGTGTGGAATAGCACCATATTATGATTTTCGTTTGGGATTTTGGACACTTCCTGTGGTACTCTCCAGTGGTATACATCGAAAATTACCACAGGAATTCCTGTCGTACTGTCCTGTGGTACGTCCCAAAATTCCACAGGACAATTCGTGTGGTACTGTCCTGTGGTACGTCTCAAATTACCACAGGACAAGTCATGTGGTACTGTCATGTGGTACTATCCTGTGGTACTTTCCTGTGGTACTGTCCTGTGGTACTACCCTGTGGTACTGCCCTGTGGTACTGTCCTGTGGTACGTCCCAAAATACCACAGGACAAGTCGTGTGGTACTGTCCTGTGGTACTATCCTGTGGTACGTCCCAAAATACCACAGGACAATTCCTGTGGTACTGTCCTGTGGTATGTCCCAAAATACCACAGGACAAGTCGTGTGGTACTGTCCTGTGGTACTATCCTGTGGTACTGTCCTGTGGTACTGCCCTGTGGTACGTCCCAAAATACCACAGGACAAGTCGTGTGGTACTGTCCTGTGGTACTATCCTGTGGTACTGTCCTGTGGTATTGCCCTGTGGTACTGTCCTGTGGTACATCCCAAAATACCACAGGACAAGTCGTGAGGTACTGTCCTGTGGTAATATCCTGTGGTACGTCCCAAAATACCACAGGACAATTCCTGTGGTACTGTCCTGTGGTATGTCCCAAAATACCACAGGACAAGTCGTGTGGTACTGTCCTGTGGTACTTTCCTGTGGTACTGCCCTGTGGTACTCTCCTGTGGTACGTCCCAAAATACCACAGGACAAGTCGTGTGGTACTGTCCTGTGGTACTATCCTGTGGTACTTTCCTGTGGTACTGTCCTGTGGTACTGTCTTGTGGTACGTCCCAAACCCTTACGAAAAAGTCCTGTGGTACCCCTGTGGTAATTACCACAGGACGGTACCACAGGACAGTACCACAGGAAAGTACCACAGGACAGTACCACAGACAGTACCACAGGAATTGTCCTGTGGTATTTTGGGACATACCACAGGACAGTACCACAGGAATTCCTGTGGTATTTTGGGACGTACCACAGGGCAGTACCACAGGAAAGTACCACAGGACCGGTACCACAGAACAGTACCACAGGACAGTACCACAGGAATTCCTGTGGTATTTTGGGACGTACCACAGGGCAGTACCACAGGAAATCCTGTGGTATTTTGGGACGTACCACAGGGCAGTACCACAGGACTAGTACCACAGAACAGTACCACAGGAACTGTCCTGTGGTATTTTGGGACAGTACCACAGGACAGTACCACAGGTCGATCATTACCACACAGCATTACCACAGGGCAGTACCACACAGCATTTCCATGGTACCACAGGAGAGTACCACCCAGGATAGATCGAAAAAAAAAAACTGGGAGAATTTTAGTCTCATATCATGGAATATTCCTGATGGGTGAGTGATGGATTTCAGGACAAACATGGCCCTACTTAATAACCTGTCCTACTCCTAACATATAACCTCAAACGAGAGTCTAATGGCCAAGTGCCAATCTAGTCCTATAATAGATCTATATAGTCATATTCTATTCCTAGGTAGCCATCGACCGTATCAGTACATATATATATGGCCGTCTATCCGTAAAGCATTAAGGCATGGTTACTAACTCGATTATACTTTATTATCAAGATATGAAATTACACTTTCATAACAATATCTGTGATATTGGAAATAACATAACATAATTAGACAATCTTTCATAAAGTTCAAAGTAAGTTCCATCATTAATACTTTGACTTTTTAAGTCATATATGTATTTTCTAAAATCTAGAGTGCTTTTTATGAATATTCATGAGCTATGTAAAAATTTGTACCACAGGAGTACCACAGGAGTACCACAGGAGTACCACAGGAGTACCACAGGAGTACCGTACCACAGAAGTCCTTATGAAATTTCTCGTGCTTTACATCAGCACTTTCACTAAATAGGTAATACTGTAGGAGTATAGAACAGGATAAGTAATGGCAAATCAATTGCTATAATTCACAGCATAACTCATCTATCAATTAATTGAGGAATATTAATATGTGCTTTTCTGTTTGTATTTTTATAACAAATTTCAGTAGATTCTGCCTTACAATTTTCCTGTGTGGTACTCCTGTGTGGTACTGCTGTTTGATATTCTGATGTGATAGTCCTCTGTTATAAAATGTTAAGAAAAAAAAAAGAATATCCTGTAGCATTTTTCTGTGGTACTTACGAATTTAATTTGCTGTGTGGTCACTTCTGTGTGGAATAGCACCATATTATGATTTTCCTGTGGGATTTTGGACAGTTCCTGTGGTACTCTCCTGTGGTATACATCGAAAATTACCACAGGAATTCCTGTCGTACTGTCCTGTGGCACGTCCCAAAATTCCACAGGACAATTCGTGTGGTACTGTCCTGTGGTACGTCCCAAAATACCACAGGACAAGTCATGTGGTACTGTCCTGTGGTACTATCCTGTGGTACTTTCCTGTGGTACTGTCCTGTGGTACTGCCCTGTGGTACTGTCCTGTGGTACTTCCCAAAATACCACAGGACAAGTCGTGTGGTACTGTCCTGTGGTACTATCCTGTGGTACTTTCCTGTGGTACTGCCCTGCGGTACTGTCCTGTGGTACGTCCCAAAATACCACAGGACAATTCCTGTGGTACTGTCCTGTGGTATGTCCCAAAATACCACAGGACAAGTCGTGTGGTACTGTCCTGTGGTACTATCCTGTGGTACTATCCTGCGGTACTGCCCTGTGGTACGTCCCAAAATACCACAGGACAAGTCGTGTGGTACTGTCGTGTGGTACTGTCCTGTGGTACGTCCCAAAATACCACAGGACAAGTCGTGAGGTACTGTCCTGTGGTAATATCCTGTGGTACTGTCCTGTGGTACTGTCCTGTGGTACGTCCCAAAATACCACAGGACAATTCCTGTGGTACTCTCCTGTGGTATGTCCCAAAATACCACAGGACAAGTCGTGTCGTACTGTCCTGTGGTACTATCCTGTGGTACTGTCCTGTGGTACTGTCCTGTGGTACTATCCTGTGGTACTGTCCTGTGGTACTGTCCAGTGGTACGTCCCAAAATACCACAGGACAAGTCGTGTGGTACTATCCTGTGGGACTTTCCTGTGGTACTGCCCTGTGGTATGTCCCAAAATACCACAGGACAATTCCTGTGGTACTGTCCTGTGGTATGTCCCAAAATACCACAGGACAAGTCTTGTGGTACTGTCCTGTGGTACTATCCTGTGGTACTTTCCTGTGGTACTGCCCTGTGGTACTGTCCTGTGGTACGTCCCAAAATACCACAGGACAAGTCGTGTGGTACTGTCCTGTGGAACTATCCTGTGGTACTTTCCTGTGGTACTGTCCTGTGGTACTGCCCTGTGGTACGTCCCAAAATACCACAGGACAAGTCGTGTGGTACTGTCCTGTGGTACTATCCTGTGGTACTTTCATGTGGTACTGTCCTGTGGTACTGCTCTGTGGTACTGTCCTGTGGTACTGCCCTGTGGTACTGTTCTGTGGTACGTCCCAAAATACCACAGGACAAGTCATGAGGTACTGTCCTGTGGTACTATCCTGTGGTACTTTCCTGTGGTACTGTCCTGTGGAACTGCCCTGTGGTACTGTCCTGTGGTTCATCCTAAAATACCACAGAACAAGTTGTGTGGTACTGTCCTGTGGTACTAACCTGTGGTACTTTCCTGTTGTCCTCTCCTGTGGTACTTTCCTGTGGTAGTCCCAAAATACCAAAGGACAATTCATGCGGTACTGTCCTGTGGTACTGTCGTGTGGTATACGTCCCAAAATACCACAGGACAATTTGTGTGTATACTGTCTTGTGGTACTGTCCTGTGGTACTTTCCTGTGGTAATGTCCTGTGGTACTGCCCTGTGGTACATCCCAGAGTACCACACAGTTCCTGTGTTAACATATATTTGTGTGGTACATTGTGTGGTACCAACCAGTACCACAGGGAGTACCACATGAGCCTGTAAAACAGTACCACACAGTTCCTGTGGTGACATTTATTTATGTGGTACATTGTGTGGTACTGACAAGTACTACAGGGAGTACCCTACAAGCCTGTGGTACAGTACCACACAGTTCCTGTGGTAACATTACAAGTGTGTGGTACATTGTGTGGTACCGACAAGTACCACAGGGAGTACCACAGGACTTTTTTGTTAGGGAGACGCCGGGCTGCTTGTTGGTCGGGATCTTGTCCTTGTGAGAGTGGAGGATTGAGTGTAGTTTGTGAGAGGAGCGATGTCTGACTTTGATGTCGGCTGTTCTGAGGATGCGTTGTAGCTGGTTAGATGTCTTTCCGATGTAGGGTAGTACGACAGTAGTAGGTGGTTTGGTGAGGAGAGTTTGGTCGTTGAGGGCGCTGTTGTTTGTCTTCTTGGTTGGTGGTTAGTGCGGATCTTTCGACGAGGGTACTTGTTGATGGTGGTGAGGGCGTGTGTGACATGTTTGAGTTCCTTGTGTAGATGTTCCTGGTCGCTGAGTTGGTAGGCTCGTCTGATGAGGGCGTTGGGTACTGATTGCTGAACCGAAGGATGGTGGTGGGAGCGGTAGTGCAGGTAGCGGTCAGTATGTGTGGGCTTGCTGGACACTCGGTGGGAAGGGAAGCCGGAGGGAGTCTTCTTGACGAGGACATCTAGGAAGGGGATAGAGTTGTCTTGTTCTATCTCCATGGTGAACTGGATGTTGGGATGTCGTTGGTTGAGATCGCCGAGGAAAATGTCGAGTTCGGATCCAGTTAGGCCAGATGACGAAGGTGTCGTCGACGTAGAGGAACCACAGAGAAGGGCGGGTGGGAGAGGATTGGAGAACTTGGAATTCGAAGTGTTCCATGAAGATGTTGGCGATGATTGGAGAGAGGGGGATCCCATGGCAGCTCCTTGTAGTTGTTCGTAGAAGCCAGTGTGCCACTTAGAGTTAAGGCATGTGAGTAGGAGATCGTGGATTTGGTCTGGGGTGAGTTTGGTTCTGGCTGGGAGGTTAGGATCGGAGATGAGTCGTTGCTTGATGATGTCGCAGGCTTCGTTGACAGGAACACTAGTGAAGAGGGAGACAACATCAAAGCTGACGAGAATGTCGGATGGTTGAATTTGTGTTGTGCATTGGTCACGTAGTGGGTGGAGAGTCCCACTAGAAGTCGCGGTAGGGTGGCGAGGTGTCTTGCTGTATTGTAGCATGGAGAACCTCGGGTGGCTATGATGGGGCGGAGAGGAGTGAGTGGCTTGTGAATCTTGGGTTAGCCGAAGAGGATAGGACAGGAGGCGGAGGAAGAGCGAAGCTGGAAGTAGAGAGGTTAGGGTAGTAAGTTGGATCGGTGAAGGGATAGGAATTTCTGGTTGATTCTTCTTTCGGCAACGGCGGTGGGGTCCCTCTTTAGTTTGGAGTAGGTGTTGGGGTCATCACTATAACATATATTCATGTATATGGTTTGGAAGGATTTTTTTTGTGGGCGTTCTGAAGTAATCTGAAGAAAAATAGAAGGAAAAAATCGTTAAAAATATGGAATGTTTCTAGATATTCGTTTCACCGCAAAAGTAATGTTGAGGGTATCATAAATCCACACAAATCAACATGCATTTGGATTTCAGGGGCCCTTTAAACGGCGCCGCGGCCGATGCAAGAAGTGTAGTGCCAATTTTAAAAGCCCTAGGTGGTGGAGACATTATATAGGTGTAAGAAGGCTATACATCGAGATGTTTTCATTGCAACTGATTGACAAATGAAAACATCTCGACGGAAGAAATTCATGAATTTGAATAACAAAGCAGTATCCGCTGCATGCTATAAGGATTAGAACCAACACTTGCTTTCGGGCGAAAGCTCGGTGGTCTAGTGGAGATGACGCTTGTCCGGTGATCAGGAGGTCGTAGGTTCGAATCCTGCTCGAGTATGTACGCCCATGATTTTTTATCACGGCTACTACTAAAACACTGATCAATTCAGTGCTTATTTACGTCGATGTAGGGCAATTTGTCAACTTATTTTTTGTTTAGCGTTTACATCACATAATCGCTATTGAATGGTTTTGAACTTATATACATCAGTATCAATGATATTACACTCCAAGTCTTGCTGAACCTTTACAAAACTGCAGTCTGTCTAATTTACACCGAAACCAATAATATGTACGACAGAGTTTACAATGATTATTTGCAGACCCTAGAATGAAGATGAATTAATTAATTAAATCAAGTTGGTTTTGGTTGTCTGTGAAGAGTTCTGTGGCAGTGCTTTTAAGAACAATAGGAAAATTGTGAAAATTAGAACACTTGATATATTCAAACAAAATAATGCTACTTAAAAAAGTGCCTTTTATACATAACCACAACCGACCTGTAGCAAGTGTAATTTTTCGATGAAATCATCCTCATTTTAGCTAAGAATAAAATAATTCATTCATTTTTTTTATTATACACCGCAGTGGCTAAACAAAGTAAGGCAAGATTTCTTACGAAAGGTGAAATGATACATTACTCCAAAATCGCAAGTTATGTGTCATGTAATCTATTATAAAATCCCATGCATGACAAGATTTGGGCCTACTTTGGCAAAAGGGAGCAAGTCACAAATCATCAAAATCTGTACCAGGTATCGATGTCTTAACAAATTTTGTTTGGGCGTCAAATTTCAACTATACAACACCCAGCGTTCCGAGAGCTATTTGAGTCAAGATATCTGAGCATTACACCAATGTCACAATAAATTTGAAAACTGAAATTATATTAGTTTGGCAGACTATAAATATTAGGAGCACTAGCTGTCGTTATTTGCCTCATGTCTTGTGTCGTGTAGATTTTTTTTTAAAGGCTGCCAAAGTATATGGAGAAAAAAGGCAACACACAAACTGCATACATGGTATGTACAGAGATAACGTAGAAAGTTAAGAATCTCAGTGGCTCTAACTTCATCCTTGTATTTGTTCGTTTGTTTGTTTGTTTGTTTTTTTGTTTGTTTGTTTGTTTTTGTAATCACAGTGCAATCTCCAAAACACATAGATTTAATGTCTCTTCTAAACAAAATCCAAGTCTTCACCTCATCACAGCCTCTACCTAGCACTGAAATAGTGTCTGTATTGATCTGCAAATTAATGGCGCCACTTGACATTGCTACCTTTATATGGCAAGGCAGGACCGGCGGAACACTTTTTTTTTTCTGGATGATGCATGGAAATACATAGGGTCTAACCACTTGGGGTCCCTACTTTTTTTATCCCGGGAAGTGGCACTAGAAAAAACAAAACAAAACCGTGGTTAAACTGTTTTGTTTATGTTGTACCAGAGGCCTGACAATTTTTGTTTTCTTGTCAGCTGATGAAACTCGGATGTGGCGCCAGAAATATAGTAACAACTGCCCCCTTCCCTACTTTTAAAAACGTGGCGCCGGTCGTGCACGGTCACTGTAATCATAAATTAATTCTACTTCTAAAACTCATGTATACAAACTATAATAGCAGGCTCATATTCAAGTTCAAGTTCAAATTTATTTCGTTTTCCGCATTGAAATAAACGTAAATCTCACTTTCTTTAGTGATAGACGTAATGCTTGTAATTTGTACAGAGAAAACAATTATTGAAAACTTACAGTAGGGATACATTGCAATTGTTGCTGAGGTAACCCGGAGGTTTCATACATATACTCGTCATGTCAGTCTACTGCAAGAAGTTCCACATGAGCAATTATGTACTGCTTAGGTTATATTCATTATGTACTAAATGTTTATCATAACCCGTCATGTTCTCAAAAAACATGTGCACATTAATTTAGGTGCAAAATATGAAGAAATTTGTCCTTGTACTTACAAATACATTTTGATATCATGCACCTTTCATTTCAACTACCACTGAAAAACACTATACTTCCCACATTAAGTAATGCTTACTGATTGAAGTCAATATCCTGGTATAAAAGATAAATGCAGGCCCTATTCTTATTCTGATTTTAATCGTTTGCAAACTAATTTTTGCCTTACCTAATTTCCAGCAATATTCTTCTTGTTGAATGAGGTGTAACCACTCCCATGTACACTTCTTACTTAGAACTGATATGTGGAATTCTTGTTTAAAGTTTCGTTTGTTATGTATTGTCCAGTGATTTCAGCACATCAAACCATACTGCACATAAATAACTATTGCTTATCCACAAGTAAATGTCATTCAACAATAGATCAAACTGGCACATAATTATGAGATTCAACGCAGTCGCTATATGCAATCGACTTGTATCAATACCGGCGAGCTGAGCAAAAGTTATATTTTCTTTAAACCTCTTATGGAAGGGAATTAAACACAGACACTTTCGAGGTCTCTTTCTGCCTTGTGATTTATCATGAGAGGACATAACTAAAGTTTTACTGCCATTAGATGCCGTACGTTTTTTTTTCTTTTATTCTTTGTTGGTGTCTTGCATGTTGCCAGATGTTGTATCTTCGCTTCTTTGTCCTTCTACAGGGTATTTATGATTGCAGTCTCATTTTGCAGGTTGTCCACTTTCATGCGCGGCAAGTTCATCTGCTCTGACTTTAACTAACTTATATTCAACTGACATATTCTCTTTGGTTCGTTGTTGTATATTTGTTGTCTCGAAGTTTGATCGAGAATTCCGCACACAGGTTCGGATACATTTGTACTTCAATGCAAATGCAATACACACTACCGTCACTGCTAAAAGAATTAACGTAACTATAACTATAAACAAATCCTCGCAAAACAGTGTAAAATGATTAAAATCGGATAGGAAATAAAGAAGTTGATTACATTCTGAAATTTCAACATTTTTCCGAAGACACTATGTCTTCTTGACCATTCTTTATGAATATTCAAATCAGCAAGTTGATGATGTCATGCTCACAATTTCTTGTTCATTTCATATACAGAATTAAAAGAAATCCGGAAATCTCATATTTCAGCTATAGAGATCCATAATTGAATGGAATAAATGTTAACTCTTTATATTTTGGTAATTTAAACATGAACATCATACTACCTAAAGACACACATTCATCAAAGGGTAACAACTTCATCTTAAGAAATAATGGCTGACTATAAAGTTCCCCGAAACTGGAGTCGGTAACAAACCGAATAACTTTATTTTGTAATACTTTGAGTTTATCAATATAAGTCTTAAAACTGTTACCCCATGCAACATTACAATAGGTAAGGGAGAATAATACAGTTATAAAGCATAACTAAGACCTTCCTAGGTAGGATAAATCTCAGTCTATTTGAGACATTGATTGGACTTCATATAGATCTGTCTTCTTTATTGATCTTTTTGCTCCCTTGTTGACTTTGCTATCGCCGATCTTGAAAAAACCCTTTATGTTTACTGTTGTTGTTTTATTATCATGGAAGTAGATGGGCGGGGGGCGGGGTATCCTTGAAACATACCTACAATAGGCTACATACGTAGATGCAACAAGACTGTGTTGTGCCAAGTTTAAAATTCCTAGGTGGTGAAAACGTTGTATAGGCGTAAGACTGTATCAACATATACATACGTATACCTAGGAAAAAATTATATATATATACATACATACATACACATATGTATATATAAATATGTATATATATATATATATATATTTATATATATAAGTATATATATATATACAAGTATATATATATATATATATATATATATATTGCAAAGTCACGTATTGGCTCCAATATAAGAAGAATCAAGAAATAAACTAGTAAAATGCATTATTTTGCCAATAAAGAATGAGTTTATTGTACCCAAATTTTCGGTGGCCTCCACCTTCTTCAGGAGTCTCGAAGGGGAATTCGAGACTCCCCGTTGCAATTATAATTGCACTTATACATTGTATATTAGCTTTACAGAACATAATAATGAAAGACTGATATTAACGTATATACACTGTACACGCCAAACCTCAAGAAATACTCTGCCTGCCGAGAGCTATCTACAATTGCATGTCAAAATATCTGAAAATTCAAGATTCAAAATTGTAATACAGTAATGCCAATGTGAATTATAAATTCATATTATTCATTAATTTGAAACTTAGCATTTTTGCCAATTGCATGTGCAGAGAGTTTGTTTCATAGAAATATTGGATTCCTCTTCAATAAAACTGAATGAAACCATTTCAACTCAGAAAATGAATACAATGGGATGATGATGGTATAATCGACGGCTCTCTGAACCCTTCTGTGTCAGTGCCTACATTAATGCATTTACAAGATGTTATAATATCAACTCCCTTCTGGACAAAGGTGTAGAAATGGCAATATCTGCCTAGTTTTTCAGACATTGTTATGCATGAAGAGTATACAAGTATGGTAACAATTGCAGAGCCCTCTAGGAAAAACAGTGTGATCACCAAAGAGGCTAGCCTTGGATAATACATGTACCATGACTGCAATGGTGATGATAATTTTCAGAAGTTGAGTTGAGTTGAGTTGAGTTGAATTAAGTCGATCTTATCAGAAATCATAACTATGTAGGGCCTAAACAGAAATAAACAAAATGATGATCAATGCAAAATGTCACTCGTGTCAAATTACTGTAGTATCGCAATATTCTCAGCAGTTCCTATCACTTTTCAAAGAACTGGATGTTGCTTCAATAGATCTTTTTTTTTTTTTACTTCGAAAGCACAACATTTCACCAAAAGATGGCACGTATCATTATTTCCTGTTTTTATTCGATATTACTCTTTTAATCAAAGTCAATTTGAAGATATGGAGATAATGACTCCTTTTGTGAAAAGTATTTGTTTCAAGTGAAATTTAGTAGAAATCTATGGCGAAGAGTGTGCTCTGATATTACTTGTACTGCTTACAGAAAATGAATTTTGTCACAGGCATTCAGGACAAGAAGTCATATTCATGGGACACATTTTTGTGGATTAATCACCTGTCGTTTTGTATGTCGTTTTTAATTTAAAGAAACACTGGTTTTTAACGATGTCTTACCTGTCCGATTTTATTGTTGGACAAGATGAGAACCTCGAGATCATAAAAGCCCTGGAAGGTTCTAGGTTCGATCCTCTCAATCTGATTGTGATTCAAGGAGAGATAGGTAGCAGCATTACACTCCGTGGGTACCTCACTCAGCTGTCTGTATTCACAGTTTGTTTCTCGCGTGGCCTCTGAATAGGTGCACTTGGCGTCGCATGAAGCACGGGTCGGAGTAGTCACAGTTGGCATACATCGCCCGCTGTGATAATCCTGATCTAACAACGGTACAACCAAACAAATTCTAATCATATTCTTCTCCGTCACTGCTATCAACTTTGATCCCAACATCTCTCTAGAGCGAAAACTGATTTCGTTGAATTAATGAAGGATATATAATTGATTTTCAGCTAGTGTCACACGTTGAAACTAGGTAGCTCACAATGCTAAGAAAGTTATATCGATGTGATCCACTTCCATGGCTTTGATCGCGACGTGTAACTGAAACTGTAATGCGGCGAGATCTTTAAACACTTCAAAATTTCGCGCAGTGTGATCACATGACATTGAGCATGAGCCAGCCAATCAGATCATTTGGGGATCCCCATTCTGCCGTAGTGGAAGTGTCCTGGTAGAACAATGCATAATATAGCGTCTGTATTGCCTTGTTCAGGACTTTAGAGAAAATAGACAACTGAAATACAATACAATGCTATGATGTTTATCAACATCATAGTGAGATAATCATATTACACAGTCATGTAGAAAAACAGAGACGGAGGGAGAAAGAGGGGGAGAGAGAGCGAGAGAGAGAGGGGATAGAAGGAAGGTAGGTTATCGTAGTTATGATCAATCTAACATTGACGAATCGTGCACTTTATGCTGCTCACATCCAGACATGCAGTGAGGCCAGTGGTAGTCTAGGTAGCTGGTCTTTCCTAGTTATGATTACGATTTTATAATAGAATCATATATAATAAATGCATTATGCCTGTCAGAGTTGTAGGCACTCCACACTGACACGTTTAATTCTACGCGTTGTATTCCATGCTTTGAAGGAAAATAATCATATTTGGCCGAGGGAGGCGGAATGAAAATAACGATTATGTACGTTTCACCTCCCTATATCTCGATAGTAAAATATAGTGATTGCAGCTACGCACAGGCAGAGGGACAGCATTCTATTCAATTGTGGTGTTGTGCTTTGGTTTGGTTCACCATTGGACAAAGCTTTGACATGACTTCCCAAATTGTTAAGATTGCAACGAATAATCAGTTTTGTTTAATAACAATAGAAACTATAGGTATTCTCTGTTAAAATCCGTATCAGATGTGAATGATTGAACGGGCTCTCGAAGTATTATAAAATATACATTATACTACTGTCAGAAATAGGAACGGACAAACATTTTATCCCGATGGTTGCACCTGTATGTCAAGGGGAGGGGTGCAAGCTTGTAGAAAAACAACCCACAGACTGGAAAAAGGCCAACTGTGCCATTCAGAAAGAGTGCCATTAACAACAACAACAGAGCTCTTTCCGTTTGCGAATCAATGTTTCACCTAAACAAAACCAGTACTGGAGGCAAAGGGTGCAAAGGTCGCTAACGGCTCTGTCTGTCTGGAAACATGAACGCTATGTGAAAGCTAGGTCATCATTCAGTTCGTATATGAGATAATGGATTTCGGTCTGTCCTCTACCATACTATAATGTCAAATATAAAGAATGGAAAAACGTTGTTCACTGAAATAGAATTGGTTTGCCACACACTGTCCCAGTACCCGCATTGCTGACTCACTTATTGTGGTTTTTCTAAAACCAAATTTAGAACGTTTCAAAAATGTTCGATTCTCAGAAGCACAAAAAATAAATGTTACTAGAAGCTTATTACAGAATTTACAATCTGTCGCAGAATCTTAAAGGCATATATGAGTAAATAATACTCCTGTAATATGTTCTCTTCTTCGTGTGACCATTTCAGCTGCTAATATAGTCTTTATATATTCTTCTGGTCTCCGTTTAATATTTCCGAATTGAAGATTGTTGGAGTTTTCATAAATATTTGAAACGTTCTCCTTCTGAGAGGTCGTGCCAGGGAATGATGTCTGCTATGTTCATGAATATAATGCAATATTCCTGTAAAAGTGTGTGTACCGGTATGTATGTTAGCATCTGTACGTGTGTAAAATGTGTGTGAGGGATGCATGGTTGTATGTTCGTGCCTTTGACTGTGTTTGCTAACTTGAGAACTTGCCATAAAAAAGTGCGACATGAATTGTATTGTGTATCAATTCTTGCGAATATGAGTTCTGATGCTTTTTCATTCGTGAGATTTGTTCCATTTTTCCTTTACAGTCTTTTTGATTGTTAAAAGATTTGCAAATATGTGACTATTAATTGATCTGTATTCATTTGGCAAATTTTGTTTGCTTTGTTGTTTCTGTAACTACAGCTGACCTTGATTTGAATGCTGATAATTTTTGCCAAGATTGGACCATTTTCATGTTTTCTTGTGTTTTATTTTAGGACTTTGATGAAAAACAGCTCATGCTGATCAAGACATCCTGTATTGACATGTTGTGATGAACAGATACTAAATTAATAGTAAATAGGTACATAAAATCGATGGTTTCAAACTTTGGGAGAACGGATACGAATAATATGTCATTGTTTATTTTGCCCATCTCTTTTAAGATTACATTGAAAACAATATTTTGCGATTTATATTTACAACGCTGCAGTAACTATCTAAAAATCGTAAAACATTGATTGGTTTTTATCCTTGTGCCTTGCAGTGTTTTTTCAATGGTTTACTTACGTTTTAAAGCCCATTATAACTGTCTGATTGTGCCGTATGAGCTGACCAATGAGAAGTGAGATAATGTCATTGATGTTTCTTACCTCACTGTCATTTAGATCCCAGTGTAGCAGTCGAAGGCTCCCCTGAAAGGGAAACTTATTTTCTACCCGCACACCCATGTCCCACCTTCTGCGCGCGTATGGACACACACACACACACACACACACACACACACACACACACACACACACACACACATACACACTCCCTCGCGCTAACGCCTGGGTGCTGTGTAATGTAATTTCCCCTCATTACAGGTTCTATGATTTGAAAAAAAAACAATACAAGAAATGGCAATGATGAAAATGCTAAGTTTTGTATATATGTGACCGTGCACCTCAAAACGAACATAAAGTCGCACACACAGATTTTGCGTGAGGACTGAAAATAAGTGAAATGGGTCAACCTAGTCGAACTTGACTTTTTCATATTTTCTGAAAGAGCGGGTCTTCTTTTACATTATGCTAAAATTTGGTATCATAAAACGGGCAGGAAAGTGTGTTTTTTTAGCAGTTTATCTCGAACATTTTTGGTAGAATAGTGTGATTAGGTGTGTCTTTAGAATCCCTTTTTCATTTCTGAAAAACCTTGTCCACACTCTTCAATTTCAACTCTAATAACTTTTGAAAGGATAGTGCTACTGCTTTGAAAGTTGGCTTTAATTATGGACAGAATGTGTTAATGAGGCATGTTTAATTTCAGTTTAATCTGATAATCCTTTCATTGTTGTTACTCTGGTGGTTTACTTCCTGTTTTTTGTCAAATTCATTGCACAGCCAGCACGGTTTGGTAAAGATTAAATACTTGAATAGACACTGTACTTCAGAGCCTCTTTTCTCAGTTCACTCTTTTCCTGAGTTTGTGCTTTCTTTCCAATATTTAGATAGGTTAGGAGAGTCCATTTGATTTGAGTTATACATCATTTTAAAGCTTAAAGTCTGCTCTTTCAGAATATGGTCTTAACTAAAAATTCATGTCTGGCGACTTTTTGTTTGTTTTGAGGTGCAGGGTCACACACACACACACACACACACACACACACACACACATATATATATATATATATATATATAGATATATAGATATATACAGTATATATATGTATATATATATATATATATATATATAGATATATACAGTATATATATGTATATATATATATATATATAGTTTGGTTGTTGTCTTTTCCAATATGCACACAAAATATATATTATAGTACTTAACTTTTTGACTGGTACTCTCTAAATTCCTAATACATTGAGCTGAGGAACAACTCTAAAATTAGACTGAAAATCTCGATATAATAGAGTTAGAATTCAATGTACTGTCTCAGTCTATAATTTTTAGATTTGTCTCTAACCACAGTATCATAGATTGATTTCAAATCTAAGGAAGTTAGAGAATACTTAGTAACCTTCCGGTTTCATTTTCTGAATTCTCCCTACATCTCCAATCACTGACATTGGCAGACCGTTTTTTATTAGCAATGCGGAGATCCTTGGTGGGGACACAGATGAGATTGAATATAATTATTAGAAAAATATAATCGGCCCTTAAAAAGAATATATGTTGTATGTAAAACAATGATATGTACCACGTACACATGCACCATCCGACAAATACGAAACATACTCCAATAATACTGTGTGTCAATATTTCTTTGATAAATGTATTTCCGTGATGAAATTGTATCTCTATATAGGCCATACGCATGTGCATAGTTATGATGTATACATGATAATGTACATAAGAATCTGGTTTTAAATCGAAGACAAGTACATATTTTTGCACTCCATATATCTTGCTCAAACGGCAAGATCGCCGATATTACATCAATCTGCAACCAAGACGTCACGAGTACAAAATTGGACGTGTATGCCATACCATATAGCCTAGTCGCCTAAAACACTTGCACTACATTACACAAATTGAACTTGCTCTAAAAAAAAAGTTCCGTGATATTCTTTAAAGCATCCCTCAAATTAATCAAAAAGAAGAGTTTACATTAAACACCTGCAAAAAATAAAGTGTGATACAAATAGTACTTTTAGAATCATCTGTACGTTAAAAGAAGTGCAGTCTTGAAACATATCTCTCTAAAAAATCGAGTGAAAAAAAATTCATTCTTAAAGGAGTGAATACAAAAAAGAGTGAATTAGAGCGAAATTAGAGTGAATTTTTAGTGAAAATGTTCATTTTCACTCGTTTTAGAGTGACCTTAGGGATTACTCGAAGATTTTGGAGTGATCCCTGAGGTCACTCCAAAATGAGTGAAAATGAACATTTTCACTCAAAATTCACTCTAATTTCGCTCTAATTCACTTTTTTTTTACTATTCACTCGTTCAAGAGTGATTTTTTTTTTCACTCGATTTTTTTTAAAAAAAATTGAGTAATTAATTGCTTCATTTTTGTTTCCGTGTGTAATGCACTTGGTCTAATGGCCGTCAAGCTACTTGGTAAATACGATAGTATCTCTTTGTGGCAAAAGGGACAAACAGAAATGTTAATATAATGAAATTCATCCCCTATATCTGCAGATGAACATATAGTACAATGTAATTCATCCGTCAGGCTTGCATCAAACCTGCCCTTATTAACGGGTAGTCCATTAGATCGACATCTGAATTTACTTAATGTAATATAATCGTTCTTACACAAGACCTGCAAATACTTCTGTTTTCTCACAGAGTTACCTTTTTTGTTTAAATTTCCAGATTGGAAGTTTGAACGCAAATTACTAGCACATAACGAACACGCACATTGTGCCCATGCAACTTGAATGAATGAATAGATGGATTCATGGTCTGCTGCAAGAAGTTTCCCATGAATGTGCAGTTATACATTGTTCTTTATGCACTCCATGTGCACCACCTCCGCTCATGTCCACGAAACTTGTGTACCACCACCCCTCATGTCCACGAAACTTGTGTATACAAAGGGCAAGTGAAAGAAAAAAACAACATCTGGCCTTTTCAGATATTATTGTTGTATAATGTGTTTGATATCATGCACCATTCATAACAGTGGACAATGAACTGCAATTGGGAAAACACTATTTTGCTCTTAATCATTTTGTAAACTTGAATGAATCATTGATTAATAATTTTGATAAATCAATCTTGTTTGATCTAATTCAAAACACCCCCTTTTCTTCCCTTGGGATCTACGCACTTTAAACATGGCCACAAGCAATATCATTCATCAGTTCATATCAATATACATGTACACGAAAATATACATTCCTTCATCAGCTTTCATCGCCGCATTACTGGAAAGAAGCAGAGACAAAATGTTTGATTTTATGTTCTAGTGAAAGGGAATGAGTCTCAAAATGATAACTGCTTTCGGGCTTTCTCTTTCTCTTCTGATACATAACAGAACGACACAGGTAGCGTTTTTCTTCCCTTTACGGCCGTATTACCCTTAAATCCATTAGTCTTTTTTGGTGTAGTCTCGTTGGTTCGTCGCTCTCTCTCATGCGTTGGAGCTTCTTGTGCTCCTTGCACTGAGGAATTTATCATTGGAGTAGTCTCATTCGTTATTGGCTCACTCTCGCACCTGTCATGTTTAACTGCTCTTCCTTCATTTACTGACCCATTTCCCATTAATATATTCTCACTGGCGATTCGTAGCTCGCTCTGAGGATATGACGTGCTGTCGGGCTGTTGTTGATCGTTTGTGGTCTTGGTTTTTGATTGCAAATTACGCTTAGAACTCCGGCATTTGTGTGTCAATGCACATACTATCACACACACTGAAATCAACGTTAAAATAATCAACGTCACCGGAACAATTACTTTCAGGTTTCTTTTACCAGGAGAGTTTGGTTTGCTTGTATCTGGAGATGTGAAATTGATCATTTCATCAAATAATCCGTTTGTGCTCTTTGTTGAGTCAGTTATAGAGCTAAAGATTAAATTCGAGCAAAATCCCTCAAGATCTCCGTTTATTGGCTGCCTAGCGAGAGAAGGCGGCTCATAACAGATGGGACTATCAACGTCAACTCTGTGATCTCCCAGCAGCTGTAGTCTGGAGTACCAAAGACGGAGGGATTCTAGCTGACAGTCACAGTTCCAAGGATTGCCTTCGAGTAAGAATACCTGAAGATGACCCAGTGTCTTCTCCGTTAGATTCTCAAGCCGTGCCAGTCTGTTATTGCGAACGTCCAGAGTCGTGATTTGCGGGAGGAGGAGAATTCTTCCAGTAGAGATCAACTGGTTGTCAGAAAGAATGAGCGTCTGAAGTCGACTCAAGTGCGCAAAAATGTCGATGTGTAGTATCGACAGTTTGTTTCTTTGGAGGTTTATCACTTTCAGTTTTGGTGCACCAGTGAAGATATTGGCTTCCAGCTGTATAATGGTAAAGGAAATATGAACAACCATTATTTTGGTGTTCTGAGATTTGGTGTGTCCTGATTAAGTGACACATGCTGGGGTGTAAAAATGACCTTTGCACACACGTGATGTCACAAAAATTAGTGGGCCTACTTTAGGAGTCAAATTGCGCTGTCAGGGTATGGGCAATGCGTTTATACTCCTTCACAACTGACCTGAACCCTATCCGTACAGAAACCAGAGACCATTTTAACTTCATGTCTACTCACATTTAGGACGAAGTTGCTTGTTTGTCAATACGCATTTTTAATTGTTATTCCATTCTTTCGAATGCATCCACTGCTTAAGCATATTCATCATTTATGGAACAAGTCAACCTCTATTCCACATGTATCATTTAGATCTAGACAGTTTACGCGGTTACCTAGCAATATCTGAATCTTTAGACCGCCTCGAAATAAACCAACTATCGATTTCCAAAATAAGCACTCTGCTTCTCAAATCGACTGCATCAAAAATGTTAATTATTAGAATAATCCAAAGACGCATATCCTTCGTGTCAAATGTTTCTTTTTATATATTGCTACCCTAGTAATGATTTTTTTTTTTTAGATTAAGGAGCCTGCTTATAACGTGAAAAGTACACAAAATAAAAATACATGACACTGTTTCACCGAAAATGCTTACAATGTTCACCTTCAAAAATGTCTTATTCTTGACCGAAATTGATAAACATTCACTGCTTGCTTTTGTTCAACCTTTATTATATGTAAAATGAAGTTTTGACTGCGACAATTGTCGGTTTCATAAAAAGGAAAATGGTAGCTGGAGGTGAGGTCTGATATTGCGTATCAGTAGGCTTTTATACTGGTTGCTTCAAATGAACTTGGACATATTCACTGGGTAAGATAGGAAGTCAAATTTTTGTGTCCGTTTTTTGAGGATTAGACCTATACTTTTATACATCGTGCACATTGTATACTCGCGATCTGTCCAGATCTCTGCGTCTGTAATCCTTAAACGATGTCTTACCTGTGTGATGTTGTTGTAGGACAATATGAGAACCTCGAGATAAGAAAAGTCCTGGAAGGTTCCCGGTTCGATTCTCTCAATCTGATTGTGACTCAAGGAGAGATAGATAGCAGCATCACACTCCATGGGTACCTCACTCAGCTGTCTGTATTTACAGTTTGCTTCTCGCGTTACTTCTGAATAAGAACATTTGGTGTCACACGAAGCACTGGCTGGAGTCTGCTGACTTGGCATGCCTTGCCCACTACGGTGATCTACCAACAGTAGAGCAACCAGACACATGAGCATGATATTTTCCCCATATCTCATTGCTGCTATTGTCGTTGATCCGATCAATACACTTGAGATTGCATATAGAATTTGAAATCGTAGACATGAAATGATCCCCAACTAATCTAATGTTCCAATTACAGTGCACTCAGGATCGAGAGGAACTTGAGGACATAGCGATCACAGAGATTTGATCCAATAGGTGCCTAATATTTAGCGGGAATTTTTATTATGGAAAAGGGCGGACTTCTCGCGGACAGCGGAGGTGATCACGTGTCACATAACCAGCCCCCAAAGCAACCAATCAGATTCTAAAAAAATGAAGCACAGCATTTTTATCCCCGCATTTTTTACCGCAGTCTCTCTGGAAAACGGCGGATCTCTCGCGGACAGCGGAGGTGATCACGTGTCACATAACGAGCCCCCAAAGCAGCCAATCAGATTCTTAAGAAATGAAGCGCAGCAGGGTAATCCCCGACACATTTTTTTACTGCAGTCTCTGGTAGAATAATGCATTGTATTGTGGCGATTTCGCATTCTCATACGACTTGTACAATTAGATAACGAAAAAACAGCAAACCTAAAATTGAATACCCCAGTACATGAATTACTCAGGGGTTCCTATTGTTCATGGCCTTTATCAAAGTTAGAGAGAGGGAGAGGGAGAGAGAACGAGAAGTGGAAATGAAAAAAAAAAAATTGAATTAAACGGGAGATACTAGTTATGTTTTCTCCAGGCCTACATACGAGCAAACAAAAACCAGGTCCATCCCAGAATATATTTCATATGGTCGTAGGTTTCATCAGTCACAGGTAGCAATGAACGAAATTGTACAGACAAATTACTAATCTATCCGGATTCCACTTCCTATTGCTCTACTTCACTGTGCTCAGACATTTTCGTATTCAAGTATATTATGCTCTGCTGGCTGACAGGAAAATGGGCACACTGCGTGAGACTCAAGCATTTAGGGCCTGTCTCACGATCTCACGCAGCGCACCCATTTTTCTCACGCATCGGGTAAAGTCTGCAATTTGTGCTAAAAATAAGGAGCATAGCTCAAAGGATTCAAGTGATAGTTGCAATTTGAAGGTATATTTTCCTTTTGTCTTTCAAAATTAGTAAAAGATAGTCACTTAAGTATGCACCAGATCGCATCATTAAGAGCTAATAATTCAAAAAAGCTCCCTACCATGGGAGGGGTGACACCGCCGAGTCATGAAAATCTCACTCATAAAAGTTTTTTGAACTTGGCATCTCTGAAAAAGAAAGAAAAGAAAAATAAAACACCCTTACTGTTGCTCGTGTTTTTGATTTGGAATTATGCATGGTCTATATTGGTTGTAGTATTGTAAATGATTGAAAGCTCATGAACAATAGGTTTTAGCCTTAGGGAAATAGTGAGAGAACCCTTATTAGACATAATAGGGAAAAATATCAAAGCTATATCCCCCTTTGGCAACGCCCATGTGACATGGGGAAGGGTTAAGCTCGTAGAGGAACAATCCACAAAATTGCAAAAATTACCCTCGCTATACTAGCAGGGCCGAATCTAGGAATTCCGTAAAGGGGAGGCCCGTTTACATAATTAAAAGGGTTTAGAGGCTCATGCGACTCCCCCCCCCCCCCCCCCCTCCGGATCCGCCACTGACTAGAGTAACTTCTTTGGGTCGGTATAGTCGAAGTTACCGTGACAAAATTTGTACAGAAGGCCATGGACCTATACCATGAGAAGGCGAAGGGTTCAAAGGGTGCAAAGGTCGATAACGCCTCGCTTTATTGGAAGCCTGAACATTGTCACTGACTTTATGGTTATGATCTAGTGTTATGAGATTCATTCAGCATTAGACTATGATAATGATCTTTGGATTTACCTCTTCCAGAATCGATCATGCCGATAGAGAATGTTAGGGGTTATAATTATGATTATATAATATGTAAATTTTGAAACAGTTTGACTCATGATAGTGTTACAAATGGTTGCTATTCAAACTTTAGTCAGGGACGAAAGTTTTCTACTTGATTGAGTAAAACAAAAAAAGACATTAGAGTTGAATCGATAAATTTTTCGTTTTGTGTAAGAATACACCGGGAGGCAACTTTTAACTGCCTTCGATTTATTGCTGCGAATATGTCTACTGCTGGATTTCAATTCAATTCAATCTATTGGAAAACCAAACCAAACATAGTCCCCAAGAGCACAGCTTATGAGTGTGGCGTACTGTAACATATATGTATGTAACATATAAACAGTTATAACATGTGAAAACATTTATAACATTAATAACAGTTATATAACATTTAAAAACATTTATAACATCGCGTCATTTGGACTACATAGAATTGGTTCAATTAGACGTTATCTTGATCAAAGTGCAACTGAACTGCTCATACATGCTTTTGTAATGAGTAGAATTGATATTTGTAATGGATTGTTATGTGGTTTGTCAGATTCAATGTTAGGTAGACTGCAGTGAATTCAAAATTCAGCTGCAAGATTAGTTACCCGAACTCACACAAATGACTCTATTTCTTCAACATTACACGCGTTGCACTTGTTGCCAGTCAAAGATAGGTTAGTATATAAGTTACTTGTAATTGCATATAACTGTCAGCATCAGTTAGCTCCTTATTATTTGCAACAGCTCCTCCAAGAATATCAACCTCCCAGACAACTTCGCTCAAGCACCAAACATTTGTTAAAACCGGTTAATGTAGTAACTAAGTCATACGGACAACGATCATTTCAATATTTAATACCTCAATTTTGGAATCAGTTCCCCAATGATATCAGAGACTGTTCATCACTAGATCAGTTCAAGTCTGTATTGAAGTCTCATTTGTTTGTAAAATATCTTTCATTGTTCTGTAAATTGTATAATGATGTGTTTTAAGTTGGATAGGCCTATATGTAATTTTCTTCTTTTGTATTTGCGTGTTCTTACATATGTATAATCTGTCTTTTCTCATTTCTAAAAGCGCTTAGAGACTTGAATGTAATTTGCGCTCTATAAAATGGTTAATTATTATTGTTATTATTACTATTAACATACATTGTATATAAACATTAACAATCATAACGAATATACATTTATATACAGATGTACAAGGAAAAGAAAAAAAGAAAAAAAACCTGAAGATAACATAACGTAAGTCCCCCTGCTGATAATGATATTTGAAATGTGCTAGAGCATCAATTGGTCACACACACACACACACACACAAATACACACACACACGCACAAACACACACAAACACACACACACACACACACACACACACATACCACAGTGATTCGTCGACACTATACAAAGGAAAATCGATGTACTGGATTATTGGATCCAATATTCCCTTGTAACAGAGCGTGGTAATAAAAAAACAAAACCTGATTTTGTCAGTCCCAATGAAATACACTTCCAAGGGCGGTTTTGTACCTTTTTTAGAAAATAACAAGTGATGACAAGATGTCTGGTACAATGAGCATACCGAGCCTCCTCTGTAGCAGTAGTAAATCCTAAAAAAATGATGACTGTGTACCTAATCTATTTCAATCTAGCGAGTAAATATGATATACATAGAATCCTGAATCTATTAACAGTCGTACAGACCCTAACGTCTGCACGTAACTGGTTCCAATCTTTAATACATGTGATTTGGAAAGAATTGAATGCAACATTTATTTTATCCTAACACGAGGTTGATGCAGAAGGTTTCTTTGACGTGTGTTGTAAGTATGTATCTGGGAATTGAAAAAAAAAATAGGTCTTTTAAGAGGCATAAGGAGGACGAAACTGGAATTTAAACATGAACATCATACTACCTAAAGACACAAATTCATCAAAGGGTAACAACTTCATCTTGAGAAATAATGACTGACTACAAAGTTCCCTAAAACTGGAGTCGGTAACAAACCGAATAACTTTATTTTGTAATACTTTGAGTTTATCAATATAAGTCTTAAAACTGTTACCCCATGCAACATTAGGTAAGGGAGAATAATACTGTTATAAAGCATAACTAAGACCTTCCTAGGTAGGATAAATCTCAGTCTATTTGAGACATTGATTGGACTTCATATAGATCTGTCTTCTTCATTGATCTTTTTGCTCCCTTATTGACTTTGCTATCGCCGATCTTGAAAAAACCCTTTATGTTTACTGTTGTTGTTTTATTATCATGGAAGTAGATGGGGGGGGGGTATCCTTGAAACATACCTACAATAGGCTACATGCGTATATGCAACCAGACTGTGTTGTGCCAAGTTTAAAATTCCTAGGTGGTGAAAACGTTGTATAGGCGTAAGACTGTATCAACATATACATACGTATACATAGGAAAAAAATATATATATATGTTGATATATATTGTGGTGAATACCCCCCCCCCCCCAGTACATTTTTCCTAAAAATCTTTTTCTAAGTGCAGACTTTAGATTTTATGCAGAATCACGATCGTGAAACACTACACATTCATTTTACACATTGTAGGCAAGAGTTACCGATAACACCATAGATTATAGTATGTGGGACTAAGTTGCGATTGTTTAGCGAACCATAACTTGTCACATGAATTTAAGGTGCATACAATACCTGTTTCCGTAGCTGGTCAAGCTGTGAGGTATTCATACTTCTAAATTACCATAATTTATTGTTTTTGATGTGTATCCTGAATAATTAAGCTTGATTTATACTCCGAATCCCGACTGTCCCATTTGTAGTTCGCGGGTTCCCCTGTGTATTAGATGTGCAACCCGTTAGTTGTCTTGGTGATATTGAACGCTAACGTAGGGGGCGTAGTATAACAAAGGGCTTAATTACGGGACTTTTAGCCAATGAGCGGCCAGAATCGCCGTATATAAAGCCGGCGGGAAGCTTAATTCGTCACTTTTCGGGAAATTCACTTCTGCGAGCACTCTCATCAGCATCACTTCTTTAGTCACACCAGTTCTCTCATCAATCGTCCTCAACCTCCATCACTGTAAATGATTGTTGGCAATGATGGTATAGAAGGAGTTCAATAGTAAAGTGACCAAAGTGTAACAACTTAGACAGATAGAAGATATAGACCAAGATTGAGATAACAGATACTGTATTCAGTTGTATGCTTCATTGTCTCATGATTCAATTCATTTACTGTTTATATTAGATGAGACCAAGGAGAGACAGCAGAAGAGGGCAAAGAGAGGTGCAAATTTGGGATCCGGGGATCCCACGATAGGGGAACATGGATAGATTTAGAACATTCTTGACTTTTTGGACTCTCTCTATGACTACGGATTTTCAACACATTAATAACTTTTCATGACACAATTATTCATATATGGCTCATCTTCAGTAGATGTGAATTTTGATACTTTTGAATTGGAATGCAGAAAAGAAACATTTTTTGTGGTCTTGGTAAATCATCCATTTATTATGCAATACCAATCAATAGAAACTTTGCCATACATTAAGAACTTAGTTCGAAGTGGTAAAGCGTACCTCAATAGGAAACAAGTGATGTACAATTGAATCTACTGTACTGTTTTAAGTTGGTATTCTTTGGCATGGTTACCATACAGTACATTGGTATAGACAGGTTATGAAGTATAAGTCCAGGTATTGTGGCAAGATTACTATGGAACGAATGTGTGTAATAGGAATCTATAGCAGAAGTCAGTATGTTATAAAGGCATAAATAAGGATTGTATAAGGAAGTGTTTACATGTAAGTAGAGCATGTATGGATGCATTACAATGCATCTTCCCTCGATATAAGTTAGCACGGTTCAGCAGTATTGATGCTTGTGCAAGTACAGGTACAATTTGTACATGTATGTACCCCCCCCCTTTTCAACTCTTGACTCCTGAGTATTGTCAACCCATCTGGAGTGGAAATCCTGCACAAGGATAACAGTTTTCGTGCTGAACAAGCACAGTTGAAAGATGGTACATGGCGTTAGCAATACAGAGCCTGGTCTTTACTTGCCGAATAGGCACAACTTGTATTTTTCATCCACTTGTGAATGTGATCTTAGTATCATTCCTGCATCTAGGCTGGAGTCTGGCAAGCAAGAGGATCTGAACCAACCTGGGTTCCAGTCACCATGTCAGTTGGAGAATTTGGACCTTTTGCCTGCCGTTGTTCCCCCATTCCCCCCCCCCCCCCCCGATAGAATGAGTGATAATTTGACCTCACTTGGCATTAAGGAGAGTGGTTCACTTTTGTAGTGATGGTTCACATTTTTATGTGAGGATTGTAATAGATGCCAATGTTGAAAATATAAATTCTCAAAGTTACTTATTAAATGTTCTTGAAAGTTATGGAACAGGTTGGAAAACACAGACAGTTGCTTTTATGAGAAGAATCTACCTGTCATAGTTACCGGGAGATAGAATCTTGAGGCCAGTAACTATAAGCGAACGTGTGTAAATTGCTATGTCTTCTAACACGTCTAAGTGGCACTGTGTAGCACCAAACCAGTGACCATGTTAGGGAATAGTAATTGGGGCGGAAAAGGCCATGAAAGCCCGCCGTAGGGTGCAGAGGAGTGGATTGGGAAGAAGAATGTTTTTATACTGGAGACTGGTTAATGTTTGATTGCTGGCATGAGGACATGGAGGACGTTTGGGGATCTGAGGTAGAGACACTGTCATATTAACTAGGTAGGTTTGGAAGACCGAGAGAGTACATAAGGGGCCTACTCGGAGCAAGGTTATGGTTATGGATAAGAACGTAATGAAGGATGGAAAGAACGGTTGTTAAATGTCACAAATATAGAATCTAAGCATTGCTCTAAACGATAGGATAGCTACTGTTAAAATAAACTCTAATATTTATAATAGCAGGCAACAGAATTGTGTGTGTGGGTTTACTACATACTTAGTCTTATGTGAAGATATTTAGTCCCACGGTAACCTTTCCTATTCTTAAACAAAATGTCTGCACTTAGCTTTTCTTTTCTCTTTTGTTATAGTCAGTACAAAGCCATAGAAGTACTAGCATATATCTACATATTGTAGAACGGATGAAGTTAGAACTCTAACGTTTAGTGGACTGAGATACACATACAATTACAATGTACTAAGTGTAAAAGAGTTTGTTTGAATTGCATCGACTATGGTTTCCGAAGACCAAATGTGACCCTGCACCTCAAAACAAACAAAAAGTCGCCAGGCATGAATTTTTAGTTAAGACCATCTTCTGAAAGAACAGACTTTAAGCTTTAAAATGATGTATAACTCAAATCAAATGGACTCTCCTAACCTATCTAAATATTGGAAAGAAAGCACAAACTCAGGAATAGTGTGAACTGAGAAAAGAGGCTCTGAAGTACAGTGTCTATTCAAGCGCTTAATCTTTACCGAACCGTGCTGGCTGTGCGATGAATGGGACAAAAAACAGGAAGTAAACCACCAGAGTAACAACAATGAAGAGATTATCAGATTAAACTGAAATCAAGCATGCCTCATTAACACATTCTGTCCATAATTAATGCTAACTTTTAGAGCAGTAGCACTATCCTTTCAAAAGTTATTAGAGTTGAAAGTGAAGAGTGTGGACAAGGTTTTTCAGAAATGAAAAAGGGATTCTAAAGACACACCTAATCACAATATTCTACCAAACATATTCGAGATAAACTGCTAAAAAAACACTTCCCTGCCCGTTTTATGATACCAAATTTTAGCATAATGTAAAAGAAGACCCGCTCTTTCAGAAAATATGAAAAAGTCAAGTTCGGCTAGGTTGACCCATTTCACTTATTTTCAGTCCTCACGCAAAATCAGTGTGTGCGACTTTATGTTCGTTTTGAGGTGCACGGTCACAAATGCCTTGTAAATAGTTCTGTAATAATAAGTGATCAAGGTTATTACATCTGAACCTAACGTTGTAAATTACAATTTCTTACTGTCACTACTGTTCTTGTACATACCTGGTTGCCTGTCAGGGGCGTCACCAGCTTTTTTTCAAGGGGGGTGCGTTTTAACCCTAATGTAACGAGATCTTTTTTTTTTTTTTGGACAGACATTTGGAATATAGGAAGCTCTCAATCCCTAGACTTTTACTGTTTTTGAGGGAAACCAAGCGGGGAAAGGGCACCGGCGTAGCTAGGATTTCATCTGGGGGGGGGGGGGGGGTGTGTTAGTATGCGAGGGAGCGAGCAAGGGGGGGGGGGGGAGGGTGTGGAAGTGCCTGTTGTCCCCCCCCCCCCCCCCCGCGCCTCCCACGGTGAGAACTTTTTGCATTTTGATGTTGTAAATGGTGCAATTTGATGCAGGCTTTTTGCGTGTTTTGTCAACTTGAAACAGTCCCACTTGTTTAAGGTAGCAGTACATTTTGATAGAATTTGTTGTTGAACAATGTGCGTATAAACTATATCATTTCAATAAACTTCTTGTATTGATTCTTACACTGATGTCATGAACGCGACCGAGCCCGAGCAAGCGGAGAGAGCGAGGGGGGATTTGATGCATGTTTTGCTTGTTTTATCGACTTGAACAGTCCCACTTGTTTAAAGTAAAGCAGTATATTTTGATGTAGATTATTATTGAACAATTTGCCTATAGAATAGTATCATCCAAATAAACTTCCTGTTTTAATATTTACACTGAATATCATGAACGCGGCCAGCAAGAGCGAGAGGAGTGAGCGAGGGGGAGATGTCGGGGGGGGGGGGTGTCCCCCTCCCACGGTGAGCACTTTTTGCATTTTGATGTTGTAAATGGTGCAATTTGATGCAGGTATTTTGCGTGTTTTATCGACTTGAAACAGTCCCACTTGTTTAAGGTATCAGTACACTTTGGAGTAAATTATTATTGAACAATTTGCCTATAAATGGTATAATTCAAATAAACTTCTAGTAATAATTTTTACACTGATGTCATGAACGCGACCGAGCCCGAACAAGCGGAACGAGCAAGGGGGAGGTTGTGGGAGGGGGTTGTCCCCCTATATAAACAATGGATTATGGAATGACAGCGTGAAACGACAAATTACTGGCAGCAATATCGGGAGAATGGCTTAACGATTACATGCGAGCGAGCGGAGCGAGCGTGCTTTAAAATTTTGACATTTTACAGTCCCAAAGCTGCCGTTTGTAGCCATATTTTTTTGCTTTGGAAATTAAAGGGGTGCACCGGGCGCAACTGCTGGCAATTACTGGCAGCAACATAAGGTGAATGGCATAACGATTAAATGCGAGCATGATGCGAGTAAGCGAAGAGAGCGAGCTTGAAAATTTTGACATTTTACAGTCAAAAAACTACCATTTGGAGCTATATTTTTTCGCTTTGGAAATAAAGGGGGATGGCGCACCGGGTGCAACTGCCGGCAATTACTGGCAGCAACATCAGGAGAAAGGCATAACAATTAAATGCGAGCGAGCGGAGCGAGCGAGCTTGAATATTTTGACATTTTACAGGAAAAAAAAACAACCTGCCGTTTGTTGCTATAAATCGCTTTGGAATTTAGGGGGGCGCATCGGGCGCAACTCCTAGCAATTACTGGCAGCAACATCAGGAGAGCATAACGATTACATGCGAGCGAGCTGAGCGAACGAGCTTGAAAAATTTACATTTTACAGTCCAAAAGCTGCCGTTCTTAGCCATATTTTTTCGCTTTGGAAATCAAGGGAGGGGGGGGGGGCGCACCGGGCGGGAACTGCTGGCAATTACTGGCAGCAACATCAGGTGAATTGCATAACGATTCGAGCGATCGAGCGGAGAGAGCGAGCTTTAAAAATTTGACATTTTACAGTAGAAAAACTGCCGTTTGTAGCTATATTTTTTCGCTTTGGAAACTAAGGGGGGGGGGGTGGCGCACCGGGCGCAACTGCAGACAATAATACTGGCAGTAACATCAGGGGAACTGCGTAAAGATTAAATGCGAGCGAGCTTGAAAATTTTGACATTTTACAGTCCCAAAACTGCCGTTTGAAGCTATATCTTTTTTGCTTTCGATATTACGGGGGGGGGGGGGGGCGCACCGGGCGCAACTGCTGGCAATTACTGAAAAATTTGACATTCTGCAGTAGAAAAACTGCCGTTTGTAGCTATATTTTTTCGCTCTGGAAATTAAGAGGAGGGCGCACCGGGCGCAACTGCAGACAATTTCTGGCAGTAACATCAGAGGAACTGCGTAAAGATTAAATGCGAGCGAGCTTAAAGATTTTGACATTTTACAGTCCCAAAACTGCCGTTTGAAGCTATATCTTTTTTGTTTTCGATATTAAGGGGGCGCACCGGGCGCAACTGCTGGCAATTACTGGCAGCAATATCAGGAGAATTTAAATGCGAGCGAGCGGAGCGAGCGAGCTTGAAAATTGTGACATTTTACATTCCCAAAACTGCCGTTTGTAGCTATATTTTTTGGCAGTAAGAGGGGGGGGGGGGGAACTGCCGGCAATTACTGGCAGCAACTTCGGGAGAATGGCATTACGACTAAATGCCAGCGAGCGGAGCGAGCGAGCTTGAAAATTTTGACATTTTACAGTCCCAAAACTGCCGTTTGTAGCTATACTTTTTCGCTTTTGGGAAATTAAGAGGGGGCGGGGGGGGGGGGGGGACGCCCGGTGCGCCCCTCCCCCTGGATCCGCCACTGGTAGTCACAGAGACTCCAACCCAAAGCACATGGGTGTCGGTTTATGTTCATGACTGGGGGAGGTATGACCAGCGAGGTGGCGTCGAAGTGACCAAGCATGGGAAGGATGTCCAAAATCTATCTAAATAGTAAACACTGTATAGGATACACTTGTACTATACAGTAGATATGTATAAAATCAGTGCTGCCAGAACCAGGGGTGCGATTTTTTCTGCCCACGATTTTTTTTTTTTTTTTTTAGGGTCTGAAGGGGGGTGCGTTCGCACCCAACGCACCCCCCCTGGTGACGCCCATGCCTGTGCGTCACGATTAGTGTCCAGTGAGTGTTGATGTGGTGAAGTACCAGTATCCTGTAGTCATATCGTAGTGTGAATTGTAGCCTGTATGTTCTCCTTAGGAACAAGTCAGTTGTAGTTTGAAGTCTAAGTACATGTAGGTAAAATTATCACAATAAGTCTGCTTGATGCGGACGCCTTTCTCCATCGAATTATTAACCCCGCTCGGAAGCAATTGAATGTTACCATGCTACTCGCGAGACTAAGTGTGGTGATTGTGACAGTGTTAGTGTAGTGGAATGGCAATGTGAGGCTGCCTGTAGCGTGGAACTTTGACACTGGCTGCACGTGTGGTGTGAGACCACGAGGTGCTTAGTATATAGCAAAGAGTATAGAGCGCACGCAGTGCGCTAAGAGGGAACACTCTCCCGATTTTACACGTAAACGGGCGTAGTACGCAGTGGAGCCCAACGGCGGCCATTTTAGGATGCAAGCCGCTGGATCGTCCGGCGCGTATATCACGTGGCCGTATAGAGAAAATTCTGCCTCCCTTTCATTTTCTTCTTTTTACGGGGCATCCAAGGTTTCAGATGTATGTAGGACCTTGTTATATCATACAGAAGCATAATTTCTACTTAAGTATGATATACAATTGAAGAAATGCCTTTTTTGTTCCAAACTGTTGTCCCTCAAAGTTCGAGCTAACTAATTAAAGTATGTGCAGGCCTAACTAAAACGTACTCACAAAGCGCTTCTTAAGTCTCCCCCTCTCCCTCTCCCTCTCTCCCCTCCCTCTCTCTTCTCTCTCTCTCTCCCACTCTCTCTCCCTTTCTCTCTCTCTCTCTCTCTCTCTTACCGGGCCCTGTTGGCTGTAGACCCTATGTAATATTATTCGAATGGTATGAATATCGATTCCAATAATCATATATTTAGGTCGTTCTCTTCTTTTGATAATGTATAGATAGGATATTATACAAATATCGACTGCTGCAGAGGGAGATGGTAAAACTATTTGCACCGAGGTGATGTCTCAACAGTGCTATGTCCCGAGACGAAGTCGAGGGACATGGCACTGTTGAGACATCACCGAGGTCAAATAGTTTTACCATGGCCCGAAAGAAAGCAGTCGATATTTGTTTTATATCCCTCTCGAGCATTTTACTAGAGTAATGACGGTTCCCTTTTGGAAAAGTGTGCAGGTTTTGTGAACGATAAATCTAACGTTAGACCGTATAGTAGCAGTGCAGCAGCAGTGTGTGCAGCGCGTAGCGAACGACACCGCTGCGCTGTTGTTGATTCCTACTTTCCTACACAGAGCTACACTACAGCGTGCAAAACTCCGAAAGATCGAGGAGGTCCAGGACTACGTTAGAAGTAGGCCTAAAGCGGCTTCGTTTAATACCCAGATTATCTTCAAAATCGGTTTTATTTTATTCCTAATTCGTACCTGATATAGTGTCCTCCTGCGATCATTCTTCCGTTACTTGAAGCAGTCACTGATCACACGTCCACTAACGTTACACACCCACGTACGCCATCGCACCACAGATTTCTGTAATGCTGTCGCACACCGCGCGCTCCGCGCTCTCTTAGCGCTAGCTAGCTAGCTACAAGCCACAGGACTGTCGCTCAAAAGTATCGCTACTACGCGCACTGCGTACATTCTTAAGTGAGAAATGTAGATTCATTTCATTTCATTTCATTTATTTCCAAATTCTCATTAAAATACATGTGACAAAGAACAAGGTGAAGATAATAACATAGATATCGATCACACGATCACGATTGGGTGCAAATCGTGGATTCCCAAAAGTACTATATCCCGCTGGCTAGTAACCAATTGCACCGCATCCAGCTGCTCGTAGCTAGCTAGTAAAACTACACCATGTTCGTGCCCTATACAATCCTATGGCAAGAAGCTTTACATGAGGGATATAATATGGTATATACCATTGGTATACAATACTATTATTCTCCCCGAGACTCTATTTAAGGAACGCAATTTCCTAATATAACGAACTGAATTTTCCTTATCATATTCTAGTCATAACAAAGAGTTATTTTCATATTTATATGTTTCATGGTCAATCTGCACACATAGTAGTAAAGAGGTTAGTGTTGATCGTTTGGGTGATGCCTGTCTCCCGGCGCTCCCCCCCCCCCCCCAAAAAAAAAAGAAATAATGTTTTGGCAGCCTTTCTGTACAAAGGCTGCAATGATAGAAAAGATATGACCTGTATTGATTATTATAGGGATGAGGGTTTAAGGGGTGACCCCTCCCCCCCCCCCCCCCCCCCCCCCTCTGGCGAGCAGGGTCCGCTTGAACAAGGAAATGAGGAAAATAGAAATAAAAAACCTAAAAACAACAACAACAACAACAACACCAAAATCTCCAAATGCAACAGAAGAGTTAATGTTTGAAAATATATGTAAACCACAACCAAAAAAAAAAACAACCTACAACAAACTACAACTGTAACAAGTTGATTCCCCGGGTATTGCCCTCCCCCCCCCCCTCCCCGTTTCCCCCTTCATCGGCGTTATAGCTGAAAATCTTGACTCCAAGAAACGACTGAGAGAGATAGTTTCATGAGAGCGAGTCAGGTAGGAACCATGGACGTCCCGTTTACTGGCGGGAGGACTGGTCTGGAAGAGTTTTCAAATCCCTTTTTCCCCCAAGAATCAGATGATGGATTTTAAGATGATTTTGATCAGTAAAAAACCGTGGAACAATTACAGATTATACCCTTCTTTTTACTGGTTGCATTTCTCGTGATCCTATTGTGAGAATAACTCTGAGATCGTAATATCTATATCACCATATACACACCATTCCAACTGCTGGTTTTAAAATTACCATTGAGCGCTATACATCCACCCCATAGACTCACATGGTGAAGACGCATAATAAGAGGTGACAGATGTACAATGATTTACCTCTTCATATTTTATCAATAGAATAATTTTTCTCATTTTTGATTGAAAATATTTGAGTGTGTGTTTCGAAAATATTCCATGAAAAGTGTGTACCCAGATTTGAATTTCAATAACAAATGCAAAAGCTTTCTTGTGTTGGAGGGGGTATTCCCATCCCACACCTTCTGACCGTCTCGACTCATTGTGTGCATGATCAAGAGTTTCAAACAAATTTTGATTTGTAGATGAGAAAATCACCGAACAATCACAGACTTCAGTCTATTTCTGGGCTCTTTGATTATAGACAACCGACAAAAATGGTACTTTACTAATTTCATTTCAAAATTTCCATATCATTTCACCAAGAGTACATCCTGAAATACATAACTGACATATTCCGCAACACAAATCCAAGAAGGATGATGCTGAACTTGGTAAATATAGGTCAGAGCAAGTCAGTTGCATAGGCACAAGGAATATAAAAGACAACACTTTCGCATGCTGATGGTTGATTCATTTGCGTCAACTTGGCAAAAATACAAAAGTGAAAAAAAGTCTGCTCTTACCAGTTTTGAACCATTCATAAAAATTTCATTACGGATCTGTTTTATTTTGTCCACGGAATATATTTCATCATGGGGATAATTAGTCTATACGTGAAAAAAAAACAAAACACGGGCGACTTGAAAACATGAATGACGAAACTGAAATTCTGTCCACGGCTCAAACTGTGTAACTGAAGGTGGAAGAAAGAGAAGAAGGAAGAGGAGGAGGAAGAGGATGAGGAGGGGGGAAGAGGAGGAGGAAGAGGAGAAGAAGAAATTGAAGAAGAAGGAGAAGAAGAAGAAGAAGAAGGAGGAGGAGGAGAATAAGATGAAGAGAGAGAGAAAAGGGGGTCAGAGGAAGAGGGAGAGAAGAGGAGGGAGAGAAAGTGCCCTTGATATTAAAATTATGAGCACCCCACATCATTCTGTACTATAAGCACTACTTTGCTTAGGACACAAGTAGGCTTGCATACGGTAATAAATTAGCTGGCGAACATTGATGGATTATAGATTGGAAAGTTAAAAACATTATTCTTCAACTGTATTTCATAATTAGGCAGGAATTCTACTTCTATATGCCATAATAAGGTCCTGAATTCATCTTTTATCCTGTATGCCCCATGAAATGAAACGGAGGCAGAAATACGCCCTCTATCGATCACCCGGCGGTTTGCATCCTAAAATGGCGACCGAGCCCGCCCATTGCGTACTACGCAAAATCGGGAGAGTGTTCCCTCTTAGCGCAGTGCGTGCGCTTCTATACTCTTTGGTATATAGTGGTGACTGTGGTTGGCATATTGCGCGCGTGTGCTGATTATGGACTGTTGGATGCGCAGTAGTGAATGTTAAGTGTATGTGCACACAACATGACAGTTAGACACACACGCTGTTTTCTAAGATCAAGTTACAACCAATCACATGCCTAGTGTCTGACATAACTATTCCTGCTCACAGCCGTACTAAGAGAACCTTTCACTCCACTGTTAGGGTCGTTTGACACCAAGTCAACTGATCTCGGAGGTCATGACTCCTAAAACCATGTGGTGGCAGCAAACAGAATTTTAGACAAAGGACACTCTCGCGTTACAATATATATATATATATATATATATATATATATATATATATATATATATATATATAATAACATACACATATGTATATATAAATATATATACATATATACACATATATATATGTATTTATTAAATATGTTGCAAATTCACGTATTGGCTCCAATATAAGAAGAATCAAGAAATAAACTAGTAATGCATTATTTTGCCAATAAAGAATGAGTTTATTGTACTCAAATTTTCGGTGGCCTCCACCTTCTTCAGGAGTCTCGAAGGGGAATTCGAGACTCTCCGTGGCAATTATACATGAAATTGCAATTAATACATCGTATACTAGTTTTGCAGAACATATGAAAGACCGATATCAACTTATATACACTGTACACGCCAAACCTCAAAAAATACTCTGCCTGCCTAGAGCTATCTACAATTGCATGTCAAATATATGTAGATTGCACTAATGCCAAATATAAATTATCAGTTCAGATTATTAATTTGAAACTTAGCATTTTTGCCAAATGTGCAGAGGCTTACATTCTAAATAGAAATATTAGATTCCTCTTCAATAAAACTGGATGAGTTAACAATTTCAGCTAAGAAAACAGAGACAATGGGATGATGGTGGTAAAATGGATGGCTCTCTGAACCCTTCTGTGTCAGTACCTACATCAATGCATTTACAAGATGTTATAATATCAATGCCCCTCTGGACAAAGGTGTATAGAAATGACAATGCCTGCCTAGTTTTTCTGACATTGTTATGCATGCAGAGTATACAAGTATGGTAACAATTGCAGAGCCATCTGGGAAAAACAGTGTGATCACCAAAGAGGCTAGCATTGGATAATACCATGACTACAATGGTGATGATAATTTTCATAAGTAATATATGAAGATCAACATCATTATCATTGTGATTATCATCTTTGGTGAGCAAAATCACAAGTGCCCAATCATGCTGAAATTATGACTATGCATTGAAGGTGCACCATAAATGTGTACACTGCACACAATTGAAAAAATAAATTGCAAACTGGACCCTGCATCAAACTTTCAATTTGCCCCAAAAGAGCATCTTGAGTGGGCTGCAACGATGTTGAATTTTTGGTGTCTTCTCTCAAAGTTACAACTTTTCTTCCTAAATGGGAAAGCCAATTAGTTTAGTTACCGAACAGCTTTATAGACTTTTTTTTAAAGTCCATGTTTACTTCGTTCTCAAACACTTGCTTGTGAAAGGTATGTTCAACGTTTGGTCTCCACGATTTTATCGAGAGATCTACGCACATTAAACATTAAGACCTGTTGCACAGCCACAAGCAATGTCATTCGTCAGATCAAATCAATATATATGCACATGAAAAGATCCATTCCTTCATCCGCTTTCTTCACTGTATTACTGGAAAGAAACAGAGAAAAGTGTTAGATTTTATGTTCTATTGAAAGGGAATGAGACTCAATATGTTAACTGCTTTCGGGCTTTCTCTGTCTTTTCTGATGTATAGCAGAACGACACAGGTGGCGTTTTCCCGCCCTCTACGGCCGTATTACCCTCAACTCTGATAGTCTTTTGCGGCGCCTTCCCGCCCCCTACGGCCGAATTACCCTTGACTATTTTAGTTCTTTTTGGTGTAGTCTCATTGGTTCGTTGCTCTCTATACGTTGGAGCTTCATCTTGTGCTCCTTCTACTGGGTCCAAACTCATCATTGGAGTAGTCTCATTGGTTACTGGCTCACCCTCGCACTTGTCATGTTTTATTTCTCTTCCTTCATTTACTGACCCATTTCCCATTAATATTTTCTCAATGGCGATTCGTTGCTCGCTTTGAGCAAATGACGTGCTATCGGGTTGTTGTTGATCGCTTGTTGTCTTGGTTTTTGATTGCAAATTACGCTTAGAACTCCAGCATTTGTGTATAAATGCACATATCATCATACACACTAACATCATAGTTGAAATAATCAACGTCACTGGAACAATCAGGTTACTTTTACCAGAAGACTTTGGTTTGCTTGTAAAAGGTAATGTGAAATTGTTGACTTTACCAGGTAGTAATGTTGTGCACTTTGGTGAGTCAGTGGTAGATCTAGAGTTTAAATTCGGGCAAAATCCCTCATGCACTCCATTTATTGGCTGCTTGGCGAGGGAAGGCGGTTTATAACAGGTGGGATTATCAATTTCTGTTCTGTGATCTCCCTTCGAGTGAAGCCTGGAGTACCAACGACGGAGAGATTCTAGTTGACAGTCACAGTTCCAAGGATTACCCTCGAGTAAGAATACCTGAAGACGACCCAGTGTCTCCTCTTTTAGATTATCAAGTTTCATCAGGTTGTTATTGCGTATGTCTAGCCACATGATTTGCGGGAGGAGGAGAATTCTTCCAGTAGAAATCAACTGGTTGTCTGAAAGGATGATCGTTTGAAGTCGAATCAAATGCGCAAAAATGTCGCTTGGTAATGTCTTCAGTCTGTTAGACCCGAGGTCGAGAACTGCTAGATGTCTCAAATTATCGAACACACCAGGTTTAAGTCTTGACAGGCTAGTGTTGAACAGAGCAATGAGCTTCAATTTGGTCACTAACTGAAATGTGCTTGTTTCAATGTCGTTGATGTTATTGTTGCTCAAGTATACGTCTCGAAGATCACCGGAGCCATTCAGGGCAAGACGGTCAAATATCGCGATATTGTTATTTTGAAGGTTAATCTCTCTCAGCTTCGGCGCACCAGTGAAGGTGTTGGCTTCCACCTGTATGATAAAGAAATATAGATAGCGATCATTATGGTGTTCAAAGATTTATGTCACACATGGGGTGTGAAAATGATTTCTTTCCTACCGAGATTTTAATCTGGCACAAAAACAATATAATCACTTAAAAATAGTTCGGGAGTTACGATACGTTTTAACGTGTCCTTCAAAATATATTGACCTGTAATAATAAAATAATAATAATAATAATAATGATAAGGTCTTATTTACCCAGGGTAGCCTCTTCAGTGTTGCCACTGCTCTACCAGAGGGCCTGCCATTAATATTACCCTAGCGTTGTCAGGTACCCATTCATACACCTGGGTCGACAGGGACATGGTGGGTAAAACATCTTGTCCAAGGACGTAAGCATTGGACGGGAATCGAACTCGGGTCCTCCGATCGGGAGTCGAGAGTCTCATCCACTATGCCACAGCTCCTCCATCTGTACACTTTCCTCTATGGACCGATTCTGTGACGCGCTATGTGTATTTTAGGCATGGGCAGCGCCATTACTGCGGTGTCTTAGCCGACCCCCCTCCCCTCTCCCCCACCCCCTTCCGCGCGCGGAATGAAAAACTGATGCATGGTTGTTTTAGCCAATAGACGTCTCGTACTGAGTGCACGAACGCTTGCTTAGTGCGCGAACCTTTGTTACAAGTGCGCGATAAACATGTTGCCCGGGGGGTGGGGGAGAGGAGGGGGGGGGGGGGGGTCGGCTAAGACACCTCAAAATGAGCTCATGGCTGCGGCCAGTGCCACAAATTGTCTGCTGCCCTCAACGAACCCGAATCGGTCTATAGAAATCATCCCAACCATTTTATGACTGCTTTTCAGGACCACACTGCTCATTTGCCATTGCACATTCCTGTATTTTTCACTCTTTGTGTAGATTGGGTAAGAGTGCAATTACTACTCTGGCATTTACATACCACTTAGATAACCTATTTTTTCCACTCCTCGTTTATCATTCAGTTCTGGGCAATTTGTAACTGCGTGCATTCATTTCATACAAGTACTAATATCTAATTCTTTAACCGCCTAATATAGAGCAACTGTTACTTCCAAAAATAAACTCACTGTTTCTCAAGTCGATCTTATCAGAAATCATAACTATGTAGGGCCTAAACAGAAATAAACAAAATGGTGATGAATGTAAAATGTCACTAGTGTCAAATTACTGTAGTATTGCAATATTCTAGCAGTTCCTATCACTTTTCAAAGAACTGGATGTTGCTTCAATAAATCTTTTTTTTTTTTAACTTCGAAAGCACAACATTTCATCAAAAGATGCCATCATTATTTACTGTTTTTATTCGATATTACTCTTTTAATCAAAGTCAATTTGAAGATATGGAGATAATGACTCCTTTTGTGAAAAGTATTTGTTTCAAGTGAAATTTAGTGGAAATTTATGGCGAAGAATGTGCTCTGATATTACTTGTACTGCTTACAGAAAATGAATTTTGTCACAGGCATTCAGGACAAGTCATATTCATGGGACACATTTTTGTGGATTAATCACCTGTCGTTTTGTATGTCGTTTCTAATTTAAAGAAACACTGGTTTTTAACGATGTCTTACCTGTCCGATTTTATTGTTGGACAAGATGAGAACCTCCAGATCATAAAAGCCCTGGAAGGTTCTAGGTTCGATCCTCTCAATCTGATTGTGATTCAAGGAGAGATAGGTAGCAGCATTACACTCCGTGGGTACCTCACTCAGCTGTCTGTATTCACAGTTTGCTTCTCGCGTGGCCTCTGAATAGGTGCACTTGGCGTCGCATGAAGCACGAGTCGGAGTAGTCACAGTTGGCATACATTGCCCGCTGTGGTGATCCTGATCTAACAACAGTACAACCAAACAAATTCTAATCATATTCTTTTCCGTCACTGCTATTAACTTTGATCCGAACATCTCTGGAGAGCGAAAACTGATTTAGTTGAATTAATGAAGGATAAAAAAATTGATTTTCAGCTAGCGTCACACGTTGAAACTATGTAGCTCACGATGCTAAGACAGTTATGTGAGCCACTTCCGTGGCTTTGATCGCGACGTGTAACTGAAACTGTAATGCGGCGAGATCTTTAAACATTTCAAAATTTCGCGCAGTGTGAATCACATGACATTGAGCTTGAGCCAGCCAATCAGATCATTTGGGGATCCCCATTCTGCCGTAGTGGAAGTGTCCTGGTAGAACAATGTATAATATAGCGTCTGTATTGCCTTGTTCAGGACTTTAGAGAAAAAAGACAACTGAAATATAATACAATGCTATTAGGTTTATCAACATCACAGTGAGATAATCATATTACACATGTAGAAAAGGAGAGACGGAGGGAGAAAGAGGGGGAGAGAGAGCGAGAGAGAGGGGATAGAAGGAAGGTAGGTTATCGTATAGTTATGATCAATCTAACATTGACGAATCGTGCACTTTATGCTGCTCACATCCAGACATGCAGTGAGGTCAGTGGTAGTCTACGTAGCTGGTCTTTATATATAGTTATGATTACGAGTTTATGATCGAATAATTATATAATGAATGCATTATGCCTGTCAGAGTTGTAGGCACTCCACACTGACACGTTTAATTCTACGCGTTGTATTCCATGCTTTAAAGGAAAATAATCATATTTGGCCGAGGGAGGCGGAATGAAAATAACGATTATGTACGTTTCACCTCCCTATATCTCGATAGTAAAATATAATGATTGCAGCTACGCACAGGCAGAGGGACAGCATTCTATTCAAATCTGGTGTTGTGCTTTGGTTTGGCTCACCATTGGACAAAGCTTTGACATGACTTCCCTAATTGTTAAAATTGCAACGAATAATCTGTTTTGTTTAATAACAATAGAAACTATAGGTATTCTCTGCTAAAAATCCGTATCAGATGTGAATGATTGAACGGGCTCTCGAAGTATTATAATATATACATTATTACTGTCAGAAATAGGAACGAACAAACATTTTATCCCGATGGTTGCACCTGTATGTCAAGGGGAGGGGTGCAAGCTTGTAGAAAAACAACCCACAGACTGGAAAAAGGCCAACTGTGCCATTCAGAAAGAGTGCCATTCACAACAACAACAGAGCTCTTTCCGTTTGCGAATCAATGTTTCACCTAAACAAAACCAGTACTGGAGGCAAAGGGTGCAAAGGTCGCTAACGGCTCTGTCTGTCTGGGAACATGAACGCTATGTGAAAGCTAGGTCATCATTCAGTTCGTATATGAGATAATGGATTTCGGTCTGTCCTCTACCATACTATAATGTCAAATATAAAAAATGGAAAAAGATATAAACGTTGTTCACTGAAATAGAATTGGTTTGCCACACACTGTCACAGTACCCATATTGCTGACTCACTTATTGTGGTTTTTCTAAAACCAAATTTAGAACGTTTCAAAAATGTTCGATTCTCAGAAGCACAAAAAATAAATGTTACTAGAAGCTTATTACAAAATTTACAATCTGTCGCAGAATCTTAAAGGCATATATAGGTAAATAATATCTTCTGTAATTATGTTCTCTTCTTCGTGTGACCATTTCAGCTGCTAATATAGTCTTTATATATTCTTCTGGTCTCCGTTTAATATTTCCGAATTGAAGATTGTTGGAGTTTTCATAAATATTTGAAACGTTCTCCTTCTGAGAGGTCGTGCCAGGGAATGATGTCTGCTATGTTCATGAATATAATGCAATATTCCTGTAAAAGTGTGTGTACCGGTATGTATGTTAGCATCTGTACGTGTGTAAAATGTGTGTGAGGGATGCATGGTTGTATGTTCGTGCCTTTGACTGTGTTTGCTAACTTGAGAACTTGCCATAGAAAAGTGCGACATGAATTGTATTGTGTATCAATTCTTGCGAATATGAGTTCTGATGCTATTTCATTTGTGAGATTTGTTCCATTTTTTCTTTACAGTCTTTTTGATTGTTAAAAGATTTGCAAATATGTGACTATTAATTGATTTGTATTCATTTGGCAATTTTTGTTTGCTTTGTTGTTTCTGTAACTACAGCTGACCTTGATTTGAATGCTGATAATTTTTGCCAAGATTAGACCATTTCATGTTTTCTTGTGTTTAATTTTAGGACTTTGATGAAAAACAGCTCATGCTGATCAAGACATCCTGTATTGACATGTTGTGATGAACAGATAATAAATTAATAGTAAATAGGTACATAAAATCGATGGTTTCAAACTTTGGGAGAACGGATACGAATATGCCATTGTTTATTTTCCCCATCTCTTTTAAGATTACATTGAAAACAATATTTTGCGATTTATATTTACAACGTTGCAGTAACTATCTAAAAATCGTAAAACATTGATTGGTTTTTATCCTTGTGCCTTGCAGTGTTTTTCAATGGTTTACTTACGTTTTAAAGCCCATTATAATAACTGTCTGATTGTGCCGTATGAGCTGACCAATGAGAAGTGAGATAATGTCATTGATGTTTCTTAACTCACTGTCATTTAGATCCCGGTGTAGCAGTCGAACGCTCCGACCCCTGAAAGGGAAACTTATTTTCTACCCGCACACCCATGTCCCACCTTCTGCGCGCGTATGGACACACACACACACACACACACACACACACACACACACACACACATACACACTCCCCTGCACTAACGCCTGGGTGCTGTGTAATGTAATTTCTCCTCATTACAGGTTCTATGATGTGGAAAAAAAAAACAATACAAGAAATGGCAATGATGAAATGCTAAGTTTTGTATATAATCAACACACACACACACACACACATATATATATATATATATATATATACAGTATATATATGTATATATATATATATATATATATATATATAGTTTGGTTGTTGTCTTTTCAAATATGCACACAAAATATATATTATAGTACTTAACTTTTTGACTGGTACTCTCTAAATTCCTAATACATTGAGCTGAGGAACAACTCTAAAATTAGACTGAAAATCTCGATATAATAGAGTTAGAATTCAATGTACTGTCTCAGTCTATAATTTTTAGATTTGTCTCTAACCACAGTATCATAGATTGATTTCAAATCTAAGGAAGTTAGAGAATACTTAGTAACCTTCCGGTTTCATTTTCTGAATTCTCCCTACATCTCCAATCACTGACATTGGCAGACCGTTTTTTATTAGCAATGCGGAGATCCTTGGTGGGGACACAGATGAGATTGAATATAATTATTAGAAAAATATAATCGGCCCTGAAAAAAGAATATATGTTGTATGTAAAACAATGATATGTACCACGTACACATGCACCATCCGACAAATACGAAACATACTCCAATAATACTGTGTGTCAATATTTCTTTGATAAATGTATTTCCATGATGAAATTATATCTCTATATAGGCCATACGCATGTGCATAGTTATGATGTATACATGATAATGTACATAAGAATCTGGTTTTAAATCGAAGACAAGTACATATTTTTGCACTCCATGTATCTTGCTCAAACGGCAAGATCGCCGATATTACATCAATCTGCAACCAAGACGTCACGAGTACACAATTGGACGTGTATGCCATACCATCAACATAGCCTAGTCACCTAAGACACTTGCATTACATTACACAAATTGAACTTGCTCTAAAAAAAAAGTTCCGTGATAATCTTTAAAGCATCCCTCAAACTAATCAAAAAGAAGAGTTTACATTAAACACCTGCAAAAAATAAAGTGTGATACAAATAGTACTTTCAGAATCATCTGTACGTTAAAAAAAGTGCAGTCTTGAAATATATCTCTCTAAAAAAATCGAGTGAAAAAAAATCATTCTTGAAGGAGTGAATACAAAACAAAAGAGTGAATTAGAGCGAAATTAGAGTGAATTTTTAGGGAAAATGTTCATTTTCACTCGTTTTAGAGTGACCTCAGGGATTACTCGAAGATTTTGGAGTGATCCCTGAGGTCACTCAAAATTCACTCTAATTTCGCTCTAATTCACTCTTATTTTTTGTATTCACTCGTTCAAGAGTGATTTTTTTCACTCGATTTTAAAAAAAATAAAGTAATTAATTGCTTTATTTTTGTTTCTGTGTGTAATGCACTTGGTCTAATGGCCGTCAAGCTACTTGGTAAATACGATAGTATCTCTTTGTGGCAAAAGGGACAAACAGAAATGTTGATATAATAAAATTCATCCCCTATATCTGCAGATGAACATATAATACAATGCAATTTATCCGTCAGGCTTGCATCAAAAATGCCCTTATTAACGGGTAGTCCATTAGATCGACATCTGAATTTACCTAATGTAATATAATCGTTCTTACACAAGACCTGCGAATACTTCTGTTTTCTCACAGAGTTACCTTTTTTTTTTAAATTTCCAGATTAGAAGTTTGAATGCAAATTACTAGCACATAACGAACACGCACATTGTGCCCATGCACTTGAATGAATGAATGAATGAATAGATGGATTCATGGTCTGCTGCAAGAAGTTTCCCATGAATGTGTAGTTATACACTGTTCTTTATGCACTCCATGTGCACCACCTCCGCTCATGTCCACGAAACTTGTGTACCACCACCCCTCATGTCCACGAAACCTCTGTATACAAAGGGCAAGTGAAAGAAAAAACAACATCTGGCCTTTTCAGATATTATTGTTGTATAATGTGTTTGATATCATGCGCCATTCATAACAGTGGACAATGAACTGCAATTGGGAGGACACTATCTATATTTGCTCTTAATCATTTGTAAACTTGAATCAGTCATTGATTCATAATTTTGATAAATCAATCTTGTTTGATCTCATTCAAAACACTTGGGATCTACGCACTTTAAACATGGCCACAAGCAATATCATTCGTCAGTTCATATCAATATACATGTACACGAAAATATACATTCCTTCATCAACTTTCATCGCCGCATTACTGGAAAGAAGCAGAGACAAATGTTTGATTTTATGTTCTATTGAAAGGGAATGAGTCTCAAAATGATAACTGCTTTCGGGCTTTCTCTTTCTCATAACAGAACGACACAGGTAGCGTTTTTCTTCCCTTTACGGCCGTATTACCCTTAAATCCATTAATCTTTTTTGGTGTAGTCTCGTTGGTTCGTCGCTCTCTCTCATGCGTTGGAGCTTCTTGTGCTCCTTGCACTGAGGAATTTATCATTGGAGTAGTCTCATTCGTTATTGGCTCACTCTCGCACCTGTCATGTTTAACTGCTCTTCCTTCATTTACTGACCCATTTCCCATTAATATATTCTCACTGGCGATTTGGTGCTCGCTCTGAGGAAATGACGTGCTGTCGGGCTGTTGTTGATCGTTTGTTGTCTTGGTTTTTGATTGCAAATTACGCTTAGAAGTCCGGCATTTGTGTTTCAATACACATAACATCATACACACTAACAACATCGTTAAAATAATCAACGTCACTGCAACGATCAAGTTACTTCTACCAGGAGACTTTGGTTTGTTTGTATCCGGTGATGTGATATTGTTGATTTCGTCAGATGATAATTTCGTGGTCATTGGTGAGTCAGTGGTAGAGTTAAAATTTAAATTCGGGCAAAATCCCTCAAGAACTCCATTTATTGGTTGATTGGCGAGAATATGCGGCTCATAACAAGTGGGACTATCAACGTATGCTCTGTGATCTCCCTGAGAGTTACGCCTAGAGTACCATAGACGGAGGGTCTCTAGTTGACAGTTACAGTTCCAAGGATTGCCTTCGAGTAATAATACTTGCAGACGACCCAGTGTCTCCTCCGTTATATTCGCAAGTCTCGTCAAGTTGTTATTGCGCATGTCCAGAGTCTTGATTCGCGGGAGAAGGAGAACTCTTCCAGTAGACATCAACTGGTTTTCAGAAAGGATGATCGTTTGAAGTCGAATCAAATGCATAAAAATGTCGTTTGGTAATGTCTTCAGTTTGTTAGACCCGAGGTCGAGAACTTCTAGATGTCTCAAATTATCGAAGACACCAGGATTAAGTCTTGACAAGCTATTGTTGTACAGGGCAATGAACTTTAGTTTGACAACAAACTGAAAGGTGCCTGATTCAATGTATTTGATGCAATTGTTGCTTAAGTCTATGAGTTGAAGACCACCGTTAGTGCCATCCAGGGCAAGACTGTCGAATATCTCGACATTGTTATCGTAAAGGTAAATCTCTTTCAGCTTTGGTGCACCAGTGAAGGCGTTGGCTCCCAACTGTATGATAAAGGAATATGAACATGGATTATTATGATGTTCTCAGATATGATGTGTTCAGATTATGTCACACATGAGATGTTTAAATAAACTCTACTGTAATGAGTTTAAGCCTACATAGATAACACAGAACGCCATCACTTGGTAGTTTGGAAGTTAGGATATGCTTCCATGAGATTGGTAACAGTTTATCCTCCTTCACAGTCGACCTAAGCACTTCCGCTATAGAACCCAGTCAAACGATTTCATGACTAATCGTTTATAGGACAAGCATTTTGTTTGCCATTACACATTTCATTGTTTTCCATTCTTTTCTTGTTCTAAATTAGATAAGAATGCAATCACTGTTGTGATACTATTATACAACTTTATTTAATCATTATCTTCTTTCACTCCTCACTTATTATTTAGTTTTAAGCAGTTTACACTTGTTTATATACAAGTACATGTACTAATATCCAATCCTTTGACCTTCTAGAAACTGCTACTTCCAAAATACTGTTTCTGAAATCTACCTTATCAGAAATCATAACCATGTAGGACTTAAACTGAAATAAACAAAATGATGATGAATATCACTCTTGTCAAATCACTGTAGTATCGTAATATTCTAGCAGTGATCTCTTTTCATATACAGAACTGGGTATTGCTTCTATAAATTATTTTTCACGTCGAAAACACTGCATTAGAAGAAGCCGCTTTATCATCGCAATTCCATATCTTTCTCACTAAATGGCCTAATTCTAAAATTATTTTCTGGTTTTGTTCAACATTACTCTTTTAATCAATTTGAAGTCAATTTGAAGATGGAGGTAATGCTTCCCTTATTGTGAAAAGCGTTTGTTTCAAATGAAATTTGGCAGAAATCTATGGCGAAGAATGTGCTCTGATATTTTGTACTGCTTACCGAAAAATAAATTTGTCAAAGGCATTCAGGACAAGAAGTCATATCCACGGGACACATTTTGTGGATCCTTCACCTGGCGTTTTGTTAATGTATTTAACGAGCAATTATATAGGAACACTGCCCGTTGACGATGTCTTACCTGTTTGATTTTATTGTTGGACAAGATGAGAACCTCCAGATCATAAAAGCCCTGGAAGGTTCTAGGTTCGATCCTCTCAATCTGATTGTGATTCAAGGAGAGATAGGTAGCAGCATTACATTCCGTGGGTACCTCACTTAGTTGTCTGTATTCACAGTTTGCTTCTCGCGTGGCCTCTGAATAGGTGCACTTGGCGTCGCATGAAGCACGGGTCGGAGTAGACACAATTGGCATACATCGCCCGCTGTGGTAATCCTGATCTAACAACAGTACAACCAAACAAATTCTAATCATATTCTTTTCCGTCACTGCTATCAACTTTGATCCGAACATCTCTGTAGAGCGAAAACTGATTTCGTTGAATTAATGAAGGATATATAATTGATTTTCAGCTAGTGTCACACGTTGAAGCTAGGTAGCTCACAATGCTAAGACAGTTATATCGATGTGATTCACTTCCATGGCTTTGATCGCGACGTGTAACTGAAACTGTAATGCGGCGAGATCTTTACACATTTCAAAATTTCGCGCAGTGTGATCACATGACATTGAGCATGAGCCAGCCAATCAGATCATTTGGGGATCCCCATTCTGCCGTAGTGGAAGTGTCCTGGTAGAACAATGCATAATATAGCGTCTGTATTGCCTTGTTCAGGACTTTAGAGAAAAAAAGACAACTGAAATATAATACAATGCTATTATGTTTATCAACATCACAGTGAGATAATCATACTACACATGTAGAAAAGGAGAGATGGAGGGAGAAAGAGTGGTAGAGAGAGCGAGAGAGGGAGGGATAGAAGGAAGGTAGGTTATCGTGGTTATGATCAATCTAACACTGACGAATCGTGCACTTTATGCTGCTCACATCCAGACATGCAGTGAGGTCAGTGGTAGTCTACGTAGCTGGTCTTTATATATAGTTATGATTACGAGTTTATGATCGAATCATTATATAATGAATGCATTATGCCTGTCAGAGTTGTAGGCACTCCACACTGACACGTTTAATTCTACGCGTTGTATTCCATGCTTTAAAGGAAAATAATCATATTTGGCCGAGGGAGGCGGAATAAAAATAACGATTATGTACGTTTCACCTCCCTATATCTCGATAGTAAAATATAATGATTGCAGCTACGCACAGGCAGAGGGACAGCATTCTATTCAATTGTGGTGTTGTGCTTTGGTTTGGCTCACCATTGGACAAAGCTTTGACATGACTTCCCAAATTGTTAAAATTGCAACGAATAATCTGTTTTGTTTAATAACAGTAGAAACTATAGGTATCCTCTGCTAAAAATCCGTATCAGATGTGAATGATTGAACGGGCTCTCGAAGTATTATAAAATATACATTATATTACTGTCAGAAATAGGAACGAACAAACATTTTATCCCGATGGTTGCACCTGTATGTCAAGGGGAGGGGTGCAAGCTTGTAGAAAAACAACCCACAGACTGGAAAAAGGCCAACTGTGCCATTCAGAAAGAGTGCCATTCACAACAACAACAGAGCTCTTTCCGTTTGCGAATCAATGTTTCACCTAAACAAAACCAGTACTGGAGGCAAAGGATGCAAAGGTCGCTAACGGCTCTGTCTGTCTGGGAGCATGAACGCTATGTGAAAGCTAGGTCATCATTCAGTTCGTATATGAGATAATGGATTTCGGTCTGTCCTCTACCATACTATAATGTCAAATATAAAAAATGGAAAAAGATATAAACGTTGTTCACTGAAATAGAATTGGTTTGCCACACACGGTCACAGTACCCGTATTGCTGACTCACTTATTGTGGTTTTTCTAAAACCTAATTTAGAACGTTTCATAAATGTTCGATTCTCAGAAGCACAAAAAATAAATGTTACTAGAAGCTTATTACAAAATTTACAATCTGTCGCAGAATCTTAAAGGCATATATAAGTAAATAATATCTTCTGTAATTATATTCTCTTCTTCGTGTGACCATTTCAGCTGCTAATATAGTCTTTATATATTCTTCTGGTCTCCGTTTAATATTTCCGAATTGAAGATTGTTGGAGTTTTCATAAATATTTGAAACGTTCTCCTTCTGAGAGGTCGTGCCAGGGAATGATGTCTGCTATGTTCATGAATCTAATGCAATATTCCTGTAAAAGTGTGTGTACCGGTATGTATGTTAGCATCTATACGCGTGTAAAATGTGTGTGAGGGATGCATGGTTGTATGTTCGTGCCTTTGACTGTGTTTGCTAACTTGAGAACTTGCCATAGAAAAGTGCGACATGAATTGTATTGTGTATCATTTCTTGCGAATATGAGTTCTGATGCTATTTCATTTGTGAGATTTGTTCCATTTTTTCTTTACAGTCTTTTTGATTGTTAAAAGATTTGCAAATATGTGACTATTAATTGATTTGTATTCATTTGGCAATTTTTGTTTGCTTTGTTGTTTCTGTAACTACAGCTGACCTTGATTTGAATGCTGATAATTTTTGCCAAGATTGGACCATTTTCATGTTTTCTTGTGTTTAATTTTAGGACTTTGATGAAAAACAGCTCATGCTGATCAAGACATCCTGTATTGACATGTTTTGATGAACAGATACTAAATTAATAGTAAATAGGTACATAAAATCGATGGTTTCAAACTTTGGGAGAACGGATACGAATATGTCATTGTTTATTTTCCCCATCTCTTTTAAGATTACATTGAAAACAATATTTTGCGATTTATATTTACAACGTTGCAGTAACTATCTAAAAATCGTAAAACATTGATTGGTTTTTATCCTTGTGCCTTGCAGTGTTTTTCAATGGTTTACTTACGTTTTAAAGCCCATTATAATAACTGTCTGATTGTGCCGTATGAGCTGACCAATGAGAAGTGAGATAATGTCATTGATGTTTCTTACCTCACCGTCATTTAGATACCGGTGTAGCAGTCGAACGCTCCCCTGAAAGGGAAACTGATTTTCTACCCGCACACCCATGTTCCACCTTCTGCGCGCGTATGGACACACACACACACACACACATACGTACACACTCGCCTGCACTAACGCCTGGGTGCTGTGCAATGTAATTTCTCCTCATTACAGGTTTTATTATTTGAAAAAAAAAACAATACACGAAATGGCAATGATGAAAATGCTAAGTTTTGTATATATATATATATATATATATATATATATATATATAGTTTGACTGTTGTCTTTTCAAATATGCACACAAAATATATATTATAGTACTTAACTTTTCGACTGGTACTCTCTAAATTCCTAATACATCGAGCTGAGGAACAAAATAACGGATCTAAAATTAGACTGAAAATCTCGATATAATAGAGTTAGAATTCAATGTACTGTCTCAGTCTATAATCTTTAGATTTGTCTCTAAGTACAGTATCATAGATTGATTTCAAATCTAAGGAAGTTAGAGAGTACTTAGTAACCTTCCGGTTTCATTTTCTGAATTCTCCCTAGATCTCCAATCACTGACATTGGCAGACTGTTTTTTATTCGCAATGCGGAGATCCTTGGTGGGGACACAGATGAGATTAGAAAAACTAGTAATGTAATCGGCCCTGAAAAAGAATATGATATGTATTATGTAAAACAATGATACGCACCACGTACACACGCACCATCCAACAAATACGAAACATACTCCAATAATACTGTGTGTCAATATTTCTTTGATAAATGTATTTCCATGATGAAATTATATCTCTATATAGGCCATACGCATGTGCATAGTTATGATGTATACATGATAATGTACATAAGAATCTGGTTTTAAATCGAAGACAAGTACATATTTTTGCACTCCATGTATCTTGCTCAAACGGCAAGATCGCCGATATTACATCAATCTGCAACCAAGACGTCACGAGTACACAATTGGACGTGTATGCCATACCATCAACATTGCCTAGTCACCTAAGACACTTGCATTACATTACACAAATTGAACTTGCTCTAAAAAAAAGTTCCGTGATAATCTTTAAAGCATCCCTCAAACTAATCAAAAAGAAGAGTTTACATTAAACACCTGCAAAAAATAAAGTGTGATACAAATAGTACTTTCAGAATCATCTGTACGTTAAAAAAAGTGCAGTCTTGAAATATATCTCTCTAAAAAAATCGAGTGAAAAAAAATCATTCTTGAAGGAGTGAATACAAAACAAAAGAGTGAATTAGAGCGAAATTAGAGAGAATTTTTAGTGAAAATGTTCATTTTCACTCGTTTTAGAGTGACCTCAGGGATTACTCGAAGATTTTGGAGTGATCCCTGAGGTCACTCAAAATTCACTCTAATTTCGCTCTAATTCACTCTTATTTTTTGTATTCACTCGTTCAAGAGTGATTTTTTTCACTCGATTTTTAAAAAAATAAAGTAATTAATTGCTTTATTTTTGTTTCTGTGTGTAATGCACTTGGTCTAATGGCCGTCAAGCTACTAGGTAAATACGATAGTATCTCTTTGTGGCAAAAGGGACAAACAGAAATGTTGATATAATAAAATTCATCCCCTATATCTGCAGATGAACATATAATACAATGCAATTTATCCGTCAGGCTTGCATCAAACCTGCCCTTATTAACGGGTAGTCCATTAGATCGACATCTGAATTTACTTAATGTAATATAATCGTTCTTACACAAGACCTGCGAATACTTCTGTTTTCTCACAGAGTTACCTTTTTTTTTAAATTTCCAGATTAGAAGTTTGAATGCAAATTACTAGCACATAACGAACACGCACATTGTGCCCATGCACTTGAACGAATGAATGAATGAATAGATGGATTCATGGTCTGCTGCAAGAAGTTTCCCATGAATGTGTAGTTATACACTGTTCTTTATGCACTCCATGTGCACCACCTCCGCTCATGTCCACGAAACTTGTGTACCGCCACCCCTCATGTCCACGAAACTTGTGTATACAAAGGGCAAGTGAAAGACAAAACAACATCTGGCCTTTTCAGATATTATTGTTGTATAATGTGTTTGATATCATGCGCCAATCATAACAGTGGACAATGAACTGCAATTGGGAGGACACTATCTATATTTGCTCTTAATCATTTGTAAACTTGAATCAGTCATTGATTCATAATTTTGATAAATCAATCTTGTTTGATCTCATTCAAAACACTTGGGATCTACGCACTTTAAACATGGCCACAAGCAATATCATTCGTCAGTTCATATCAATATACATGTACACGAAAATATACATTCCTTCATCAGCTTTCATCGCCGCATTACTGGAAAGAAGCAGAGACAAATGTTTGATTTTATGTTCTATTGAAAGGGAATGAGTCTCAAAATGATAACTGCTTTCGGGCTTTCTCTTTCTCATAACAGAACGACACAGGTAGCGTTTTTCTTCCCTTTACGGCCGTATTACCCTTAAATCCATTAATCTTTTTTGGTGTAGTCTCGTTGGTTCGTCGCTCTCTCTCATGCGTTGGAGCTTCTTGTGCTCCTTGCACTGAGGAATTTATCATTGGAGTAGACTCATTCGTTATTGGCTCACTCTCGCACCTGTCATGTTTAACTGCTCTTCCTTCATTTACTGACCCATTTCCCATTAATATATTCTCACTGGCGATTTGGTGCTCGCTCTGAGGAAATGACGTGCTGTCGGGCTGTTGTTGATCGTTTGTTGTCTTGGTTTTTGATTGCAAATTACGCTTAGAAGTCCGGCATTTGTGTTTCAATACACATAACATCATACACACTAACAACATCGTTAAAATAATCAACGTCACTGCAACGATCAAGTTACTTCTACCAGGAGACTTTGGTTTGTTTGTATCCGGTGATGTGATATTGTTGATTTCGTCAGATGATAATTTCGTGGTCATTGGTGAGTCAGTGGTAGAGTTAAAATTTAAATTCGCGCAAAATCCCTCAAGAACTCCATTTATTGGTTGATTGGCGAGAATATGCGGCTCATAACAAGTGGGACTATCAACGTATGCTCTGTGATCTCCCTGAGAGTTACGCCTAGAGTACCATAGACGGAGGGTCTCTAGTTGACAGTTACAGTTCCAAGGATTGCCTTCGAGTAATAATACTTGCAGACGACCCAGTGTCTCCTCCGTTATATTCGCAAGTCTCGTCAAGTTGTTATTGCGCATGTCCAGAGTCGTGATTCGCGGGAGAAGGAGAACTCTTCCAGTAGACATCAACTGGTTTTCAGAAAGGATGATCGTTTGAAGTCGAATCAAATGCATAAAAATGTCGCTTGGTAATGTCTTCAGTTTGTTAGACCCGAGGTCGAGAACTTCTAGATGTCTCAAATTATCGAAGACACCAGGATTAAGTCTTGACAAGCTATTGTTGTACAGGGCAATGAACTTTAGTTTGACAACAAACTGAAAGGTGCCTGATTCAATGTATTTGATGCAATTGTTGCTTAAGTCTATGAGTTGAAGACCACCGTTAGTGCCATCCAGGGCAAGACTGTCGAATATCTCGACATTGTTATCGTAAAGGTAAATCTCTTTCAGCTTTGGTGCACCAGTGAAGGCGTTGGCTCCCAACTGTATGATAAAGGAATATGAACATGGATTATTATGATGTTCTCAGATATGATGTGTTCAGATTATGTCACACATGAGATGTTTAAATAAACTCTACTGTAATGAGTTTAAGCCTACATAGATAACACAGAACGCCATCACTTGGTAGTTTGGAAGTTAGGATATGCTTCCATGAGATTGGTAACAGTTTATCCTCCTTCACAGTCGACCTAAGCACTTCCGCTATAGAACCCAGTCAAACGATTTCATGAATAATCGTTTATAGGACAAGCATTTTGTTTGCCATTACACATTTCATTGTTTTCCATTCTTTTCTTGTTCTAAATTAGATAAGAATGCAATCACTATTGTGATACTATTATACAACTTTATTTAATCATTATCTTCTTTCACTCCTCACTTATTATTTAGTTTTAAGCAGTTTACACTTGTTTATATACAAGTACATGTACTAATATCCAATCCTTTGACCTTCTAGAAACTGCTACTTCCAAAATACTGTTTCTGAAATCTACCTTATCAGAAATCATAACCATGTAGGACTTAAACTGAAATAAACAAAATGATGATGAATATCACTCTTGTCAAATCACTGTAGTATCGTAATATTCTAGCAGTGATCTCTTTTCATATACAGAACTGGGTATTGCTTCTATAAATTATTTTTCACGTCGAAAACACTGCATTAGAAGAAGCCGCTTTATCATCGCAATTCCATATCTTTCTCACTAAATGGCCTAATTCTAAAATTATTTTCTGGTTTTGTTCAACATTACTCTTTTAATCAATTTGAAGTCAATTTGAAGATGGAGGTAATGCTTCCCTTATTGTGAAAAGCGTTTGTTTCAAATGAAATTTGGCAGAAATCTATGGCGAAGAATGTGCTCTGATATTTTGTACTGCTTACCGAAAAATAAATTTGTCAAAGGCATTCAGGACAAGAAGTCATATCCACGGGACACATTTTGTGGATCCTTCACCTGGCGTTTTGTTAATGTATTTAACGAGCAATTATATAGGAACACTGCCCGTTGACGATGTCTTACCTGTTTGATTTTATTGTTGGACAAGATGAGAACCTCCAGATCATAAAAGCCCTGGAAGGTTCTAGGTTCGATCCTCTCAATCTGATTGTGATTCAAGGAGAGATAGGTAGCAGCATTACATTCCGTGGGTACCTCACTTAGTTGTCTGTATTCACAGTTTGCTTCTCGCGTGGCCTCTGAATAGGTGCACTTGGCGTCGCATGAAGCACGGGTCGGAGTAGACACAATTGGCATACATCGCCCGCTGTGGTAATCCTGATCTAACAACAGTACAACCAAACAAATTCTAATCATATTCTTTTCCGTCACTGCTATCAACTTTGATCCGAACATCTCTGTAGAGCGAAAACTGATTTCGTTGAATTAATGAAGGATATATAATTGATTTTCAGCTAGTGTCACACGTTGAAGCTAGGTAGCTCACAATGCTAAGACAGTTATATCGATGTGATTCACTTCCATGGCTTTGATCGCGACGTGTAACTGAAACTGTAATGCGGCGAGATCTTTACACATTTCAAAATTTCGCGCAGTGTGATCACATGACATTGAGCATGAGCCAGCCAATCAGATCATTTGGGGATCCCCATTCTGCCGTAGTGGAAGTGTCCTGGTAGAACAATGCATAATATAGCGTCTGTATTGCCTTGTTCAGGACTTTAGAGAAAAAAAGACAACTGAAATATAATACAATGCTATTATGTTTATCAACATCACAGTGAGATAATCATACTACACATGTAGAAAAGGAGAGATGGAGGGAGAAAGAGTGGTAGAGAGAGCGAGAGAGGGAGGGATAGAAGGAAGGTAGGTTATCGTGGTTATGATCAATCTAACACTGACGAATCGTGCACTTTATGCTGCTCACATCCAGACATGCAGTGAGGTCAGTGGTAGTCTACGTAGCTGGTCTTTATATATAGTTATGATTACGAGTTTATGATCGAATCATTATATAATGAATGCATTATGCCTGTCAGAGTTGTAGGCACTCCACACTGACACGTTTAATTCTACGCGTTGTATTCCATGCTTTAAAGGAAAATAATCATATTTGGCCGAGGGAGGCGGAATAAAAATAACGATTATGTACGTTTCACCTCCCTATATCTCGATAGTAAAATATAATGATTGCAGCTACGCACAGGCAGAGGGACAGCATTCTATTCAATTGTGGTGTTGTGCTTTGGTTTGGCTCACCATTGGACAAAGCTTTGACATGACTTCCCAAATTGTTAAAATTGCAACGAATAATCTGTTTTGTTTAATAACAGTAGAAACTATAGGTATCCTCTGCTAAAAATCCGTATCAGATGTGAATGATTGAACGGGCTCTCGAAGTATTATAAAATATACATTATATTACTGTCAGAAATAGGAACGAACAAACATTTTATCCCGATGGTTGCACCTGTATGTCAAGGGGAGGGGTGCAAGCTTGTAGAAAAACAACCCACAGACTGGAAAAAGGCCAACTGTGCCATTCAGAAAGAGTGCCATTCACAACAACAACAGAGCTCTTTCCGTTTGCGAATCAATGTTTCACCTAAACAAAACCAGTACTGGAGGCAAAGGATGCAAAGGTCGCTAACGGCTCTGTCTGTCTGGGAGCATGAACGCTATGTGAAAGCTAGGTCATCATTCAGTTCGTATATGAGATAATGGATTTCGGTCTGTCCTCTACCATACTATAATGTCAAATATAAAAAATGGAAAAAGATATAAACGTTGTTCACTGAAATAGAATTGGTTTGCCACACACGGTCACAGTACCCGTATTGCTGACTCACTTATTGTGGTTTTTCTAAAACCTAATTTAGAACGTTTCATAAATGTTCGATTCTCAGAAGCACAAAAAATAAATGTTACTAGAAGCTTATTACAAAATTTACAATCTGTCGCAGAATCTTAAAGGCATATATAAGTAAATAATATCTTCTGTAATTATATTCTCTTCTTCGTGTGACCATTTCAGCTGCTAATATAGTCTTTATATATTCTTCTGGTCTCCGTTTAATATTTCCGAATTGAAGATTGTTGGAGTTTTCATAAATATTTGAAACGTTCTCCTTCTGAGAGGTCGTGCCAGGGAATGATGTCTGCTATGTTCATGAATCTAATGCAATATTCCTGTAAAAGTGTGTGTACCGGTATGTATGTTAGCATCTATACGCGTGTAAAATGTGTGTGAGGGATGCATGGTTGTATGTTCGTGCCTTTGACTGTGTTTGCTAACTTGAGAACTTGCCATAGAAAAGTGCGACATGAATTGTATTGTGTATCATTTCTTGCGAATATGAGTTCTGATGCTATTTCATTTGTGAGATTTGTTCCATTTTTTCTTTACAGTCTTTTTGATTGTTAAAAGATTTGCAAATATGTGACTATTAATTGATTTGTATTCATTTGGCAATTTTTGTTTGCTTTGTTGTTTCTGTAACTACAGCTGACCTTGATTTGAATGCTGATAATTTTTGCCAAGATTGGACCATTTTCATGTTTTCTTGTGTTTAATTTTAGGACTTTGATGAAAAACAGCTCATGCTGATCAAGACATCCTGTATTGACATGTTGTGATGAACAGATACTAAATTAATAGTAAATAGGTACATAAAATCGATGGTTTCAAACTTTGGGAGAACGGATACGAATATGTCATTGTTTATTTTCCCCATCTCTTTTAAGATTACATTGAAAACAATATTTTGCGATTTATATTTACAACGTTGCAGTAACTATCTAAAAATCGTAAAACATTGATTGGTTTTTATCCTTGTGCCTTGCAGTGTTTTTTCAATGGTTTACTTACGTTTTAAAGCCCATTATAACTGTCTGATTGTGCCGTATGAGCTGACCAATGAGAAGTGAGATAATGTCATTGATGTTTCTTATCTCACTGTCATTTAGATCCCGGTGTAGCAGTCGAACGCTCCGACCCCTGAAAGGGAAACTTATTTTCTACCCGCACACCCATGTCCCACCTTCTGCGCGCGTATGGACACACACACACACACACACATACACACTCCCCCGCACTAACGCCTGGGTGCTGTGTAATGTAATTTCTCCTCATTACAGGTTCTATGATTTGAAAAAAAAAACAATACAAGAAATGGCAATGATGAAATGCTAAGTTTTGTATATAATCAACACACACACACACACACACATATATATATATATATATATATATATATATATATATATATACAGTATATATATGTATATATATATATATAGTTTGGTTGTTGTCTTTTCAAATATGCACACAAAATATATATTATAGTACTTAACTTTTTGACTGGTACTCTCTAAATTCCTAATACATTGAGCTGAGGAACAACTCTAAAATTAGACTGAAAATCTCGATATAATAGAGTTAGAATTCAATGTACTGTCTCAGTCTATAATTTTTAGATTTGTCTCTAACCACAGTATCATAGATTGATTTCAAATCTAAGGAAGTTAGAGAATACTTAGTAACCTTCCGGTTTCATTTTCTGAATTCTCCCTAGATCTCCAATCACTGACATTGGCAGACCGTTTTTTATTAGCAATGCGGAGATCCTTGGTGGGGACACAGATGAGATTGAATATAATTATTAGAAAAATATAATCGGCCCTGAAAAAGAATATATGTTGTATGTAAAACAATGATTTGTACCACGTACACATGCACCATCCGACAAATACGAAACATACTCCAATAATACTGTGTGTCAATATTTCTTTGATAAATGTATTTCCATGATGAAATTATATCTCTATATAGGCCATACGCATGTGCATAGTTATGATGTATATATGATAATGTACATAAGAATCTGGTTTTAAATCGAAGACAAGTACATATTTTTGCACTCCATGTATCTTGCTCAAACGGCAAGATCGCCGATATTACATCAATCTGCAACCAAGACGTCACGAGTACACAATTGGACGTGTATGCCATACCATCAACATTGCCTAGTCACCTAAGACACTTGCATTACATTACACAAATTGAACTTGCTCTAAAAAAAAGTTCCGTGATAATCTTTAAAGCATCCCTCAAACTAATCAAAAAGAAGAGTTTACATTAAACACCTGCAAAAAATAAAGTGTGATACAAATAGTACTTTCAGAATCATCTGTACGTTAAAAAAAGTGCAGTCTTGAAATATATCTCTCTAAAAAAATCGAGTGAAAAAAAATCATTCTTGAAGGAGTGAATACAAAACAAAAGAGTGAATTAGAGCGAAATTAGAGTGAATTTTTAGTGAAAATGTTCATTTTCACTCGTTTTAGAGTGACCTCAGGGATTACTCGAAGATTTTGGAGTGATCCCTGAGGTCACTCAAAATTCACTCTAATTTCGCTCTAATTCACTCTTATTTTTTGTATTCACTCGTTCAAGAGTGATTTTTTTCACTCGATTTTTAAAAAAATAAAGTAATTAATTGCTTTATTTTTGTTTCTGTGTGTAATGCACTTGGTCTAATGGCCGTCAAGCTACTAGGTAAATACGATAGTATCTCTTTGTGGCAAAAGGGACAAACAGAAATGTTGATATAATAAAATTCATCCCCTATATCTGCAGATGAACATATAATACAATGCAATTTATCCGTCAGGCTTGCATCAAACCTGCCCTTATTAACGGGTAGTCCATTAGATCGACATCTGAATTTACTTAATGTAATATAATCGTTCTTACACAAGACCTGCGAATACTTCTGTTTTCTCACAGAGTTACCTTTTTTTTTAATTTCCAGATTAGAAGTTTGAATGCAAATTACTAGCACATAACGAACACGCACATTGTGCCCATGCACTTGAACGAATGAATGAATGAATAGATGGATTCATGGTCTGCTGCAAGAAGTTTCCAATGAATGTGTAGTTATACACTGTTCTTTATGCACTCCATGTGCACCACCTCCGCTCATGTCCACGAAACTTGTGTACCGCCACCCCTCATGTCCACGAAACTTGTGTATACAAAGGGCAAGTGAAAGAAAAAACAACATCTGGCCTTTTCAGATATTATTGTTGTATAATGTGTTTGATATCATGCGCCAATCATAACAGTGGACAATGAACTGCAATTGGGAGGACACTATCTATATTTGCTCTTAATCATTTGTAAACTTGAATCAATCATTGATTCATAATTTTGATAAATCAATCTTGTTTGATCTCATTCAAAACACTTGGGATCTACGCACTTTAAACATAGCCACAAGCAATATCATTCGTCAGTTCATATCAATATACATGTACACGAAAATATACATTCCTTCATCAGCTTTCATCGCCGCATTACTGGAAAGAAGCAGAGACAAATGTTTTATTTTATGTTCTATTGGAAGCACTGGCGTAGCCAGGGGGGGCGATGGGGGCGGTCGCCCCCCCCCCCCCCCCCCCTAAGATTTGGACCGGGGATTTGGGAGGCGAAAAAGAAAATGCGTGTATACTGTATGCATGCACATGAAGCGGGTCTCCTTTGCAACCTTTCATCAAATAAGATTTTTTTTTTTTTTTAATATTTCACTCAAAGTGTGCACCAGATCGTTGAATTTCAATTCAAAATATGCAAAATCTCTCGTGCTTGGGAGGGGGTATCCCCCTCCCAAACCCTCCCCCTCTGGTGATTTCCCAAATGTTGATTCTATCAAATATGCGTATACGAGATATCTCAACTTCAACCTTAAAAAGGCAAAAGCTCCATCGCCTTCTCCCTGCTCGCCCCCCCCCCCCCGCCACGCATAGAAGTAGACTGTGGCTATACCCAGATCGCTTTATTTCAATTCTAAAAACCCAAAAGCTCCGCGAGCGGGAGGGGGAATCCCCCTTCCCCTAAGCTCTACCTCACTAGACTTTATACATACACACAGATGGTGCACATTCGGAATAAGAGCTAAATTCCGTGATTATAACACTTCGATGAAAAAGTATTGCACCAAAAATTTGCACCAGATCGCTGAATTTCAGGTCTGAAAACGCAAAATCACCTTCGTGTGGCAGGGGATATGCCCCTATCTACACCCTCGTGTGCATGCTTTTTCTGCTTGATTGCTGAACAGACAGCGTTCATGATATTCAGTGTACGAATTAATACAAGAAGACTAGTGTATTTAAATTATACCATTTTATAGGCAAATTGTTCAATAATAATCTACACTAAAATATACTGCAACCTTAAACAAGTGGGACTGTTTCAACTCGTTAAAACACGCAAAAACATACATCAAATTGCACCATTTGCAACGTCAAAATGCAAAAAGTTCTCACCGTGGGAGGGGGCACACCCCCTCCCACACCCTCCCCTCCCCCCTCGCTCGCTCCACTCGCTCGGGTTCAGTCGCGTTCATGATATTCAGCGAAAAGAATTAATACAAGAAGTGCATTTAGATTACACCATTTTATAGGCAAATTGTTCCATAATAATCTACACTAAAATATACTGCTACCTGAAACAAGTGGGACTGTTTCACGTCGATAAAACGCGCAAAAACATGCATCAAATTGCACCATTGCAACATCAAAGTGCAAAAAGTTCTTACCGTGGGAGGGGGGACACCCCCCTCCCACACCCTCCACTCCCCCTCGCTCGCTCCGCTCGCGAGGGTTCAGTCGCCTTCATGATATTCAATGAAAAGACTTAATACAAGAAGTGTATTTGAATTATACCATTTTAGAGGCAAATTCTTCAAAATGATCTACACTAAAATATACTGCTATATACCTTATATTACAAGTGGGACTGTTTCACGTCGATAAAACGCGCAAAAACATGCATCAAATTGCACCATTTGCAACATCAAAATGCAAAAAGTTCTCACCGTGGGAGGGGTGACACCCCCCTCCCACACCCTCCCCTACCCCCTCGCTCGCTCCGCTCGCTAGGGTTCAGTCGCGTTCATGATATTCAGTGAAAAGAATTAATACAAGAAGTGTATCTAAATTATACCATTTTATAGGCAAATTGTTCAATAATAATCTACATCAAAATAAACTGCTATATACCTTGAACAAGTGGGACTGTTTCACGTCGATAAAACGCGCAAAAACATGCATCAAATTGCACCATTGCAACATCAAAGTGCAAAAAGTTCTTACCGTGGGAGGGGGGACACCCCCCTCCCACACCCTCCACTCCCCCTCGCTCGCTCCGCTCGCGAGGGTTCAGTCGCCTTCATGATATTCAATGAAAAGACTTAATACAAGAAGTGTATTTGAATTATACCATTTTAGAGGCAAATTCTTCAAAATGATCTACACTAAAATATACTGCTATATACCTTATATTACAAGTGGGACTGTTTCACGTCGATAAAACGCGCAAAAACATGCATCAAATTGCACCATTTGCAACATCAAAATGCAAAAAGTTCTTACCGTGGGAGGGGTGACACCCCCCTCCCACACCCTCCCCTACCCCCTCGCTCGCTCCGCTCGCTAGGGTTCAGTCGCGTTCATGATATTCAGTGAAAAGAATTAATACAAGAAGTGTATCTAAATTATACCATTTTATAGGCAAATTGTTCAATAATAATCTACATCAAAATAAACTGCTATATACCTTGAACAAGTGGGACTGTTTCACGTCGATAAACGCGCAAAAACATGCATCAAATTGCACCATTGCAACATCAAAATGCAAAAAGTTCTTACCGTGGGAGGGGGGACACCCCCCTCCCACACCCTCCCCTTCCCCCCGCGCTCACTCCGCTCGCCCGGGTTCAGTCGCGATCATGATATTCAGTGAAAAGAATTAATACAAGAAGTGTGTTTAAATTACACCAATTTATAGGCAAATTCTTCAATAATAATCTACGCTAAAATATACTGCTATATACCTTAAACAAGTGGGACTGTTTCACGTCGATAAAACGCGCAAAAACATGCATCAAGTTGCACCATTGCAACATCAAAATGCAAAAAGTTCTTACCGTGGGGGGGGGGGGGACACCCCCTCCCACACCCTCCCCTCCCCCCTCGCTCGCTCCGCTCGCTAGGGTTCAGTTGCCTTCATGATATTCAATGAAAAGACTTAATACAAGAAGTGTATTTGAATTATACCATTTTATAGGCAAATTCTTCAATAATAATCTACACTAAAATATACTGCTATATACCTTATACAAGTGGGACTGTTTCACGTCGATAAAATGCGCAAAAACATGCATCAAATTGCACCATTTGCAACATCAAAATGCAAAAAGTTCTTACCGTGGGAGGGGTGACACCCCCTCCCACACCCTCCCCTACCCCCTCGCTCGCTCCGCTCGCTAGGGTTCAGTCGCGTTCATGATATTCAGTGAAAAGAATTAATACAAGAAGTGTGTCTAAATTATACCATTTTATAGGCAAATTGTTCAATAATAATCTACATCAAAATAAACTGCTATATACCTTAAACAAGTGGGACTGTTTCACGTCGATAAAACGCGCAAAAACATGCATCAAATTGCACCATTTACAACATCAAAATGCAAAAAGTTCTTACCATGGGAGGGGGGACACCCCCCTCCCACACCCTCCCCCCCCCCCCCCCCCCCCTCGCTCGCTCCGCTCGCTCGGGCTCGGTCGCTTCGCTCCCTCGCCGACTAACCGCCCCCCCTAAGATGAAATCCTGGCTACGCCGTTGATTGGAAGGGAATGAGTCTCAAAATGATAACTGCTTTCGGGCTTTCTCTTTCTCATAACAGAACGACACAGGTAGCGTTTTTCTTCCCTTTACGGCCGTATTACCCTTAAATCCATTAATCTTTTTTGGTGTAGTCTCGTTGGTTCGTCGCTCTCTCTCATGCGTTGGAGCTTCTTGTGCTCCTTGCACTGAGGAATTTATCATTGGAGTAGTCTCATTCGTTATTGGCTCACTCTCGCACCTGTCATGTTTAACTGCTCTTCCTTCATTTACTGACCCATTTCCCATTAATATATTCTCACTGGCGATTTGGTGCTCGCTCTGAGGAAATGACGTGCTGTCGGGCTGTTGTTGATCGTTTGTTGTCTTGGTTTTTGATTGCAAATTACGCTTAGAAGTCCGACATTTGTGTTTCAATACACATAACATCATACACACTAACAACATCGTTAAAATAATCAACGTCACTGCAACGATCAAGTTACTTCTACCAGGAGACTTTGGTTTGTTTGTATCCGGTGATGTGATATTGTTGATTTCGTCAGATGATAATTTCGTGGTCATTGGTGAGTCAGTGGTAGAGTTAAAATTTAAATTCGGGCAAAATCCCTCAAGAACTCCATTTATTGGTTGATTGGCGAGAATATGCGGCTCATAACAAGTGGGACTATCAACGTATGCTCTGTGATCTCCCTGAGAGTTACGCCTAGAGTACCATAGACGGAGGGTCTCTAGTTGACAGTTACAGTTCCAAGGATTGCCTTCGAGTAATAATACTTGCAGACGACCCAGTGTCTCCTCCGTTATATTCGCAAGTCTCGTCAAGTTGTTATTGCGCATGTCCAGAGTCGTGATTCGCGGGAGAAGGAGAACTCTTCCAGTAGACATCAACTGGTTGCCAGAAAGGATGATCGTTTGAAGTCGAATCAAATGCATAAAAATGTTGCTTGGTAATGTCTTCAGTTTGTTAGACCCGAGGTCGAGAACTTCTAGATGTCTCAAATTATCGAAGACACCAGGATTAAGTCTTGACAAGCTATTGTTGTACAGGGCAATGAACTTTAGTTTGACAACAAACTGAAAGGTGCCTGATTCAATGTATTTGATGCAATTGTTGCTTAAATCTATGAGTTGAAGACCACCGTTAGTGCCATCCAGGGCAAGACTGTCGAATATCTCGATATTGTTATCGTAAAGGTAAATCTCTTTCAGCTTTGGTGCACCAGCGAAGACGTTAGATTCCACCTGTACGACAAAATAGATGAAATGATAATTTTCGTTGTATTAAGAATTTTCAGATTCTGTCTGACATGTTGCGTGAAATTGAGATTTAGCTTCAATTTACCTCTGTCTACAGTAATCATGCTCATGACATAGCAGAGAGTTTTCGAAATACACCTGAAGGGATCCGAATTGGCAACTCTTTAATCCCTATCATAATATCTTTAACATCCATTTATATAGAAACCAATCAGACAATTTCATGTCTGTCTTGGTCCAAGCACAAACCTCTTGATGGGTACTAGGCACCCTAAACATTTTCCCATTCTTTCTTCCTGTTCTAATGTGGATATGTCAGTAATCACTCTTGCATCTATTTTGTAACCACTTAATTTGTAGAAGTAATGTACTTCCGTTCCTCGTGATTATTTTGTTCGGTTTGAGGTATAGTTAACAGCTAGGCCTACATGCACCTCTGTCTGAAGTACTAATATCTAATGTTCTTAACCGCTACATATGGCAATATTTGCCAACTTGTACTACTTCTAATTGTTCAAGTTCAAGTTGATTTATTTCACTTCCAACAAACAAATAAGAAATGCAAAGAAACGCTCATATACACAGACGTCATGAAATCAGTACCACAATGCGATGAACAGAATAACATTGTAAGAAAAATATAGGTAAATTATCAACAGAGATACAAATAACTGTTACGTCACTGTGGCAAATGCACAAACGATATTGCTGGAAATGGAGGGGACTGCTAAAAAGCAGAGCTTGTAGAATTGCAATCCCCTCATAGAGAAAAAAAAATTGCAAAAAGACAACAACAACAAATTTCCCTAAGCGGTAGCAAAAAAAAAAAAAACACAAACAAACCAAAAAAAAACCCCAAAAAGACAGACAGAGTAATACACACATACATGCACACATACGCACGCACATTAACAATCACATGGCGGCTCTCTTGTAAGGAAAAAAATGACGAGAGGATAGAAAGATATAAAGATATAGTAGTGAAGAAGGTAGTAAGTCCGAGGTGGACAAGGGGGGGGGGGGGGGGGAGGGGAGAGGAGAGGAAAATGGTGGGTCATAGCCAGGGCACTGGAGGCACAGAAGCACGGGCTCGCTGATGAAGAAAGGGTAGTGAGAATAACGAAGCAACAACAACTGTGATAATCAAAAGTAAAAAAAAAAAAAAAAATGAATTATGCTGCGTACGAAGTTTTTGAATGATTCTTTAACTTTAAAGAAAATGTATAAAAACTTAAAGCTTCTTTTATATTATTATCCAGAGAATTCCAGAATTTTGGTCCAGAAAAGGAGAATAAAGATTTTGCGAAAACCGTCCTAGTAAAAGGCAAATGATATTCATGGGATTGACGGGTAGGATATGCATGAACAGTTTCATTCTTTAAAAACATGGAATCAAACACAAGGGGGAGAGAATGGTTGGTGAGTTTATACATGAATTGTCCTAGTTGCAAACGATAAAAATCATGAATTTTCAAAATATTATTTTCGTGGAATAAATTATTAGTATGACTTCTCCACGATTCGTGACAAATGATACGAAGAGCTTTTTTCCTGTAATAATAATATTCTTTCTGTATAGTCTATAAGTAGAAAAAGTGTTTCCCCATGCGAGTATCCCATAATTTAAGTAAGGTAGTATCAAAGAAGAATAATTATAACATAAAAAGTACATTTTTGGGAAGATAAAATTTAACTTTGTTTATAACACCTATATTCCTTGAAATAACACGACATACAGAATTATGCGAACCCCAGGTAAGTTTATTGTCCAGGATCAAACCTAAGAATTTGATGGAGGAAACTTCTTCTATGACCGTGTCTTCCAAGAAAATATTTCTCGGTAAATTTTCGAGCGAATTACTGAACAACATGCATTTTGTTTTTTGCAAATTCATTGATAATTTGTTCGCTCTTATCCACTGAAGTAACTTCATTAATTCACTATTTAGAATATCAATTAATCGATCAGAATCAGAATCGGATAAAAACACATTGGTATCATCCGCAAATAATAAGAAAGAGAGGATGTTTGAAGAATTTGACATATCATTAACATAGAGAATAAATAAAAGGGGACCAAGTAAGCTTCCTTGAGGAACACCACAGTTAACATTTTGTGTAGTCGATGCATGTCCGTTGATAAATACAAACTGTTTTCGATTAGTAAGGTAACTCCTGAACCACTCCAAGGCCTTTCCTCTGATACCATAATGTGATAATTTGTGAAGTAGTATGCTGTGGTCTATGGTGTCAAAGGCCTTGGAGAGGTCCAGGAAAACTCCAATAGTATGGTGAAATGTGTCTATCGCTTTTGAAACCCTATCAAGGAAGGTAAGGGTTGCATGAGATGTGCAATACTTTTGCCGAAATCCGAATTGATAATCAGAAATAATTTTATGGGTGTCTAAGAACTTCAAAGGCCTGGTGTAAACAACCCTTTCTAATATTTTCGAAACAGAGGTTAGCAGGGATATTGGTCTATAATTGGAGACATCTTCCCTTTCCCCTTTTTTATGGACGGGAATTACTTTGGAGACTTTCATAGCCTCAGGGACAACACCATTACTTACAGACAAATTAAATACATATACAAGTGGATCAATAATATAATCAATGATACTTTTTAAAAGGACATTATCAATGCCGTCATATCCAGAGCTTTTTTTATTTTTCAAATTCTGAACTATATCTAATAATTCATTTCTATGCAAAGGCACGAAAAACAATGAGCTTGGATTAGGGACTTCTAAATAATCTTGAAAATTCAGATGACTATGTGGAATATTTTGGGCAAGATTACTTCCTATTTGTGAAAAATACTGGTTGAAAATATCAACTATTGAGGAAACATCATCAACAAATACATCACCATGTTTGATTGATGTAATACGGGGTTTGTCCTTATTTTTGTTGATAGCCTTATTGATAACTTTCCAAGTATTTTGGATATCATGTTTAAACAAACTTATCTGAGTGGTGAAATATTTCCGTTTCTCATAACGTAATATTTGTGTGAGGACGTATTTATATGAAGTGTATTTATCATGAGATTGCTGGGTACGTTTAATTTTGTCAGCATAATACAAATTATTCTTTCGATTGATTGATCGCAGTAAGGACTTCTAATAGATACCCATGGAAGTCTAGGGGATCTTTTATAATTTCTGGATTTCTTTTTAACAACAGGAACATGCTTATCCATAACCGAAATTAAAGTACTCATAAACAAGTCATAAGCTTCATTTGTATTTTCGGTATAATATACAAAAGACCAATCCCCATTACCGAGGTCATTTTGCAACCTCTCTATATTTCCAGGTGTCACCTTCCGGAAAGTTGACACCGGGTCGTTTATGGTGATTTTTTTCTGAAGGGGTATGTGAGTGAAAATAGGATAATGATCTGATAAATCTGAAAGGATGATACCGGAGACCGGTAAGGGGTTAATATTACAAAATATATTATCAATAAGAGTTGCCGAGTGATTGGTTACTCGAGTTGGTTTGGTTATAAGGGGTAAAAAAGATGTGGACATAATAATATCAAGAAAACATTGAGCAGTATTCATTGTTTGAAACTTAGATAAATCTATATTGAAATCTCCCATGATATAACAGTCTTTATTATGAAATATTGGATTATGGAATAGAAATTGCAAATAATCCAAAAAATGTTGGGTGTTACAATTAGGAGGTCTATACATTATAAATACAAGTTTGTTTTTAGCATGGGCGACCTTAATTTCAACACATAATGATTCAACGATTCCGTTCATACAAATTAAATCTTTTTGTATAACGTAATCAAGGTTTTGTTTAACGTATAAACCAACACCTCCGCCCATTCTATCGCGTCTACTATTCTCTATAAAATCATAGCCTGGAAGAGAATATGCGGAAGCAGAATCCTGAGTAATATATGTTTCAGTAAGACCTATTATAGAAAAAGATATATCATGAGTATTATTCAGAAAACAACAGAACTTATCAAAATTCTTGTTCAAACTCCTTATGTTCAAATGCAATAATGAAAAACAATCGGTGAGTCCGGTTAAAGATTTGAATTGATTCATAGTATAACACTTGGAGCTTAAATATCGTTCATTATTATCCTCATCAAATTCTACATCTGTTTCACAGAAATCGAAATCATAAACAGCAGGATACTCATCATTTTGGGAGTCATTGATTGTGTTTGATACTGGATCTGGATGAAACATTTCAAAAAATTCGTCGTCATTTAGTGAACTGAAAGCGAAGTTTTCAATTCGCATCATCTAAGATATAAAGGATGAATGGCAAGACCGAACTCGAGTTTCAGCGAGAACCATGCAGAGTGTGTTCGAGTGCACAAGGCAATGACCCAAGGAACAGAAGAAAAGGGATAACTGAAGAATGCGAGCAACGATGCGAAAAGAATGGAATAGTAGAAGGGGGAGAGAGAAGCAGGAGAAGACAAGGTGCGAGTGTTACAAGAGAGCAGAGTACCGACGATAAACAAGGACAGCACAAGGACAAGAGAAAAATACAGCCTGTTACACATGATTCTATAGCTCATATTCATGAGTAGTGAACAACATACAAAAAAGAGAGCCCTTCCCACCCCATTAAGGTTTGCCGAACCCAAACTATAAATTCAATAAAAATCAAATTATTCGCCAACTCATAGTTGTACAAGAATTCTCCTAACAAAGGAGAAGGGACGAACTAAGCCTATCCTTGGAAAAAAAGCAACAAAATAGCAGTCAATATATGTGACACTGCACCTCAAAACAAACAAAAAGTCGCCAGACATGAATTTTTAGTTAAGACCATATTCTGAAAGAGCAGACTTTAAGCTTTAAAATGATGTATAACTCAAATCAAATGGACTCTCCTAACCTATCTAAATATTGGAAAGAAAGCACAAACTCAGGAAAAGTGTGAACTGATAAAAGAGGCTCTGAAGTACAGTGTCTATTCAAGCGCTTAATCTTTACCAAACCGTGCTGGCTGTGCGATGAATGGACAAAAAACAGGAAGTAAACCACCAGAGTGACAACAATGAAGGGATTATCAGATTAAACTGAAATTTAGCATGCTTCATTAACACATTCTGTCCATAATTGATGCCAACTTTCAAAGCAGTAGCACTATCCTTTTAAAAGTTATTAGAGTTGAAAGTGAAGACTGTGGACAAGGTTTTTCAGAAATGAAAAAGGGATTCTAAAGAAACACCTAATCACACTATTCTACCAAAAATGCTCGAGATAAACTGCTAAAAAAACACACTTTCCTTCCCGTTTTGTGATACCAAATTTAAACATAATGTAAAGGAAGACCCGCTCTTTCAGAAAATATGAAAAAGTCAAGTTCGGCTAGGTTGACCCATTTCACTTATTTTCAGTCCTCATGCAAAATCAGTGTGTGCGACTTTATGTTCGTTTTGAGGTGCACGGTCACATATTTATATTTATCAATTATATTTATCATACCATAATTGGTCATACCAATATGGCAATTTCAGTGAATAAAAAACCCCCACATATATCCTACGTGTGAAATGTTATATATTCATGATCGTTCCTAGGGGGCAACGATCATACCGTTATGTTCAATATTTGGGGAATACAAGCAGGCGAGGGAGCGCGCTCGGTAACCGAGGGAGGGGGTGGGATGGGGTAGAGGACCCTCTTCAATACGAGGGAGGCATGACATTCATAGTGTTAAAAACTGAACTTCAACGTTGTGATGTATAATATCATTTTAGGTTATACAAATATTTGATTTTTTTTTCCAATAAAAAAGAACATTCAGGGAAATGTGATGTGTGCCACCTCTTGTTCCGCGTGTTCGTCTCCATTGTGTATTAAAGTGTGTATGGAGCGTGAAAAGGTGTAGAAGATTCTGCATAGAACTGTATTTAAATGACCAATCAAAAGAAAAAAAGAAAAAAGAAAGAGTTGTGAGATGACGGCACAGCCCTGGCTATATGTACTTTGAGTCGATTGCTCAGATTCACTGCAAGTTTTATATTTTCCTCATTGCTTGGCCGAACTTATTTAAACATTGAGGCCTACTGATTTTGTTCATCTTATAACTTTTTACAGAATTTAATTTCTAAACGGAATAATATTTATCTTCATAATTATGGTGAAAAGTCTTGTCTTCAAAAATTAGGGCATAAATTTGATAGACATTGGTGGCGAGGGATAAGCTTGGGTATGTTGGACTATTACTACAGATGAAGTGTGTCATAGATATTCAGGAAAAGAGGCCAGATTCATGAATGAGGTTTTTTTTATGATTCGTCATCAACTGGTGTTTTGTATGTCTGATATAACACAGGGAACTTCAGTTTTGTGCGACGCGGACATTCTAACGGGATGGTAAAGTTTTGGTTGACATGGGGATTTAGGTTTGAACTTTTCGCAAGATGATTAGAAAACCACTTTTAACGTGTAAACGAAATATCAAGGAACATTCTGAAAAGAATAAAAATCTTATTTGATGGAAAATCGGTTTGAAATGGCTGCGATATTAAAAAAGAAAATCCAAAGTAAAACAAGTTTGTACTAATAAAAGGTGGGACCCACAGTTATACGGACCACTATTTTTTTTTTCGATAGCTAAGCCAATTCAAACCCGGTTTTCATCAAATGACCATTTAATTTCACTTGGAATTGTACGCACTTTAATCTTTCATATAGGGTCTACTAGCTAGTGATTCCTAACTGTCTTGCAAAGAGTTAAAAATTACTCCAATCTCAACTAACACTATTGAACTGCTCTGCTCATGCGCAAGACCGCTTGTCAAAATCAATCTCGCGACGTCTGAGTTTTCATGAAAGTTTCTGTGCCTTTTTAGCGTCCGCTCAAATTCACGCCGCAGAGAGCTAATTGATGCATACCACTATTCAAGTTTCAAATTTTATTTTCCACTTTTCATAAAATACAAAAAGAATCAAGTAAACATTGCAAACTGTACATACAGCAAAACAACTGTTAACAATGCACATAAATATGTGACTCGGGATGAGTGGCGAGTAACGTGTGGAGGGGATCAGATAGGTCATTGACTTTCCGAGGCCGAACCCCATAGACAAAAGAATAGTGAGCTGTTGAGAATGATATTATGGTAATAACCACTTATCAATCAAAACATTACAGAATAATCAACAACAAACACAGTTCACAGTAACAAGGGCTAAATGCACTTGCAGGGTACCAAACGAAACAATTACAAAGCAAAACAAAAAAATCTACAAAACGAACGTTATGTACAGTGTAACATACAGCCATATAAGACTACACATTTACACAATAGTTTGAAATAAGCTGTAACTTACATTTTCTTCTGAATGATGGAAGTAATGGGCTCTCTGTTCCACAATTTTATGCTACTTATATGATATGTTATATTGATAAAATGGAACATACATATTGCACGGATTTCGAGTTTCATATAAATTTACAGATGTATTAAAAACAAAAACAACATCATAATCAATGAACTAGTATCCATTTTAACATTTATACTTGGTGTAAACACCATTATAAATAGTTTTTTTTTTCATAGTTTATTGTGATGAACGAGAGAGGGAGAGAGAAGAACGCCCGAGAAGAACGGCCAACGTAACTGTCGTGTCGCAAATCTAAAGCTCCCCAATAATCGCTAGCCACGGGCAATATAAACTAGATTCACTGCTAATATAACTCATACAGCATCTATAGCTTACCTGTCTGATGTTATTGTTGGATAAGGTAAGAACTTGGAGGTCAGAAAATCCCTCAAAGGTTCCAGGTTCGATTTTCTCGATCTGATTGTGACTCAAGGAGAGGAAGAAAGCAGCACTACACTCCATTGGTACCTCACTCAGCTGTCTGTTTTCGCAGTCAGCCTCTCTCGTTGTCTCTGAGTAGGTACATTTGGCGTTGCACGAAGCAGGGCCCGGAGTTCTCCGGGTTGGCATACATTGCCCACTACGGTGATCTACTAACAGTACAAGAGCAACCAGACACATGACATTAAGCATGGTATTTTCCCCCATATCTCTTCGCTGTTATTGTCGTTGATCCGATCAATACACTAGAGATTGCATATAGAATTTGAAATCATGTATTCATGAAATGATTCCAGAATAATCTAATGCGCCAACACTGACTCATGATGCATAGGAACTTGATGATGTAGCGATCACTGAGGTTAGATCCAAAAGGTGCCTAGTATTTTTCGTTATAATTTCGTTATAATTGAAAACGGCGTGATACTCGTGGTGGTGATCACGTGTCACATAACGAGCCCACAAATCAACCAATCAAATTCTAAAAATGGATGGTTTTTCTTTTCCGGTGTCTGCATTTGGATATAAGTTCGGACCTTTTGTTGAGTGCATTTTTGTTTCGGATGATGATGGCCTTCTCATCGAGGCAGAGGTTGCTTTTATCCAAATGCAGACACCGGAAAAGAAAAACCATCCATGCGTCAAACCGATCCACCGCGCCACATGAGCACAGAAAGTACTGGAATTCACTTCCCAGTAACATTACTACTGCTCAATCTCTGAATTCCTTTAAGAATAAATTAAAACCATTTTTATTGAAACTTTACAACATCCAACAGAGTTAGTTTCCCTTTATCATCTCAGTCAAGTCATCATTTTTTTTTTTTTTACATAAGTCCTCCTATTAAACTATGTCCCTCTTTGTGTTCTAAATATAACGATGTGGTTTTTTTTTTTATCCAAATGCAGACACCGGAAAAGGAAAACCATCCATGCGTCAAACCGATCCACCGCGCCACATGAGCACAGAAAGTACTGGAATTCACTTCCCAGTAACATTACTACTGCTCAATCTCTGAATTCCTTTAAGAATAAATTAAAACCATTTTTATTGAAACTTTACAACATCCAACAGAGTTAGTTTCCCTTTATCATCTCAGTCAAGTCATCATTTTTTTTTTTACATAAGTCCTCCTATTAAACTATGTCCCTCTTTGTGTTCTAAATATAACGATGTGTTTTTTTTTTCTCCTGCATTCTTACCAACATAACTACGTATAAAAAATGTTTTGCATTACATTCAATCCAGCTTGTATTTTATCACTTATTTTACATTATGAAATCCAGATTGCTTGCGTCCACGATGGCACATGCTGTAGTTCCCTCTTTTTTCTCCCTTTTTTTCCTCTCTTTTTTTCCTCTTCTTTTTCCTTTCCTTTTCTCTCTTTTTCCTCTTCCCAATCATTTTGATGTCAGTTGACATCGGTTCGTTTATTGTGTTTTATATTGATGTTTTGTGTATTTTTCTGAGGGTCCCATATCGTACAAGCTTTGCTTCTTAGTGGGACCCTCCACTTCCATCCTCATCCTTAGTTGACTTGTATTATACGCTTTATGTATTTAACAAAGATGTAATCACATCTACTTTTCACTTTCATAATTTTCTTATGTACCTTTTCAAGTTTTGTTCTGTATCACAAATATCCCGTGTATACGCAATGTACATAAAGTTCTTTGTTCATTTTGATGGAGGTGAAAATAAAGTTGAAAGTTGAAAAAGTTGAAAGAAACACACCACTTTGTCAGTCTGCCTGAAGATCGCGACAGCGTGAAACCGCCGGTAGCAGACAAGGCACCAAAACACAGGTACGCCTAATATGCTCTGCTGTACAGCATTGAGCACTTTTCGACCCTCAACAAACCATATATTCCCGACGGATATATACCCAACGGATATATATATATATATATATATATATATATATATATATATATATATTGTACATATTTCATTTCATTTCCACTTCATTTATTTTCATTTCTCAATGAATAATAAAAATGCATCAAATGTAACAAAATTGAATACATGATATCCAGCTGCAGGAGACATACATAGAATACTGTAAACATATCACACATAGTGGTCGATCTATAAAAGTTAGAGAATGGGAAAGAATGCTGAAGAAATATGAAGGAACCTACTAAAAAGCAAGCTTGTGGAGCGTAGGTCCCAAATATGTTCGAGTAACAGATTGAGATGAGGAGCACGGGTACAACAGATGACCGAAACAAAGAGAAATATATATATATATATATAATGTATATATTTATATTTTAGATATCTATGATAAATGAATGTATATATATATATATACATATATATAATGTATATATATATATATATATATATATATATATACACGTTGCTTCTGCTTTCTGTTGCCGCTATCTTATTCGAGCTTTGAGCCCTACAGGCATTCATTCAGAGGCAAGATCTATACAAAAATAATGTTTCTACAGGATCTGACAATGCATATAGATCCTGATGGCCATCAGAGCAGAAAGCTCGAACTAAAATAGAGAAAACAGAAATACAAAGCTACGTCTGGATCGGTTGAATACTATTTGACCATATATATGCATGAGTAATGTATATGCACATACATATATTACATTATATATATATATATATATATATATATATATATATATATATATATATATATACATATAATGTACAGCGCGATAAGTGTGTTTTCAGTTGTTAAACCCCTGGGCCGTCGCATCTTAGTAGTGCGTAGGTGAGAGAAAGGATGACACGATAGACGTAGCATGAATCCTCACGGTTTGATTTTTATTCTCAAGCTTTCAGGCCCTGCCTTTTATCAAGACTGAGGATCAAAGAAATCGGTCAAAATAATGATAAAGATATTGTATACAAAAAATAATAATGATGAAGATAATATTGAAAATGATAACGATAATGATAGATAGCGGTAAAAATAGCAGAAAATAATATATATATATATATATATATATATATATATATATATATAACGATAATGATAGATAGCGGTAAAAATAGCAGAAAATAATATATATATATATATATATATATATATATATATATATATATAATTATATATAATGATGTCTGTAATGGTGTCTGTAAATAACATGTGGTATACTGATTTGCAATTTGATTGCGCCACTTGACATTTTTACTTTCATAAGGCACGGTGACTATTATCATAACTTTTTATAACTTTCAAAGACCCCCGCGTGGTAAATAGAAACCAGCAGGTTTCATAGATATATTTTATATTCGTCATTTCATTCTAGTGCAAGAAGTTCCACGTGAACAATCGAATGTACTGTTTAATTCCCTCTTTTCCTCAAAACCTGTATACAATAGTCCGGGTGAATCAAAATATGAACAAATCTGCCCTTGTTGTACATACCATATACATTTTTATATAGCATGCAACTGTCATTGATAATGGACAATGAACTGTCATTCGAAGACACCAGTTCCGACCTTAAAAGTAATTTAGAAGACGTAATGCTTACGAGGAGAAGGCATCATCCTGGTATACAAAATGAATCTATTTGATATTTAGATTTCAGCCATTTGCAAACTTATTTTTGTCTTATTTAAGCAATCTCATTCTCGCTGAAGGAAGTGCAACCTCTCCCTTGTATGTTTATCTCTTTAAATAGCACTGACATTTGGAAATCTATATTGTTTAATGTTTCGTCTGTTATGTATTTTGCAGTGATGCCAGCACATCCAGCCATACTGTACACGAACAGTCACAGGTAAGTGCCTTTCAACAGATCAAACAGGCACAATATGAGATTCACAGCAGTCGCTGTGTGTCATCGGCATTTAAACCACAGAGCAGAGCAACAGTTTTGTTTCCTAAATAATGATAGATGATAATGATAATAACACAGGGTACTTATGATGCGCCAATTTCACATGACTAACTTGCTCAAGGTGCAGTAGGAAAAGTGAGTTACACTGTATGAAGTACAAAAATCATTACACACACATGCACATGAAAATGAATGAAACGACATTATACAATAAACCACTTGTGAAAGGGGGTGAAGCCTAAAAACATAGCCACTTTCTGGATCTCTTATCTTCTTCTGATTTATCATGGGATGATACAGTAAGTTGTAATACCGTATCCTCTTTTCTGTTATTCTCTTCGGTGCCTTCCATGCTGCCAGATGTTGTATCTTCATTTCCTTGTCCTGCCACTGATTTATCTATCATTGCAGTATATTCATTTGCTAGATGCCTATACTTTCGAGCGTGCTAAGTTCCTTTACTGCAATTCAACGGATCTATTTCCTCTGTATCCTCATATGTTTGTTCCTTAGGATCTGAAGTGATGTCAGCTGGGGGCTTAGATTGGCTTTTGTCTCGTCTCTTGCAGTTTGATCGCCAATTCTGCAGACAGTTTTGGCTGCATTTGTATTTCAATACACATGAGATACACACTACCATCACTGTGAAAAAAATAAACGTAATTATAACTATAACTTTCACATTATTATTGCCAGGAGAGTTCGGTTCACCTGTATAAGGTAATGTTATATTGTTGATTTCATCAGATGATCCTTTCGTGCTCTTTGGTGCGTCAGTTGTAGAGCTAAAGTCTGACTTCGGGCAAAATCCCTCATGCCCTCCATTTATTGGTTGCTTGGCGAGAGAAGGTGGCTCATGACAGACGGGACTATCGACGTAGACTCCATGATCTCCCTGAGAATGTAGCCACATGTACCAAAGACGGAGGGCTTCCAAATGACAGTCACAGTTCCAAGGATTGCCTTCAAGAAACAAAACTTGAAGACGACCCAGTGTTTGTTCCATTACATTCTCAAGTCTCGACAAGTTGTTATTGTGCAAGTCCAGAGTCGTGATTCGTGGGAGGATGAGGACTCTTCCAGCAGAAACCAATTGGTTGTCAGAAAGGATGATCGTTTGAAGTCGACGCAAGTGAGCAAAAATGTCGCTTGATAATATCTTCAGTTTGTTATACGCGAGGTCGAGAACTTCTAGATGTCTCAAATTATCAAAGACACCAGGACCAAGACTTGACAGGTTATTATTATTCAGGGCAATGAACTCCAATTTTATCACAAACTGGAAGGTGTCCGTCTCGATCTTTGCGATCATATTGTGGCCTAAGTATATTTCTCGAAGATCACTATTCGAGCCATTCAGGGCAAGTTGGTGGAATAGTTCGAGATTGTTACTTTGAAGGTTAATCGTTCTCAGCTTTGATGCGCCTGCGAAAGTGTTGGCTTCCACCTGCATGATAAATAATCATGAACAGCAATTGATTTCTAACGGTGAGAGTGTTTGGATTTTGTTGCGCACATTGACTGCTAGAGATATATAGCCTTCAAGAAAAAATCCTCTCTAGAATTTTGTTAATTTCATAAGAAAGAGAACAAATCCTCGCAGAACAGTGTAAAATGATTAAAATCGGATAGGAAATAAAGAAGGTGATTACATTCTGAAATTTCAACATTTTTCCGAAGACACTATGTCTTCTTGACCATTCTTTATGAATATTCAAATCAGCAAGTTGATGATGTCATGCTCACAATTTCTTGTTCATTTCATATACAGAATTAACAAAAATCCGAAAATCTCATATTTCAGCTGTAGAGATCCATAATTGAATGGAACAAATGTTAAATCTTATATATTTTGGTATGGGAATGTGTTTAAACTCTTATATATTTTGGTATGGGAATGTGCATTAAACTGTATTAGCAAAAACAATTACCCGAATTTCATAGTGAGCAGCTGGTTTTTTAGATGGGAGGGGGTGGTCTATAAGGTAGATAAAGCCTGTAAAAAGCCAGATAAAGGGGGTTCAGGAAGGGCACGTGAAGTTTTGCCTCCCAAATCATGTTTTTTATACAAGAATCCACACAGTGATTTCATTGATTACATTTCCATTTTCACCTGAAGAATAGAATTTGAATTTGTGATTTTTCTTTGAAAAAGTTAATTCTAGTTTGGTTACACACATCCTGATCATATCTTAGTTGCTGTTTGTTTTTTTTTTTCACTAGAAACACTGAAATGACGATTTTTATTTTGTGTGTATTGTTCAACACTTCTAAATTTCACCATTTTACTACGAACTCTTTAATTTTGTCACTGCTTGTTCGATTTTGATGAAATCTTTATTTCTTCTAAGTTAACCAAAGTTAACTTGAAAAATCAAACAGTGTAGTTCCCTGGTGACAATTGGCAACAACGGGTAAGCCTAAAAACTCGCTTGCGCTGCTTGAAGAAGATGCATTTTGTTTCAGACGACAACTAGTAAAAGAAGTCACTGGTCTCATTACTTGAAACTTTCTTAACTTCCACCACATGTGTTTTTTTTTGTACATATCGTGTCAGAAAGTTACAAAAAAGAGCATAATCTGGGAACACTGCTTACATGATAATGTATAATATGTGCAAGTATTAACTTTAACGGCGTCTTACCTGTCTGATTCTATTATTGGACAGGACGAGAACCTGGAGGTCAGAGAAGCCCTCGAAAGTTCCAGGTTCGACTCTCTCGATCTGATTGTGACTCAAGGAGAGGTGGGAAGCAGCATTACATTCCATGGGTACCTCACTCAGCTGTCTGTAATTACAGTCTGCTTCTCGCGTTCCCTCTGAATAGGTACATTTGGTGTCGCATGAAGCAGGGCCCGGAGTTGTCCGAGTTGTCATGTCCTGCCCGCTATAGTGATCTAGCAGTACAGCAACCAGACACATGAGCATGATGTTTTTGCCCATCGCTGTTACTGGCGTTGTTCCTCGCAGATCTGGAGAGTAGAAATAGAGTTTGAATTTTATGTTTATAAAAAAAAAATAAATATTTCCAAATGATTCATTTTTGGAAAATAAGATTTTGCTATACGAGTGGCACGTTTCTCCTCAATAGGGCAAGCACTATTTAAGGCAATTGAAACACTGTACCACAACAACTTCGCCGATGTGTTTTAGAACACATTGTAACAGGAAAGTTAAAGCTAAACTGTTTGAATTTTACTCATGTTATCTGTATATTTTGAGAATGTTGTATGTTAATTGCACAGCGCTTTGATCAGGTCCCTGTAAAAGCGCTCAATTAGAAACATTATCTTTATTATTGTAGCCACCGTCTGTAATTCCTCAGAATCTTGTATGTGAATTACATTATGGTTTGACGGAATATTTAATCAATAAGAGTATACGTTATAGAAAGTTTCATTAACAAACCTCTTTGGTGATGTACTGTATTCAATTTCTATGCATGCTTTATCCCCAAAAGTTGCCACGTAGGGCTTGCCCGACCTAGCAATGAATAAGTAAATTCTTGCCTTAGAAGCGTAATTGGCAATTGGAGGGAGGAGGTGAATAAAAATGTTCGTTATCAGGTAAAGAAACAATCATAACTTTTGTAATGCTTTAAAGAAATTCTATTATCTTAGAATGTATTTTCGCACGTTTTAAAAGGGCAACAGTCACTCGATGCCCTCATTTATCTCACCGGAAATGTTTGACATTGATAACAAAGTGCTTCGTTTTTGGCTGGGTTCCATTATTGTGTGATCCGCTACGCACGCCATGATCTGCCACACTATATTACCGCGGACATATCACAATTTGCGCCACAACTTACATCGTCATTAAGTAATTGTGGTGATCGTGTGATCAGATCTTGTCAAATGTCAAACAATGAAGGTAAATCAAATGCAATGTGGAAATCTTTGAGACGTATCATGCCTAAAAATGTTACTGAAAGCGGTATTCAAAAGATAATTATTGATAATGAGGAAATTGCTGGGTCAAAACATATTGCATCTTGTTTGAATGATCACTTTGTTGATTTAGCAGCTAAGCGGAAATGTAATAAAATATTTGGTGGTAATATGGATCAATATATGAGCCAAGTAAATTCAACGTTTAAGTTTAAGGTAGTAACAAACAATGATGTTTTGAAATGTATTCATGACATTGCAAGGAATAAGGCCACTGGCCTCGATCAAATACCAGCTAGTATTGTACAGGATTCTATAGAGTACATTGTTGAACCGCTAACTCACATTATCAATGCGTCTTTAAGCAAAGGGAAAATTCCTGGTGCGTGGAAAAGAGCACGGGTAACGCCTATTCACAAAAGTGGCGATAGAGCAAATCCCTGCAACTACAGACCAATATCGGTCTTACCTGTCCTATCTAAAGTGTTAGAAAAACTTGTGTTTAATCAAGTGTATGACTACCTCTCTGAGAATGACCTATTATGTCATAACCAACATGGATTCCGTCCAAAACATTCCACTTTGACTGCACTGTTATCTCTCACTGAAGATGTCTGTAGAAATTTAGACAATAGGAAAGTAGTTGGTATTGTAACGCTGGACTTAGAAAAAGCGTTTGATCTGATATCATTTGAGATTTTGCTGAAAAAACTACGATACTATGGCTTTGATCAGAATTCACTATGCTGGTTTCAGGATTATTTTCATGATAGGGAACAATGCACTTCAGTTAACGGTACCATGTCACAGAGCAGACAAGTAACAAGCGGGGTGCCCCAAGGAAGTATCCTTGGGCCATTGCTGTTCATTATCACTTTGAATGATTTATGTAAGTCAGTAAAAAAATGTTCCCTTTCTCTGTATGCAGATGACACTTGTATGTACTTTGCTGCTAAAGATCCAAAAACTTTAGAGAAAGTAATCAATGAGGATCTGAAATCCGCTATGACATGGTTTTCAAATAATGAATTGCTGCTCAGTGTTGACAAATGTCAGTTTATGTTAATCGGTTCAAAGTCAAACTTGAGTCGTTTCTGTAATGTTGATATTCGTCTAAATAACAAAAAATTATTTAGAGTCATGGAATGGAAATATCTTGGGGTCTTGCTGGATTGTAATCTCTCATGGATTCCACAAATTAACAATGTGAAGAAAAAGGTTTTAAAGATGTATTTTGCTTTAAAGCGAATAAGACAGTTCACTGATGAAAAGATAGCGTTAATACTTTACAAAACCTTAATCCAGCCTCACTTCACTTACTGCAGCACTATTTGGATGAATGGTCGACAAACTCGGTTAAAACAGCTGCAGATTTTACAAAATAGATGTTTAAGATCCGTACTTGGAGTGAATAGTAGATTTCACACTGAAGCTCTCTTTGAAACCCTCAAGATTGATCAGCTGAAAGAATACTGGGTCAAACAGGCTTTGGTTAATCTGTTTAACTTACTTCATAATCTCGGCCCACCTGTTTTATCTTCATTGATCGAATTCAATAGTGATGTTGGCTATGCCCTTCGTCATGCTAACTCACAAATTGCTCTTCCAAGACCTCACACAAATTTTCTTCAACTTAGCCCATTATATCATGCATCAAGGCTTTTTAATACATTGCCCAACAATCTCAGACTTATAACAGATTTGAAATTTTTTGGTAAAGAGATCTGTAAAATTGAAAATATCGGCTCTCTTCTTTCACCATGTAGATATTGAATATTAACCTATGTCCTCTTATGTCACTACATGGTTACTACGGTTTCTTTTTCTTGTTTTTTTTTCCTTGTATTTTTCTTCCTTTCAATACTGTAAATGTGTTCAATCTTGTTTATGTTTTGTTTAATTGTATTTCATTGTTTTTATCTATTGTTTTAATGTATATCACGGCCTCGCTGAAAAACAGCTATTAGCTGAATGCGGGCACACTCTGTATGTGTTTTTAACCGTGAATAAAATTAGATAAACAAACAAACAAACAAACAAAATCTTGACGTCCATCGTCGCAATCGCGTTGATTGTATACAATTTTGTACTTTTCAAACGAGCATTGTGATTACCGCTACTAATCTCAAGATCCGAAACGATTTGTTAAGATATGTTCACTAAAATTACCCCACGATTCAGTCGTGGTGCAAATTGTGACGGACACCAACTACCAGTCACTTGAGGCATGTGTATATAGCATGTCGCATGTAGCGGATCGCATGACAGTGGAAAGCCATCATTAGTAGACCTATAGTGATATGGATATAAGATACGAGTCACAGACTTTTGAACACTGCAATGATGCCACTATGGGCAGCTAACGGGACAAAAGAAACACAACCTAAAATGAACGTTTGTTTGAGCCAGATAATCGGGTTCTTCGATTGTCAAAATCAATTCAACATTCTCATTTGAATAACAGGCAAACTCTGTAATTTTCTTTCCCACAGTTTCAAATCGACGTTCACCTTGGCTGTTATAGTAGACAGAGTAATAAGACCAGAATAGTAGAAATTCCATCATAATCATTGCGATAGAAAGTTATCGAATTTAATAGCTTGATACCTTTACATGAAACAGAAAATATCAGGTATGAGAAATTAAAACGAACAATCCAAGCTAGGACGAACTGGTGGTGTCATAGGCTCACATGTCATCCATTTACCTAACATAAACTCTTCACTGAATTACCATTTTATATAAAATGAATATGAAGAATGGATTGCATCGTCATTGCATCATCATTCGGATCAGATTTTATATAATATGATAATATATCAGATTTGTAATACTCTGTCAACGATGCCTTTCAACGAAAAGGTTGCAATAACTGGATTACTATCCACAAAACATTTGAGTCGTGTAAGATTTTTGTCTAAAAGACAACGGGAGAGCCGTGATTTGAATAAGTCATCGCCTTTGGGAATCTTAATATCTATGTTGAGAGCACTATTCAGTGAAAAAAGGTGAAACTTATAAATCCCGCAAGTTTGTCATCTTTGTCCAAAACAGACAAAACTGCTGTCATTGTATCTGACTTCACACTAGTTAGTATTTCATTCGCGCATTACAGGTGTGAACTGTAAATTGCGATGCTCATTATTTTGAATATATTACAAAGTGCGATTATATAGATTCACGCCTGTTTCGATAAATTGAGTTGAGTCTTTTCGCCAATTACCAAACGTACATCATTTTGCCATCCGAAATAATGACCGAAACTTCAAACTTTAAACAGATACATGATTTTCTGCTTTGCTCTTTTTTCGATGTGATACGAAATATGGGTAGCTTTTCTGCATGGTAAAACCAACAATACCATTTGTACAAACTAACCATAAGATGCTGAAAAAAAAAAAACATTATGGCACATCATTTCCCTCGACAAGAAATTATGCGCAGATTGCAATACACATTCATATGTGCATGACGTGTAGAGCATTTTTCAATGAAAATATCCATCAGAACTGATGTAATCACAATAATATATTTGATGATGATGAAGGATTAGTCTATATATTTTTTCTTGTTGCGGCACAGACTTGATTACTTGATCGAGTATTGCTACTAAAATAAGGGTTTTGTTAAGACAATTAAGCAAATAAAAAGACAAACAAACACAATGAAAGGTGTTAAATGTTAGGAATTACCTGCCAAAGTTGGAAAACATGGTCCTTTCACACCCAGAATGGCAATGGTGGGAACCAGACATGAGAAAGAACCTCCTTAAACAATAGGTAGTCTGATGAACAAAGCAGAAAAGCACGAAAGCATGGATGCATGGCACTTAACCACAGTTCGATACTGATCATCGACACGCATGTCATATAGGCCCCCGGGAGCCAGGGGTGGTGGGGTGCAGCACCCCCCAACTTTTTGAGTACGAAGCTCCCGAAATTTCTATGTTTGCACGTTATACACGGTAGCTGGCAATCAATCATGCAACCTCCTTAAAGGGGAAATCCGGGAAATAAAAGTTAGTCCAAGACGAAAAAGTGAAATATAACAAGCCAAATTATGAAAGTTTGAAAAAAAAAATGGGGTGAAAATCAAAACGGCATCCTGAGGGTGGCTCAAGGAATCAGCACCCCTGAAAAAAAAAAGGCGTTCCACGGACCTGCTTCTCAATGTTCAGAAGTGTAACTGTAAAATTTTATCTTGGTCTTTGAACGTACATACAAAATATTACTATGTCAGTGTTTACTTCCGATCTGTACATATAATTATTCTCTGGCCGTTTGCCAATCTGTTCTTGAGAGAGAGGGAGAGAGAGAGAGAGAGAGAGGACCACAAAGAGCAAACTACAGTCGCTATAACTTGATAAATTCAGTCAAGCATTTATGACTCGGGCGGGCATGACTATAGAATAGTAATTGACTTCTGTTGGTTTGATAGCCAAAGTCAGTTACACCTATGTACAAAGTACATCCATGTCACTTCTGATGACCCAATGAGATAAGGAACAGGTAAATAACATTGTCTTACCGAATCATCTCACATCACCCTCTGAGAACAAGATCACTCATCAGCTGCTCATATAATTCGCTGGTTCTTTTAGTTTACAGCCCGTACTCCGGAGGTCCTTTATTCTGAAGATTCGCCATTCCTATACCGTCCGTTATCCAAAGATTCGCCATTCCCATGGTCCGTTATTCCGAAGATTTACCATTCCTACGGTCCGTCATTCCGACGATTCACCATTCCTACGGTCATTCCGAAGTTCGGGAATCCTGACATCCAGGTTTAATGCTCCGAAAATTGAATAAACTACTGTAAATGAGATACAACTTGTAGTAATTCAAAATCAAAGTTTATTCGGCACACGATGTGTATGACGCATTATTTCCCCCCTGTAGTTAGTAAGGATTGTACAAAAGTAATACACATATCAGTTTGCCGCTAATAACTAATACTAATACTAGTACATGACACTGTAGTTGTAGTAATTAGACTTAAAAGTGACAGTCATTACACACAGGATTGGTAAAGTTAAAGCATTCGTCTCACCGAAAAATGCGCGCGCGTGTGTGTGTGTGTGTGTGTGTGTGTTGGTTCGTTGCTGGCGCTTAAGATGTCTGGGCAAGCTATTGTTGTAGACGTCAATGAACTCTAACTTGATCACAAACTGAAAGGTGCCATTTTCAATGCCTTTGATGTTATTGCTACTTAAATCTACGTCTTGAAGTTCGATGTTCGAAACACTCAAAGCAATTAAGACTGTCGAATGTGTAGAGATTAGTCATTGTTACTTTGAAGGTGAATCACTTGAAGCTTTGATGAACCAGGTTAGCTTCCAACTACTTTATGACAATCAAAATGAAGAAACGATTATTTTGTTGCGCTGAGTTTAAGAGCGTTCTGTGTGTAGTTGAGTTTAAGCCTGAAGACTCAACCCCTTGTCTGCATTTTGGTAATCATGTTGTAATTGAAAAGTGGACGGTCCAACACAGACTCAATATTGCATGGTTTGGGAGTCAAATGGTGTGTACAGTTCTGGTTGAGGTGATGATTTAGCTTTTAATGTTTTGCGCGATATTCAGAAACCACTCTAAGAGATGTCAAAGAGCATGCAATTGTAAGGGGTATCAAGAGTTTATTCGATGAAAATCGGTTTTGAAATGGCTGAGATATCCAAAAACCAATTTTCATCAATCACCAATCATTCAAGAACGTTTCTCATTATCTTACTTAGGAATGTTCAAAACATGAATCCCCACCTGAACCAGTACTGTACAGTTCCTTTAAGAATTTAGGAGAATAGCAACTCCTGTCATGCTTTTCAGGAGTAGAGGTTGTTGCTGCTACATGTAAAAACACAGAATCTTATCAAAAGGTTTGTCGCCACCATCGTCGTGTGTACATGTGTTTAGTATTAATATTTGTCATTAGGACCTATACTACTGTGTGACAAAAACGTGGGAAAGTTTTTATGATCATTGTTATCCTTTTGATTCTAAATGTGATCTAAACACAGTTTCTTCCATTTGGTTTGATAACACTTTTTTTGATATAAGTCGAAATGAACACCGAGTAGTATTTCACATTCATGGAGGGGTTGATACAGTATTAGATAAACTATCATTTGCATGTTCAAGTGACAGGGAGAGTTTATTGATGTAATGACATCTTCACCTTGTATACATTGTTTTCGATAGATATCACTCTTTCTTCGCAAAACCTATTCATAGCTTTCATACGTCTTGGTCGAATTAATGGAAAATTTACTGTTTTTTTTTAAAGAAAATCAAAGATATCTGGAGGATTCAGTGCAGCTTCCCTTTAAATTGTGTTTGCCACAGATTAACCTTTCCACAGGAAAGTGAGGAAAAGATGTTGTATCAGTGGGCTCCTTTTTGCAGTAGTCTTAAATTTTCCACGTGGTGTAATAAATCATTAATGTTACGGACGAAGATATCTAGGGACACTTCACGTGCTACCTATGTGGCGTGTATAACTTACCTGTCTAATTCTATTGTTCGACAAGACGAGAACCTCGAGGTAAGAGAAGCCCTGGAATGTTCCCGGTTCGATTCTCTCAATCTGATTGTGACGTAACATACGAGATGTATGAAGCAGCATTACATTCCATAGGAACTTCACTCAGCTGTCTATATTCACAATTTGCCCGTCGCTTTCCCTCCAAATAGGTGCATTTGGCGTCACAGGTCCAAATTCTCTGGGTTGACTCATTTCCCGCTATGAGGATCTAACAGTATGGCAACCAGACATATTATCATGACATTTCTTCCCATCGTTGCCGTTGACTTTCAGCCGAACGTTACTGAAAAGTACAAATTAGATTTTGATTCCAATACCGTTTTTGAGGACATATTCAAAAGCAACTTCCAGACCAGGAAGCTAAACTGACATTGATTGCGTCATGTGGATGGTGTGTCTGAACTTTAGTCTACAAGATGGCTGATAATCATCGTGCACGCGCAACAATGATTGTAAAGCTTCATTACGACTTCCGTTGCATTATTCACCACTAACACGAATACTACAGTATTCCTAGGATTATTCTGCTACCACTTTACTTCACTTTAGGCATGTACAGACATGCACATACAAACCGAAAAGCATGAGTACGTTATCTTGTGTTTGTTTGCGTGCATTGTTTTTTTTTTTTGTGACCATAAAGTGGTATACTTTGCATGGAGAGACAGTCATGATCATTATGCCCAGTGGCGATCACAATTCATAAAATTATTATATTTAAGCCAATCAAGTTTACGAGAAATTTAAGATAGAGATAGAGAAAGAAAGAGAAGAAGGAGTATGTGAGACTCCACTACAAAGATTACAATAATTTGTAGCAAATGTTTTGTGTTTGTGTGCTTGAGTTCTGACTCGTTCGATCTCTATAACCTGTCGTGGAGCCCCTCGTATCAGTGGAACTAATTACTTCGGCGTTGACAATGGTACAGTGGACTCCTCTTAAAACGAAGTTCTCGGGATCGGCAGTCTTCTTTCTTTAAATCAGAATTTCGTCGTATAAAAACCGAACATGTAAACAATTAAAGAACACACACATAGGGCGGATACTGTTGCGGCCTGAGTTATTACTTCGCTGTATCCGGAATTTTATTATTACCATGCTCGTTTGTAATGGTAATTAAATATTGAAATAAACTAACTTTGAACAGGATTATACTATTATGTGTGGGGGAAAACACCTTCTAACATTGAAATGAATAAAATGGCAAGTATAATTGGAAATTGTACGCAACGCACTCTTTTTTTGCAATGTGGTGAGTTTAATACGGTAGTTATCATAATAACCTGCACTGATCCTCTGTTTAAAAAAAACGTATGTTTGTAAACTTCAGTGCTTAGTTTGTTGATCGTAAAATGTAGGTCCTATCTGTGCAAAGGAAAACACAGATTAAAGGTGGTTGATAGACAAGGTGAAGCTACTTTTTTTAGAAGGTGTGTGTGAAATGTACGTCTTGATGTTGATGAACGCCTACCACGAATAACATAAATTTTGTTACAGATTTATGTTGAGTAGATTTATTTCAGAACAATGCTTCCGGCTCTGTCGCGAAGTATTGTTAACTGCGATACTCTAAATAAAAAATAACATCTGCACAATAGAAATGTGATATCAAATTACAAATTGATTTCAAATTTGCTTCATTGACAAAACGTAATCGAGATAAAATTCTTATTAACCTTCTTAATTTCTAAGAAATATACTCGATTAGTTCATTCCGTTTTAAAAAATCGATCAACAATAAATCTAAGGTACTGTACAGTATCAACTTTTTCAATTTGAATACCACTGATTCGTACGTGCAGGTCATTGTATTTTGCCAACGATGATCGTCAGCCGATTGATGAACATACAGTCTTTTCAACATTTGGAATAAATCTATTTCCACACTGTTTTTTTTTTAAATAATAATAATAGGAAACAGGATTGTCAATTTGGACGGTTACTATCCGTATCAGTCGTGAATGATTATCCCGAAGTTATATGTAAAGACACACATTATATGATTTTAAGAAATGGGGAAACAACAACAACAACAACAAAAACATTCTATCCCGATGACGGCATCTGTACGTCAAGGGGAGGAGTAAAAAGTTCCGTAGAAAATTTACATCCCAAAGGCTTGAGAAAGGCTAAACGTGCTTTATAAAGAAAACTCATTTAATAGTCGAGAGTCGACACCCCCCCCCCCCCGGAAAAAAAAACAAAGCAAAACACAAAGACATGTACTGAAGGCGAAAGGGATAAAGGTCGATATAACTGCTCTGTGTATAGTTTGGAAACATGAACAATATCATACCTCGGACTTTATACTCAATTTGTATGTGACAATGGATTTAGGGTTGCCCTTACTACTAAATAATATTACGTGAATCATGAAGACTGAAAAATTGAATTTGGATGCCACTGATTCGTGCATTCAGGTCATTGTACTTTGTGTCGTGAGCACATTGAAACACACATAATCTTTCAAACATGTGGTGTTATTTCCACATATTTTTTACTTTGTAATGATAGGAAAAAATATTGTCCATCTGGATGGTTACTATCAGTATCAGACGTCAATGATTAAACGTAACTCATCGCTGAAAATACACATTATACGATTTTAAGAGATGAGAAAGCAAACAAACAAACAAACAAACAAACTTTTTCTCCCAGTAATGACAGTAATAACTATGACTGCTAGTGCTTATAGCGCATAACTATATCCCTATGCTCTCAAAAGATGGAAAGATTATACAAAAACATACAATTCTATTAATGATGGTGCCTAGATTCATGTGTGCTTACACTATAAAAAAAAATGCCCTTTAAATGCAGACTTGAATCTATTGGTAATAGTGATTTGTCTTAAATTCTGGGGTAGATGATTCCATAGGGTAGAAGCGTTATTAGCAAAATGTTTGCTAACCATAAAATTTTGGTCTTCTGTTGAATAACAACAGGTCTTTGCTTTTTGTACGAAGGTTCCTCTCTGGTGTGTAGATGACGATGACGGCACTGATGGTCATGGCATTGAAGCTGCGATGGTTGCACAATATCACCAGACGTGCAGGCTCCAGTACAACAACACCAAACTACAGAGGGCACAAAAGAGAGCACTCAAGAAAGAAGGGCAGAGCGATGAGGAACAATCTTTATGCAAACGCTCCAGGGCACATTCATGTTCATCGAGTACAGAGAAGGTCCCAGAAGCTTGTTTCTTCTGTGGATAACCTATTGGGGCTAACATTCTTTGGAAAGCTGCAACATTCTAAATGGACAGACGGGTACTTGCCTGTGCAACCCTTCTTGGTGATACAGAACTGCTTAGCCGTCTCAGTGGGAGGGACATGGTAGCGTTGGACGCCCAGTATCACTCACAGTGCCTGATATGACTTTACAACTGCACAAGAAATGTCCAGTTAACAGGACTACAGGACTCAGACCAAGAGCGAGCAATGTCGGCAGTTGTCTTCGCTGAACCCGTCCTCTACATTGAAGAAACCAGACAAGATGAGGAGACGGCACCAGTATTCAGATTGGCCGATTTTTTCCACCTCTATCAGTCCAGAATGGATTAGCTTGGAGTGCAGCTCGACACTAACCCTGCAGCACTTACCGCAGCCCAAATACTGAAGTTCAACAGCATCAAACACAGGTGAACACGTGGCACCACATCATCCACCTGTGTCAAGCACAGTGTTGCACAGGGGACCCCCACTTCCAACATACATAGGGATGATATTGCATGCTCATGCACGCAAGAAGGAATTGGTCAACAGACTGTCACACGTTGGCCTGAGCATCTCTCTTTTGTCATCTTGGGCTGCATTTCATGCCAGCCAACAGCCACGAGATGCTCGAGTCATCTGCCCCATGTCGCTGCTTCCTGGAAAGTGCCCACATTGTGGCCATGATCCTGCATTCAATGGACGTTGTGAAAAATGCTGTAGAACGCCTGAATCCTGGACAGACACCAGTGGTCACCTTTGATCAGCTACTGCTTGCTTTGGCCAAGCAGATACAGTGGAAGTAGCCAGAGAGTTATGGTGAAGACCTCATAGTCGTGATGTTTGGTGGTCTCCACGTAGAGATGGCGGCACTGAAAACAATGGGGGACTGACTGCAAGGGAGTGATTGGGTGCATGCACTTGTGCAAACTGAGATTGCGATCGTGACAGCAGGGACAGCAGACTCATTCCTGCGAGCATTTCATGTCTTGCGCACAAGAAGAGCACATCAAGTGACTGCAGCAGCACTGTACATCCTGCAACATCATGCCTACAACCACTACTGTCTAGGAGAAACCAGGGACACAGAGGACCTTCCTACGTTTGAAGACTGGTGTCGCCAGAGACGAGACAACATCCCCCAGTTTCGCTACTGGGCAACTGTGCTGGAATAAAACTGTTGGTTCTAGTGTATGTGCGTTCTCTCAGGCAGGGATCATTGGTGATATACCTCGATGCTCTGACAGAGCTGGTCCCACCTATGCTAGGTGGATACCAGTGCACCTAAAGGACATGGCCAAACTCACTACCAAACACCCAGATGTATCCAGGAAATTTAGTGAAGGCCACTTCACAGTTCAGAAAACATAGAGGGTGTTCTCTTCAATCCCGATTGACCAGGCACATGAGCAGAATAATGCCTGCATCAAAGGAGACGGTGGCGTAGTTGGGCTCACTGAAACCCTAGTGCCCTTCGTCGCTGGACGGTTGCGGGACCGGAGGTTGCTAGGGTGTTCGAAGAATTCCAGGATGGGGACCAATACTGTAGACCGCAAACAGCAGACACACAAGACAAACAAGTTTCTGGGACCGTCTCTGTACTCGATGAACGTGAATGTGCCCTGGTGTTTTCCATAAAGATTGTTCCTCATCGCTCTGCCCTCCTTTCTTGAGTGCTCTCTTTTGTGCCCTCTGTATGCCATGACCATCATCGAGTCTTTTAATGTGAAATGATCCTGGAAGCTCTCAAAGTTCACTGAATTTGATCAAGTTCTCTGCGAGTGAACTGTACCCACTACCAATGTCTTTCCTCTTTGATTGGTCAGGTTTGGTCAGTGTCTCCATCTTGTCTTCTTGTCTTTATGAGGCACAACCTGCAGTCAGTTGTGGTGAGGTACGGTGATGTTGATGGTGAAGTTCGCTCAGCATGAGCTAGTGTGAACCTCTTGGACATGGTGGAACTGTCTTGAACAAAAACCAGCACCGTCAGTCTACAGGCATGCATGCATCACGATGAACCCGGAATGACACAATGTAACATTTCTGGCATCATCACTGCCACTACAGTTACCACTACAACTACAACTACAACTACAACTACAACTACAACTACTACCACTACCACCACCACCAGGATCAAGTCATTAGATCCAAAGATAACGACAAATGTAGATCGAGAAGCGGCCATGTAATGTAAAGCAGCCATTCTGAAATCCAATATGGCGGCAAATTTGGTGAAAATACGCAATGTAGATTGTTACCATTGGATTCCTTGCCCCCCCAAAACATACGTTTAGACACTAGAATCGAGTCAATAGCAGCATTAGACCCAGAGATAATCGCAAATGTAGATTTCAAATGGCAGCCATTTTGAAATCCAATATGGCGGCCCATTGGTGAAAACACGCTATGCAGATTGTTACCATTGGATTCCTTGCCCCCAGGAACATACATTTAGACTCCAGAATTGAGTCAATAGCAACATTAGACCCAGAGTAATCGCAAATGTAGATTTCAAATGGCGGCCATTTTGAAATCCAATATGGCGGACATAAAGACAGAATTCCGAGTGGCCCAATATCTAAAAATGTTGGATGACATTGTCACTGAAAGAAAGACTGCTCTGAGAGACCTGGTTGTCATGGCAACAAAACAGATGACTGAATTAGGATACCGTAAACAGCATGCCAAGCAACAAGAAGTTGATGCGACCAATCACTTGATGTCAGTGGAAAGAGAAATAGGACTGTTCTTCGAAGAGAAGCTGCGTCGCGTGGACGCCACCTTGCGGCGAGAGGAGGACATGATAAAACAGGAAGCAGAAAAAATAATTTCTAAAATTAATGAGAAAAAAGAACAGCGATTGCGACAGATGCGTAATGAAGCGAGAGCAAAAAGAGGGAAAATAGCCAAAGTACAAGAAGAATTATTGATCTCACTTATAGACATACATAATGAGTTTTCCAGAAAATTCGAACATTGTCACCATCAAATTAAGGAGAGTCAACTCGCCATGACAAAAGTTTGGGTGATATTGACGCACTGCTCCTCAGTAACAAACGACTGATCGAGGAAGGGAAAGATCTCGTAAGGTCACTGAACCTGGCCGTTGGGTCAGCTGATGAGAGGAAGGAGGAGGAGAACCCTGAAGGCATCTCAAGCAAGGTGAAAACTGTCCGATTTGTGAAAAGTGAGGAAGGCAATGGTTACAAGGGGAGAGTCGATTGGTGTGGCGGGAAGTGGGAACTCAGCGACTCAATTAAGATTTGTAAAGAGGATGTAAAATTCCCAGTGATAGTTGGGTGTATCAACGAGGAGGAGGTGGTCATTTCAGACAGGACTATTGACAGCGTGCAAACATATGTGACAAATGTCCGAACCAAAAAGACGGAGAAAGCGGCACGGAACGACAGTGAAACACGTATCGTTTCATGTACAGAACTGGATGACAACACGATAGTCTGTGGCAAGTGGCGTAGACGATGTTCAGGACCAGTCTTGAGCGAGTGCATCTCACTGTACGACAGGCAGTGGAAACTCCTCAGACACCTGGACATACCAAGACACGTGCAGAAAGACTACACTTGGGTAGATGTTGCAGTCGATGTGAGTGGTATGATCCTTGCTTGTGAGGGTGGTCAGTCTAATATCTACGTCATCGATTCGAAAAGTGGAAAGAATGAGAGCGTGATCACGTGCAAGTCTGGGAATATCAGGATGTGTGGAATTATGACTTGCGGGAAGATCATAGCTCATACGACATCTAAAGGCACATTGTTGGTAATCGATCGTCAGGGAGATCAGATGGAGATAAAACATAGTGATCCAATCTGGAATGCGGCTATAGATCCTTTGACCGATGACCCGTATGTTGTATGCTACGATAAAAAGAGCAACGTGTGTTCCATTGATCGTATGTCTTACAACGGTGAGGCGGGAGTACGAGAATTGACCCTGCAACTATGGAAGGGACAAGGAACACTTAGAAGAGACTTTCATGTTCTATTTTCAAGGGTCATTATCACCTCTGATGGCAAACTCATTTTGTGTGATAGAAGAAACGTCATGGTCTATAAGAAAACGTTTACATTGTAAACGATAGCCTATTATCTACATTTAATTCAGGGGATATTCGAATGGATTGAGAAAATAATGCAACTTCATCAAGAAGCGGAATGAGAGCATAAGTAGGTTTTGCTCCCACATCCAATATATAATGACTTCCATTTTTTAGATGGTGTTTGGTCTCACAAAACATGTGAATACATGTGAATATATGTGAACACTCTCCTAGAAGTTCAGTAGATCCTCCGGTTAAATATAATGTTTACCATTTCTCCCTTTATATATATAATATATATATATATATATATATATATATATATATGTAGATGGATAGATATAAAGCCTCAAATATAGGAAGATATTACTGTTTTTCTCTATACCATAACCATAGACGGTTCATTCCAGAAAAATATATTATATATATATATATTTCTACCTTATGCACACATTTTGAATTTTGAATATTGACCTAACGTATACGTTGGTTGTTTCTATCCCTAACTCACATTTTAGAACTATTTTGAAGCACTACAGCTGGGTTTCTGTTTCATCTGCAAATGGAAAATATGCCTTTGAATATATTAGTAAATTCTTCAGTTGATTTATATAGATTCAGTAAGCCTTTTTTAATGATTCTTGGGTCCCGATTACGTTGTAATCCTGTTATGTATCACAACACTTCATATCCCCATATACTGACACGGAGGTAGAGATCAAGTACCTATGAGACAGGTGTGAGTCAAAAGTCTGACCTGCATGTAAAGACAATGGCAAGGTGAAAATATCTTACATTGGGTCATTCTTTCTTTTCCGATTTCGGGACAGCAAGAATATAAGAATCTTAATCGTTCTTTCTGATGCATTTCTTTAATGGCATTCGAAATTCTCACGATAGTATACAACTGTTACCGCTTGTATTGCCAGACAGTGTATAACTAATTTCACGGTTACAAATCATGCTAGAAGCCCTATAAGAAATACGTCATATTCCCCACCTGCGAAACTTTTGACTCTCTATTTGTAATGAAACTTTTTTTTTCGGGACTGAGTTTTAAATTAAATTAAGCTTATCCCGTTTGTTACGAGATGTTGTTCCTGCTTTAGGTATCTGTGTATTCAGGTCACAAAACAGGCATGTGGTTTTGATGAAACTATCACGTGAATGCTTCATTCCATCATAGTTTATTATAGGTTTTCCCGGCCAATTTCGCACTTTTGTCAGTCCAATTCCTAATTGCTGCATTCAATTTAGCAACATTTAGCGTAGGTGACTTGTTCGGTAGTTCAATTTTATGATCTCTTCATTCAAATTCATTTTGGAGCATTCAAATTACCTTTAGCCTCATTCTAATCAACACTTTTTCAATTGAAATTTGTAAAACAAACACCATTTCGTTATTCGTTCATTCAATTTAGAATGATATAGTCACGTGATCACGGACATGCCGCACTCGTTCATTCAAATTCATTTTTGGGCATCCAATTTAACATCTTTTGCAGTCAATTTAGCACGCATGTTTATGCTTTGGTTCTTTCTTTATTTTTTTTGTCAACATAGTTTATTCATTTATTTTATTTATTTATTCATTCTCCACTCATGGGATGGATTGCCCTGGTCAGCTAAAAGCTGGTTTTCACAGGGGTCCAACCAAAATACAAAACATGCCATCAGTACAAACAACAAATCAATCAATAATATACAACTGAAATTACATAAAAAGCCAGAATGGCATGAGCTATACAATTTAACTAAGGAAAAAAAACCTACATACTAAGAAATTAGAAACAATGTAATATAATCAACATCAAAAATCAGGGAATGGGGGTGGGGGATGGGTGAGAAAAATCGTTTTCGTACAATCTCAAATAATCTACTAATTTCGTTGACTCATTATCCTGCAAAAATAGGTATGTCGGGGCTGTGATTTACGTAGCGTTTGAATGCTTCAATTGATACAATTGTTGAAGAGGGATAATTAAGCTCATTCCAAAGTTTGGCTCCTCGATAAGATAGGGACCGCTTACCATAGTTGGTCTTCGGTTGAATGAGTTTCAATTTGGATGGGCCGGACCTTGTGCTATAAGCAGTCTGTCGAAAACAAAACATTTGATTTAAATAGGGAGGGTATAATTCATGTAATGAACGGTACATTGTACATGCTAGTTGTTTAGCCCATCTTACATGTAGCCGATCTAATTTCAATGTAGGCCTATCATATAAATTATCAGAAGGATGCATATAATCAACATTCATAACAATACGAAGTGATCTATTTTGTAGTATTTGTAATTGCGAAAGGTAAGATTTGGAGACATTTGCCCAAACCGGGCTTCAATAATCAAAGTGACATTGCAAAACTGATTTATAGAATAATAAGGCAGTATCATTACTAATATACGGCCGCAATCTCTTGAGAAGATACATACATTTAATAACTTTTTTCTTAACATGATCGACCTGATTATGCCAGAAAAGGTTTTGGTCAATAACGACCCCTAAATACTATACAAGATTCAACCTTTCTAATTTCACTGTCCTCTATATAAACATGGCAATCATTGAAGAGGTTATCAACTCTTTGTAGCCTTTGGCGGGAACCAATAAACATCACTTTTGCTTTTCTTTGGATTAACCATAAGCTTATTATCTTTTAACCAATTTGACAGACTCAACAAATCTTCATTCAATTTTCTTGTAATGTCCCTTGGATCTTTGGATGAGGTGAATAAACAAGTATCGTCAGCGTATAAAGCTAGATCACAACAGTGTGCATTATTCGGCATATCATTAACAAAAATAGAAAACAGTAGGGGGCCCAATAAAGAACCCTGGGGTACTCCGCATACTATATCTTCTTCATCAGAAATGTAGCCATTTACAGAAGTGAGTTGTTTCCTACCAACAAAATAATTCTTAAAGCACTCCAAAGTTATTTCACTGAAACCATACATTTCTAATTTTTCTAATAATGTTTTATAATCTACCGTATCGAAAGCCTTTTTTAGATCAATCATTACCACCCCAACTATATTACCGTTATCAACTGCAACCAACCATTTATCACAAACATTTAGAAGGGCACTCTGAGTCGAATACATTGACCTAAAACCCAATTGACAATCAGATAAAATATTATTCTCCGTTACATAATAAAATAATTGCTTATAAACAATCTTCTCCATTATCTTAGCTAGGATAGGAATGACAGAAATCGGACGATAATTCTCCATGCATGTCTTATCACCTCCTTTTAAAATCGGGGTTACACGTGCACATTTATTGTATTGCAAGCGTCATTACATTTCATATTTTCGTACTTATTTTCGAGATTTTGGCAACAATTTTTTTTTCTTCAATGTGCGTAGTGATTCTTCCAGTCCGAAGATATAATTCTTTTTCTGTCTTCTTGAGAAATACGTCTGTATCTAACTTGTGCTGTCATGACTGTAAGAAGATGAAGTTAATCTGTAGTATTGGTATATGTAGGCCTAAGATGACATGTATGAGAGAAATAGGGCGTTACAGAACAACAAACTCGAGTTACGTGTATATATGGTCAAAATATATTTTTACTGCTTAACAGTGCGTGGATGAAACAAAAAGTCACATAGAAATACGCGTTTAAATGTTATCACCTTTTCAAAAGAGAAATAACATGACGTGAATTTGAATGAATATGTTAGGAATTTGACTGCCCATACGCGAAATTGAATGACTGAAATACCCCTTTCGGCCAGTGTTGGCGAATTTGAATGACTGAAGATCACGTGCCTATTTGAATGCTCGTTTTACGATTTCGAAAGGCACATGTGCAAATTTCATTGATCGAAATGCTAAATTGAACGACCAACTAGCAATTGTGAATGACAGAATGTGCAGTGACGAGGATTTTCGCAAAACTGAATGAACCTATTATCAAATGGACTGACAAAAGTGCGAAATTGGCCGGGAAAACCTATATTTTCCGTTCTCACGTCGTGATACGTCAAGGTCCGATCGATCCACCTGCCGTGCGGATGTAGTTTCTCTCAAGAACTAAACATGACATTATCGTTCTCACCTCCAGAAGAATGGACATTATTGTGTTGAGGTCATGCCTGTCAAAGGAAGAAACCAGTCCTACAAGCTTTAACCAATTTCGATACAAGTAAAAGTCACCTGAAAAGAGAGTGATATATTTTGAGCACAGCAGTGAAAATTGGATCAAAATCTGACAAAAATATGGGAAGTCATAAATTCGTAAAGTTTAGCTAATTTTTGCCAAATTGCCAAAATGTTTTGGAACAGTTGATATGAATATGCAAATGGATAAACCGATGGTGTCAGCACCTATCAACTTGATGGTGTTTGAAACACTAACGAGAATCAGATTTTTCTGCTCTGAAAGTGTAAAACTTATTCTTACTCCTGGTTGAAAATTTCAAAATAATGATCATACGGATATATTAGGATTTGAAACTGGAACGTAATTGCGTTTGAACCAAAAAAAAAAAAAAAAAATTGATGATCACAAGTTGTCAGGCGATGACGTCATCAACACCATATTTGCGTATTCATATCAGCTATTCAATAACTGGTTAGTGAAAATTTGCAAAACTTTAAAAACTGTCAGTACTTTTCTCATTTTAGTCCGATTTTGATCAAATTTTCATTATTGTACTAAACAAATGTTATTCTTTCTTTTCAAAGTAAACTTATAAACAAACTGGTCCGGAATTGCTCTATGATATTCAAAGTAATGGTCACAATGCTGGATCCGCATGAAAATGAGAAAAGCACCCCGATTTATCTACTACAAACCGATCTTTCTATTCCCTCGTATTAACCCTGCATGCCACATTACTTACCTGTTCATAGGTTTATGTGCAAAATTTGTGCACAGTTGACTCATTGACACTGACAGGGTTAACAAAACGAATGAAAGTTACTGAAGAGACATCATAGGAAGTCTGCACTTTTTAGGATGACGTCACAGAGTCTCCTCTTATCACTTGTCACAAGATTTATTCACACTTGTGTGTCGGACGCATTTAGTGCATATCTGTTACTTTTTAACTCATTCATAATATTGTGTTACCATCACTATTGTTTTATTCCTATGGTTATCATCATTAGAAAGTCATACTTCTTCATGTTAGAAATGACGTTGAAGTATTTCTTCCACACCCATGATTTACTTAATTCATATTACAGTCTTATATTTCCATTACATCTGAAATATGGCGTACTTGTTTCGGGAAATACATGTACTCATCAATATTTGATTGCAAAATTGGATTTGTTATTATCACATTGAAAATGCATCTCATAGCCAATTCATGTATCTTACGTTAATGCTGTTATATCGGTCATTCATCTAGAAAAATCACCATGTTTATTTGCAGAGAGAGAGAGAGAGAGAGAGAGAGGGAGTGAGAGAGCGAGAGAGAAAGTGAAAGAGAGAAAAGGTGTAAAGTAGGTGACAATGTGTACTGTACCATCGATGACTGAGCTATGCGTAGGCAGAGTGTGTAATTCATACTGTAGAGCTTTAGTTCTCTAGCGACAGTTCTCATTATCTTTGAGAATCCACATATCGCTTGCTTAGATGAATTTCATTTGATTATTATATCTTCGTTGTTGTTTGTTCACACTGAACGAGTCATCCCCTTATATCGCATGTCATGAAGTCTTCTTTTGTATATCACATTTTGACTAATCTTGTACTCAGATGGTGTGGTGAGCTGACTTAATAATATCATGTTTGTCTGCCAAATATTAGGAGGACGACATTTCCCGGTGCTTAATTCAGGTTTTGTTTTTGCTTTTGTTTTAGTTCATTTTGTCTTTCATTCCTTCACATGCATGTGAAACATTTGATGGTATGATACAGATTTAGAAAAAAAAATGATGTTAAAAAGGTCAAAATAAGGTGAGATTTTTAAAGCGTTTATTCAATATTCTAAAAGCTCATTGTTGTACACATGTCATTATCTCTTCCCACTCTATGTAGGAATGAATGTAAATTCCGTATGATTTACAGCTTTGTGATTACCCCATTGATTGAATTGCCCATGACTGTCTTGTACTGTGTAAACAAAGCTGTATGTATGCTATTTGTGACACCCAAGTGTAATATACAGGTGATGATTGTGTGTCACGGTATCGTATGCAGTCTGAACAGTGGCGCCTACCCGTCACGTGGTTGTTGATTGGCGCCCTAGTAATGGAGGTACTGCTTCACTGTGTCTATTCTCTCCTTTTTATATGTCCGCTCTTCTGCATTCTTTTGTACCCAATTCTTCTCAATATCAATTCAGACGTGCGTCTTATCATTACTCTTACATCATGAAATCCAGTCTGTTTATATCAACGATGGCGCATGTTGTTGTTTCGATGTTTAGTTTTCTCTTCTTTTCTTCTTTTTTTTTCTTTTTTTTCTTTTATTCCTAATTTGATCTTATGTCAGATGACATTGCTTTCCTTGATTTTGTTTTCTATATGTGTTTGTAGCAGTTTCATTAAGTGAGTATTCGTTTTCTTATGTATTTTCTGAGGGTCCCTAACCGTACATGTTTTGTTTTTCAGTATGGCCCTCCACTGTATCATTGTATTACGCATATATACCCATCCTTGTATTAGGCATACATACCTTAAAATGCTTTGTTGTTACTCGTGATCACATGTATTTTGTTAATTTCCTTTTTTTTATCATTATTACAAATATGTTATGTGATTCCATCATTACTTAATGGAAATGCCAAAAAAATGACTTATTGAAGAATCATGTGGCCACAGAGACGAATTGATTTTAAATAGTAAAAATTTAAATGTCAAAGGGTTAAAATCGTATCGATTAGGACACTTTATGTTCAATTTTAGAGACAAAATAAAGTTGCATAAAGTATTTGGTGATGTGGTTTGTAGACATGTAAATTTTCATATGTATCCGACCGGAAAATCCATGAATTTCATTTACTTTTGCTCTACATCATCTTCGCCCAGAATATTTTTTGTTTTATGATATACAGAACCGAGCTTCACGAACCAATAGTGATTAGAGACAGTTTTGGTTGGTATTTAGATAACATTTGAACAACATATTTTTCATCTCATTATGCATTTATTATTTTATGTTGACAACTTTCTTTAAGCCAATGGATAGTGTATGGCAATAGCCCTTCATACGCTGAGGACGCCGTAAGCTGCTTCCTCTTAGTAGTCCTTCCTTCCTTTCTTTCTTCCTTCCTTCCTTCCTTCCTTCATTCATTCATTCTTTCTTTTCATTCCCTTCCTTCTCTCTTTAACTTCCCCTTCCCATTGTCGCTTGCTGCGTGTCCTACGTCTTTGTTTACTGTGAGCGTCTTGTGCCTGTGATTGTGCTTTTGTTCCTGTATGTTTTATTTTTGTATCTTTTTTTATTTTTATTTGATTTTTTTTTTTATTTTCTGGGTGGACCACGTGTTCACAAGCTTGCCTTTTACGTGGGCCTCTCTCTTCGAAAAACACAATTATTTCAAACATTGGTTTCACATGTATAAGAATGTATTATGTTGTTATAGTACGTTGTACTCCTGGATAAGGTTCATCTGATTAGTGATTTCGTAGAAATGTGTTCTCATTTCACAATCACGTAAATATTATTATGTACATCAGTGAGTACTTTGGCCTCCGCCTACTGGCTTCTTCAGACTGCGTTGTATAGATGGCGGTATGACGCTGGCTGTGAGAGAGTGGGATCATCATAATATGATGATCCCACGTGTGAAATACCTCCCTTATCCATCTTGATGGGCGGTGTTCTTCTGTAGCATGAAAAATACAGTATAAATGTAATATAAGATAGGCAATACCGGGCTGCCCATGACTGCACCAAACATCTGTCGATAGACTATCCCATCAAATTGGAAATATGTTGTATTGAGCACGAGATCGAACAATAGTCGGCCATTGGGGATCATGTTGCTATCAGCAACCATTCCATCTAATGGAACGAGAGCAGTACTCTTGCCAGAGAAGATCATCGCCCATCAAGATGGATAAGGGAGGCAATTCACATCAGCAATTTAAACCCTAACACAATGAACAGAGACTCGGGACAATCCACACATGTATAATTATGATCCCATTCTCTCTGACGTCAAGCGTCATACCGCCATCTACGACGAAGTCCGAGAAAGTCACCAGTAGGAGGCGACAGTGCGCTCACCGAGGTACAAAATATTTTTACGTTATACTAGTAGTGAATAAAATAATGTATATTTCTATAATACATTATACTTTTTACACTTGAACTTTTATCAACAAAAATATGATATTGGAAGTAAAATTCATTTGAATTGAATTGAATATTGCATGAATATTGTATTTTAATGTATAAAGAGATGGTTCTGTCAACTGTCGCGGATACCATTTCATATTTGAGCAGGCTCATTTACGCGTCACCGATCACTGTAGAACAATGCTTTGACAATATTATGCATCCCGGTCACACAATGCTCTGCTCTGCGTCCAACGTTGCGTAGGAAAAAAACTAAAGTTTTTTTTTTGTTTGTTTGTTTTTTTCCTGCGGACTCCCTCAGACCTCTTCCCGGATGTAAAATTTATACCGGAATTTCGGCGTCAAAGGTCAGTTACGTGCACTTTAGGATAATAATGTGTATTTAAGATCTTTTGTTTAAGTTTGCATTCGTCGTGATGAAAAATTTCAAAATTTCGCAGGCTTGGCGTTGTAATTTTGTGTTTTACTACGGATCACTTAAGGACAGTTACGCCTGCTTGCAACCCTGTCGATACCAGCGAGCGTCCGTAACGTAAGGGAATGTGTGACAGGGGCTTACCACTTTAATAGTCAGAAATATTGTGGATGCAGAGAGTATTGCATATATGTACAATACATTAATCAAGTGTGTGTGTGTGCATTTTGTCTTTATAATAGTGTAAGATTGGCATTTCGTACATTGTTGTGTATAATGCAGTTAGTCTTTGCAAAATGTTTTGTTTTTGTTTTCTGTGAAAGTGAATTTTGTGACATGAAATTGAACGAAATTCGAATAAAGAATAAAAAAAGTGTGTGTGTATGTGCGTGTGTGTTTGGGTGGGATGGGGGGGGGGGGGGTACCGCAGCGTGGGGTGGATTGTTCGGGGTAGTGTTGCAATGGGGGTCAAGCAGCAATACTCCCCCTCCACCTTCACCCCTCCTCCGTACCCCCTACGAAGGTGGTACGAGGGTTGAGCCCCGAAGCTATAGCATATTTTATCCTGTGACATGGTTAGAATTTCTGTGGTAATTAAAATGTGTATGTCAGCTTTTTAGTAAAGTGTCATAGACTGCTTTGATTTAGGTTTTGAATCAGCTGCGTGTAAACTTTGTAGTTATTTATTGTGTATGAGTGGGCTACGCTGCATATGCGTGTGGTCAGAGGTTGGCCAAGGCTTAGTAGATTTAGTAGCTTTAAAGATGATAACCAATCCAAAATTTTATCAATTTCGTAAGCAAGAGAAACAAAAACTCTGCCGAATAGTGCAAAACTGGTCAAAACTGAATGAGAAATAAGGAAGTAATGACATTCTGAAATTTCAGTTTTTCTGAAAACACTTCTTGGCCAGTCGTTATGATAATTATTCAAATCGCCAAGTTAATAATGTCATGCTGTCACAATTTCTTATTCATTCTATAACAGAAATGATAAGAATATCATTTTCAGCTGTATAGATATAAAACGTCCTGCAAAACCACTTAAAATATAAAAGACAAACGGTTCCCCTGATATTTATGGTATGAGAGGATTCCTAGAATATTGCATGAATCTTTGAATGGGATGATAATAACCCTATAATCGTTATGATATGGTAGCCGTTAGGATGGCCGCTCTACACAGGAGTACACAATGACAGGTCTTCATGTAAAACTCTTCCTTGATAGATTGTTCTTTAGTATTGTAAGTTCTTCTCAGTAAGGAACAATGGAGAAAAAATTTAGAGGAGTAAAGGAAACCTTGTCTAATATAAGCAATGTTGGATTGAGCGAAAGGAGAAAAAATTTAGAGGAGTAAAGGAAACCTTGTCTAATATAAGCAATGTTGGATTGAGCGAAATAAACACGGAAGCATACATGTATACTTTCCATTGAGTTGTGTACATTACATCCGTAGTCTATTTTCTGTACATGCACCCAATGAAATATAGTCCCTTCAAATTCCATGAGAAAAGCTGTCATCTTCCAGCCAAAATGCAGTTTGTAGAGGAATTCGTACTCAATATCTGCAGCTATTAAGCATTTTGGCAAGCTGCATTTCTGGTTCTTAACTTTTTTCTTCATTGTATTTTGGTATCTTTGGTAAGATTTTGTTTGATTGATTGATTGATTGATTGATTGATTGATTGATTGATTGGTTGGTTGATTGATTGATTGATTGATTGATTGATTGATTGATCGATTGATTCTTATTTTGTTAAGGGGTCTGGGACATTCCATTTCATTAACAGGTGTTTGCCCTATAGTAGAGGTCATATTTCTTAATTAATTTATAACATCATAAATGTGTTTTTGATTATGTTTGCCCCGAAGTAAAATTATGGAAAATTACACATTGAAGAGGGTTGTAAAGCTTCTCAAAGGTGTTTTATCTTTACTTACCTGGATAAGTGAAATATACCCTTTCATCCATCAAATTTCCAAGGAGGGTTCTTCAGCTCAAACTCTGTCCAAGGATTCGCAAAGCCAGACTACGAGTTCTTTTTACCCAAAAAGCACCTATTTTCTGTACATGCACCCAATGAAATATGGTCCCTTCACATTCTCATGAGAAAAGCTTTCATCTTCCAACCAAAATGCAGTTTGTAGAAGAATTCATACTCAATATCTGCAGTTATTAAGTTTTTGTCAAACTGCATTTCTGTTTTTTAATTAACTTTTTTTTCTTCGTTTATTTTAGTATCTTTGGTACTACTTTGTGAATCGGTCAGGGACATTAAGTATTATTTACAGGCCTGAGCCCGGTACTACTCTCATGACAATAACTCTGAGGACTACATTTCTTGATAAGCAAAGTAAAATACATTGACGTGATATTTTGTCAACTTGTTATTATCATGTGTATACTCAAGTGCTCGATCGTGTCGCCAAATCAATTATTGTCATACTTGTCGAGTTGAGTGTGAGTGCACTTTGATAATGTATTCTTCTTCAGCCAACACATTGTACAGCAACCGACGAGGGCAGCATATCACTGTTTCGATCACCGAGTTCTGTGGTTTCGATACGTAGACGTATTTTGCAAGCAGTTTACTGTGGTATCTAGGATTATCAAGTCAACTCAGGTGGGGCTGACAAAACATGCTACTGCATCTATTTTGATTTTGACCTTCTCTTGGCACCATGTCTGGGTAGAAATATTAGGATTGGCAGAGAACACATCCTGCAAAGGATTTTTTAGTATAAAAAATATATTTATAATATAAGCGTATCAAAAATATTAAAATAATTATATATAAAAACACAGACACAAATAAGTATGTATGAATGTACATGATATAGATACATCAGGAAAAATTCTGGGACATCTAAGGACAATCGAAGTCATTTATTAGTAATTTTGTAAAGGGTGGTCTGGATTAAGACTTCGTCGGGTCACTGCATAAATCATCACAAATAAATTTGTACGTAAAGAAAAAGAAGAGAAATAACTTCTAAGCCTTCAGATTCTACCACATTTCGCATGTGAATAATCGCTGGCATTACGAGATCGAATGTGCAATTCACGCAATGATCACTTTATTTATTTTCAGCCTGTTCGTGCCATATAGCAAAGTCTATGAATATTACGGAACTATTACAAAGCTATACAAGAAAACTAATTTTAGAGTTGACGGTAACCGCTTCTGAAAAGATACATTTTAAGAGTCACCGCATTTGCCATAATAGTAACCAACACTTCTCAGAGATTGTACTGTTTAATTTGGCATGACAAAGTATTTCCTCATAGAGGTACTTACAACATCATTCTCAAAAGTTACGTGAGCTAAAGTGTGTTCCCCGTGCGCGGATTTGATAATCATTCTATAGGACAGCCAACAAAGAGTGATCATTCATGGATCATTCTGATATTTAGCAAACCAAAGCCCAAATATAAATGTATATTGAGTGAAATCAGCAATATTAGTGGAACACATCAGTAAAAGTTTGGGGAAAATAGGACAATCGATTTAAACGCTATTAATTTTTTAGAATTTCAGTGTCGTCATCGTCGGATCACGACGCCATTGATGGGCCATTGCCGCATGAGTTTCAGGATGAAATCAATATGATCAATATGCTTTTGTTATGGAAGTGTAAATGTCAGTCAATTCATTTCACCCATACGTGTACTATATGCATAATGTATAAAAACACACATACATACATATGAAAAGTTGTTTGCAAAAGGTGCTAAATTCATTTTTCATCCAATTGGACCTTTTGACAGAAACGTATTCATTTTCAGTAGTCCCATACAGTAAACTTTTCTAAGTATAGTGAAATTCTTGTGATAAACTGGGAAAATCGGGCAATGAAAATTGAATTTTGTTCCAACAGGTGGTAAATCCCGCAGAATCCAGTCAGAAGTCCATGCGCATTATGCTTGACTGCACTTTGACCCCAGAGTAAGACAGACCAATCAAAATAAAAGAGCCGTCTTTTAATTTTGATTTATACCATCTTCAAAATAAAATCTGCCATCGACTTGACAAAGTCCTATAGGCGAAAAATCGCTAAAACAACATCTTTTACCGAGTTTTCCTAATTAAGACTGTTTTGAACCTGTATATATATATATATATATACATATATATATATATATATATATATATATATATATATATATCTACCGTTTTATACAAAATGTAAGCAATGAAGAAGATTCGTATAAAGGTCGGAAGCTCAACAAATATAATAATTATAGAAGTGTGTGAACAATTTGCCTGCAAATAAACATTTTATATATGCTTTTATAATGTATGCCTCTATACATGCACTAGAAGAAAGTTACTGAATAATATGGATAAAGATAAAGCATAATGCAAAATATACTAAATCGGTGTTTTGATAAGAGACCACAAATTTTCTATCCAAGGAGAAGAGACATGATTCATACTATTTTCTTGGATACACGTGGAGGTTTGACGTTTGCTTTATTCTGTACAAAAGATTATTACGGAGGTAAAAATAAGATATAGTCTTACATCACACAAACACACACACACACACACATACACACACACACACACCTTACAATTCATTATAAGAAGAAATTCAAGATATAAACAGACAATGAGATGGAGGGGAAAAAAGAAGGTAGAAAGTATAATATCGAAGGCAATAGTAAGAGAAAAAAGATTACAGATGAAAAAATAGAGATAAAGAACAAAGGGAGAGAGAAAGAGAGAGCGAGAACAGAGTAAGGAGGAAAAGGAGAGAGTAATAGACGAAGTGTCAAGAAGAGAGTGGAAGAGTATATAAAAAATATGGAATGTTAATGGGTGAGAAAAATACATACATGACCTGAGTCCTATACAATTTCTTTACTTCTTCTTTTTTTGTAAGACATTTGAGACTTTCTCGCAATGGCGTATTGGTAACTGTAAATATTAATTATTGTATAAATATTGTTATTCTCCAACACTTTTAAAAAAATTGTGTTGTGTGCTCTTTCGGACCTATATTTTTTGTTTGTGCTTTTGTCTCTTCTTTAGTTCAGGGGAAAGCATAGAAATTGTATGTCACATTACTAATAAAATGTCGAAAATGTTGAAATAAAAGTTGATATTGTAGTCCTTAATGTGTTTTTGTGTGTGTGTGTGTGCGCGCGCGTGTGTGTGAAGGCAGGACTGGTATGTAAGTGTGTGTGCGTGAGCAGTGCTTGAGTGTGTAGGCCCTACACAAAATAGCTTGGGTAATTGTCAGTTTGAGATGTATCGTGTCTGATTTGACCGGTATACTTTCAGGTGCACACATTCAAAGCTGCCTGAGCTTTGAACTTTAGCACTTCCGCATTGAGCTGCCCAGTCATTGTAAGACGGTTACATCTGAATGTGTACGACGGTCAAACCTCGTTCTCCTAACTTCAAACTGTTCAAATCGAACATTATTTTCATCAGGATTGCTTTTTTTTCGCCTGATCACAGTGATGTTGGGACATGCATCTACATAGTTTGCTGCTGTTCGCTACTTTTACTCATTATCAAGGTGTTCAATCATCAGTTGTGCGCAGCGTTCATCGCCTTTTGAGTCTGCCAACATTGACAAGGATATACACTGTACACCATACGGACGGATCGAGGACGTAAATAGGCGTTGTCTTTGAGACTAGGTAATACATTGAACCCTTTATAGCCTAACTTCATTTACCTTACTTCATATTCCAATACAACAGAATCTAGTTCCTCAAAGATGCGTGTTAATGACTCGATCAAGCCCTCAGGCCTGCTGGTTGTCACATGTTTGATATTTAGTGGATGCCTTTACGCAGTGATTTTGTGTACAATGTCTATGGTGCTCACGTATTCCTCTGTACACACATCCATTCTATGTACTGTTCAAGGTGCACTAAACGTGGCCAAAACTAAACGTTTTTTTTTTTTTTTTTTTTTTTTTTTTTTTTTTTTTTTTTTTTTTTTTTTTTTTAACACGCACAGCTTCTGACAATGCCAGGCAAGCTCTACACTAATGTATGAAGTTCTGCAAAGACCAGGCTGAAACAAATAGGAAACATAATATTCTATCGACATGATGATAGAGCAATGTACATAGTCTTATCAAATATGGAAAATTTCCAAATTGGTTGTCTTTTCATATAATTTAGCTATTGATATATAGTGATGTAGCCATGCGCAGATTGTTGTCCCACAAGGCGGGGAATCCCAGAGACGGTTACACAGAGGTGCTTTACAGTTTCCGATCATAATGCACTATAGGGTAGCTGCTAGTCATCAACCCCACAAGTTCAAAAGGTTTGACCCCTTAGAGTTACTGGGGCCACCGTCATTACAAGAATGCGCCTCAGCCTGACCCCTGCTATTTGAGGGCGGGTTCGTTCACAAATATACAAAGGTTACAAAATCAAATACGGATTACAAATAATATCGAGTAACATCATGTAAATGGAAAATACAACGAAAACATATGAAAACATAATACGACATAATACAAGTGGTGATCATACGAAATGATTACTAAATCAAAAGATAGACTGGTGAAGCCGGAGGCGTTTCTTGAAAATTTCTAATGAAGAGAATGATTGAACGGAAATAAGTAATGAATTGAACATTTTACAGGGATTTTACAGGTAAAAGAGAAATATAAATTCTTATAAACTGGGAAATTTGGCTATCTTAAATGCATCTGGTACAACACCTGTGGTTAACGACAAATTGAATATAATAGAAAGAGGTTTCGCAAATGCAAAAAAAAAAAAAAATCGAACTAAATACAGCACTTATGTCATCATGTCCAGCAGACGAAGCATTTTCTAAACGTTGTTCCAGCTTGACGATTTCATTTTTATCAGTAGGAAAAAAGAACACTGATTTATTTTTTTGATTGCCCAGATAATCTGTAAAAAAATGGTTTGAAGATTTGTTGACATTTTTGGAAATACGAGAACTTATTGATGTAAAAAAGAAAATGATTTCATTTGATAGCAATCATTATTTGTCATCTTCTATTAATATATGACCCTGCAGAATACGTTGAGGCAATCTTGAGGCATTGCTTTGTCTACCCAAAATGTCATTAATAATTTTCCAAGTTTTGCAAATATCACTTTTGTTTCGTTCCAGTAAACGTGTGTAATACTCCTGCTTCCGTAATGGAATAAGTCGATTAAGTCTATGTCTATATCGTTTGTACAATAATTCATCTCTTTAGGAAGGAGAAGTGATATGATAACGATATAATCTCCGCTTTTTGTGCAATTGATGGCATAATCCCTTTTGTCATCCATGGCTTTCTACGAGTGCATTTCTTCCCCCCCCCCCCAAAAAAAAAAAAAAAAAAAAAAATGCCTGATTGCACTCTACTGTATGTTTGGACATGGACTCAAATTTATTTGTAAAAGTTTCATATGCAATATGGGGTCTTTACAGTTTTCGACACATGACCATTTGTTAGAATACAATTCATGTATTCTATCATCATCAGTCACGTTTTTTTTTTCAAGGTCCATTTAGAATGTCTTTTCGGGCAGTGGCTATCTTGAGCACAATGTGACTTTGTTACTATGAAAGATCTGTATAGGTGATCTGTTATATCTGAGAAAAGAACCCCAGGTATATAACAAGTTTATCCATGACATTTGTAAATAAGTTGTCAATGCATGTGTAGGAATATTCAGTTAAACGCGTTGGCCTATAGTAATCAAAGGCCTAAAACGATTTTCCTACATTATGCTACAGAAATATAGTGGCGGGATGTGTGAAATATTTCAATAAATCATAATCAAAATCACCAACAATATAACAAAATAAAGTTTCTTTGGCTATTTTAGAGAAAAAATTTCAAGCAAGTCGTTAAATGCACTAGAATCAGTGTCCGGGGCCTTGTAAACATCACCCAAAATAATGTTTCTATCGGGATTTCTTTTTCACCGCTACGAATATGGTATCAACGAAATCATTCGAGAAGGACAAATCAGTTCTCTCATTATACTTATGTCAATTCGCTGTCAACATAAATGCAGACGACACCATCTCTTCGGTTCTGTCGCGGTTTGTGAACAAAAGAATATCGAGGAATACTTCAGTAAACGCGTAGATCGAAAACCTATGATTAGACGTTAAAATATAATCAGAAATGCCTAAAAAATTAACGGATAAACTTCTGGAATCTAAATAAAGTTTGAGTGTTTTCGAGTCTTCATCTTACGGACCGATCTGATGACTCTTATTCTGTGTTTTTGTTTGTTGTTTGTTTGTTTTGTCTTTTTTCACTAGGGGTGTCCCTTGTAGTTCCCGTGTTTCAAGACCATCACTCTAGTCTTATTCTATGGTCTATGATTAATAGATTTAATCGTCCTTCACAAAATCATGTCAAATCATTCAAATTCAAAAACCCATATCGGCCATTTCGATTGTATTTTGTGAAGCGCTGTGATTTTTGTTGCTGTTCCTTTAGTGTCGCCAGACGACTGTGAGCACTTCGACGTTACCATGGCAGCAAACTTCAAGGAGGACAAGAAATGTGTCGACTGTGGAAAAAAATCTGGAGCGATGTACAATGTAAAAGAAAAACAAATGCTATGTGATGGATGCGTAGAAAAGAAAGACTTCGCAATCAAGACTGGAAAGGAAGACAAGAAATGGTTTTGTGAAAAACACGCAAAAGCCATCGAATTCTATTGCGATTCTCATGATCTTGGAATCTGCCAGTCCTGCCAAACCGTCCGTCACCAACCGCCATGTGTCCTACACGACTTGGATGACATTGTCACTGAGAGAAAGTCTGCTCTGAGAGACCTGGTTGTCAGGGCAACAAAAAAGATGGCTGAACTGGGAAACCGTGAACAGCATGCCAAGCAACATGAAGTTGATGCGACTAATCACTTGATGTCAGTGGAAAGTGAAATAGGATTGTTCTTCGAAGAGATTATTCGTCGCGAGAACGCCAACTTGCGGCGAGAGGAAGACATGATAAAACAGCAAGCAGAAGAAGAAATTTCTAACATTAATGAGAAAAAAGAACAGCGATTGCTACAGAGCCGTAGTAAAGCAAGGGCAAACAGAGAGAAAATGGCCAAAACACAAGAAGAACTATCGATCTCATTTACAGACATACGTAATGAGTGTATCAGAAAATTCGAACATTGTCACCATCAAATTACAAAGAGTCAGCTCGCTATGAAAAGAGTTTTGAGTGACACTGATACCCTTCTCCTCAGTAACAGACGACTAATCGAGGAAGGGAAAGATCTCTTAAGCAAACTGAACCAGGACGTTGGGTCAGCTGATGAAAGGAAGGAGGAGGAGGACCCTGAAGGCATCTCAAGCAAAGTGAAAACTGTCCGATTTGTGAAAAGTAAAGAAGGCAAGGGTTACAAGGGGAGAGTCGATTGGTGTGGTGGGAAGTGGGAACTCAGCGACTCAATTGAAATTCCAGAGGATGTAAAATTCCCAAATATAGTTGGATGTATCAACGAGGAGGAGGTGGTCATTTCAGACTGGTCCTGTGACAACGTGCAAACATATGTGATAAATGTCCGAACCAAAAAGACGGAGAAAGCGCCACAGAACGACAGTGAAACATTTATTGCTTCATGTACACTACTGGATGACAACACGATAGTCTGTGGCAAGTGGCGCCTGGAAAGCTGTTCGGGACCAGTCTTGACCAAGTGCATCTCACTTTACGACAGGCAGTGGCAACTCCTCAGACACCTGGACATACCAAGACACACGCAGGCAGACTACTCCTGTGTAGAAGTTGCAGTCGATGTGGATGGTATGATCCTTGCTTGTGAGGTTGGTCAGTCTAATATCTACGTCATCGATTCGAAAAGTGGAAAGAATGAGAGCGTGATCACGTGCAAGTCTGGGGATATCAGGATGCATGGAATTATGACCTGCGGGAAGATCATAGCTAGGCCAAATGATGGCACATTGTTGGTAATCGATCGTCATGGAGATCAGACGGAGATAAAACATAGTGAGAGAATCTTGAATGTGGCTATTGATCCTTTGACCGATGACCCGTATGTTGTATGCTACGATGCAGAGAGCAATGTATGTTCCATTGATCGTATGTCTTACGACAGTGAGGCGGGAGTAAGAGAATTGTCCCTGCCACTATGGGAGGGATTAAATGCAAGAAATGAAAGACACTGGCATGTTCTATCATCAGGGCTCATTATCACCTCTGATGGCAAACTCATTTTGTGTGATGGAAGAAACGTCATGGTCTATAAGAAAAAGTTTACATTGTAAACGATAGCCTGATATCTGCAAAGTTGATAAATTCAGAGGACATTTAAATGGATTGAGAAAATGATACAACTTCATCAAGAAGCGGAATGGGAGCATAATATGGTTTTGCTCCCTCAGCCAGTATATAATGACTTCCTTTCATTAGATGGCGTTTGGTCTCACAAAATGTGGGAATACATGTGAATATATGTGAACACTCTCCTAGAAGTTCAGTAGATCCTCCGGTTGAATATACTGTTTACCATTTCTCTCTTTTTATATATATATATATATATATATATATATATCATTATATATATATATATATATATATACATATATATATATATATATATATATATATATATATGTAGATGGATAGGTATAAAGCCTCAAATATAGGAAGATATTATTGTTTTTCTCTATATACCATAACTATAGACGGTTCATTCCAGAAAAAAAAAAATATATATATATACATTTCTACCTTATGCACACATTTTGAATTTTGAATATTGACCTAACGTATACGTTGGTTGTTTCTATCCCTAACTCACATCTTAGAACTATTTCGAAGCTCTTAAGCTGGGTTTCTGTTTCATTTGAAAATGGTAAATAATGCCTTTCAAATACATTAGTATAAATTCTTCAGTTGATTTATTTAGATTCAGCAAGCTTTTTTTTTAATGATTCTTGGGTCCCGATTACGTTGTAATCCTGTAATGTATCCCAACTCTTCATATCCCCATATACTGACACGGAGGTAGAGATCAAGTACCTATGAGACAGGTGTGAGTGAACAGTCTGACCTGCATGTAAAGACAAAGGCAAGACAAAAGTGTCTTAAATTTGGTTCATTCTTTCTTTTCAGATTTCTGGACAGCAAGAATAAAAGAATCTTAACCGTTCTTTCTGATGCATTTTCCAATGGCATTCGAAATTCTCACGATAGTATACAACTGTTACCGCTTGTATTGCTAGACAGTGTATAACCAGTTTCACGGTTACAAGTCATGCTAGAAGCCCTATACGTAATACGTTATATTTCCCACCTGCGAAACTTTTTACTCTCTATTTGTAATGACACTTTTTTTTCTGGACCGAGTTCTAAAGTAAATTAAGCTTCCGGGCTTTATCCAGGCATATCTCTTTTGTTACGAGATGTTGTTCCTGCTTTAGGTATTTGTCTATTCAGGTCACAAAACATTCATCTGGTGTTGATCAAATTATCATGTGAGTACTCCACTCCATGATCATAGTCTATTATTTTCCGTTTCACGTCGTGATACGTCAAGGTCCGATCGATTCACCTGCCTTGCAGATGTAGTTTCCCACCAGAACTAAACATGACATTATTGTTCTCACCTCGAGAAGAACGGACGGCATTGTGTTGAGATCAAACGTGCAGGGCGAAACCAGTCCTACAAGCTTTAACCAATTTCGATACAAGTGAAAGTCACCTGAAAAGAGAGTGATATTTCATAAGCACAGCAGTGAAAATTTGATCAAAATCTGACAAAAACTGGGGAAGTCACGAAATTGTGAAGTTTAGCTATTATCTTTGCCAAATTGCCAAACGGTTTTTATCAGTTGACTTTAATACGCAAATAAATGTACTGGTGGTGTCAGCATCTCACAATTTGATGGTGTCTAAAACACTAACGAGAATCAGATTTTTCTGCTCTGAAAGTGTAAAACTTAATTTTACTCCTGGATGAAAACTTCAAAATAATGATCATACAGATATATTAGGATTTGAGACTGGAACGCAATTGCGTTTGAACCAAAAAAAAAAAAAAAAAGATGATTGCAAGATGTCAGGCGATTACGTCATCAACGCCATATTTGCGTATTCATATCAGCTATTCAATTACTGGTTAGTGAAAATTTGCTGAACTTTAAAAAATGTCAGTACTTTTCTCATTTTAGTCCAATTTTGATCAAATTTTCATTATTGTATTAAACAAATGTTACTCTTTCTTTTCAAAGTAAACTTTCAAACAAACTGGTGCGGAATTGCTCTATGATATTCAAAGTAATGGTCGCAATGCTGGATCCGCATGAAAATGTGAAAAGCACCCCTATCCATCTACTACAAACGATCTTTCTATTCCCTCATATTAACTCTGCATCCCACATTACTTACCTGTTCATAGGTTTGTGTGCAACATTTGTGCACAGTTGACTCATTGACACTGAAAAGGTTAACAAAACGAATGAAAGTTACTGAAGAGACATCATAGGAAGTCCTGCACTTTTTAGGATGACGTCACAAAGTCTCCTCTTATCCCTTCTCACAATATTTACTCACACTTGTTTGACGGATGCATTTTGTGCATATTTAATCTGTTACTTTCTACTCATTCATATTATGCTGTCATCACTACAGTTTTACTACTATCATGGTTATCATCATTTTTTCCATTTTTTTTTTCATGTTAGAAATGAAGTAAGTATTTCTTCCCCACCAATGTTTTACATAGTCTTGTATTTCCATCATATCTGAACTATGGTTTATACTTGCATGGGAAATACTCATCAATATTTGATACAAAATGACATTGTATTTGTTACTGTCACAGTAAAAATGCTTTTCACGTGTCATTCATGTTATTACGTTAGTGTCGTTATATCGGTCATTCGTTTAAGCAAATTATCATGTTAATGCGCAGAGAGAGGGAGAAAGAGAGAGAGAGAGAGAGAGAGAGACAGCGAGAGAGAAAGTGAATGAAAGACAAGGTGTAAACCTGGCGGCAATGTTATGTGTACTGTACCATTGATGACCGAGACTTTAAATATGTTTGTATGTCAATAGCTATGCGTATACAGGCAGAGTACACAACCTGTATGTAATTTATACTGTAGAGCTTTAGTTCTCTAGCGGCAGATATCATTATTTTTGAGAATCATATATCGCTTGCTAAGGTGAATTTCATTCGACAATTATTATACCTGTGCTGTTATTCATTCAAACTGAACGAGTCTCTCCCTAATATCGCAAGACATGAAGTCTTCTTTTTTATACACACATAGAAACTAATGTTGTACTCAGATGGTGTGGTGAACCCAACGGCTGCTCTTTAAAGCTGACTTAATAATAATTTTATTATGTTTCTCTGCCTAATATTGGGAGGCCTACATTTCCCTACTTTAATTCTTAATTTACTTAATTCAGTTTTATTTTTCCTTCCTTCACCTGCACGTGAAACATTTGATGCCAGAATACAGATTTTTAAAAAAAAATGTTAAAAAGGTGTAAATGAGGTAAGATTTTAAAAGAGTTTATTCAATATTCTAAAAGCTCATTGTTGTACACGTACGAATAATGCAAATTCCGTGTGATTTTCAGCTTTGTGATCGCCCCATGGATTGAAATGCCTATGACCTTGTTACACTGTGTAAATTCCTTGTGATGCCAGTCAGTAATTTCCCCATGGATTGAATTGCCCATGACTGTCTTGTACTGTGTAAACTGTGTAAAGCTGTATGTATGCTATTTGTGACACCCAAGTGCAATGCACAGGTGATGATTGTGTTTCATTGTATATAATCATGCAGTCTGTATGAAGCGTGGCGCCTCCCTGTCACGTGGTTGTTGATTGGCGCCCTAATGGAGGTACTGCTTCACAGTGTCTATTCTCTCCTTTTTATATGTCTGCTCTTCTGCATTCTTTTGTACCCAATTCTTCTCAATATCAATCCAGTGTGCGTCTTATAATTTTTCTTACATCAAGAAATCCAGTCTTCTTGTGTCCATGAGGGTACGTCTTGTAGTTTCTTTTTTCGTCTACTTTTTTTCTTCTTTTTGCCTAACTTGAATTTATGTCAGTTGACATTGGTTTCCTTGATTTTGTTTTTATATATATTTGTAGTTTCATTAAGTCATTATTCGTTGTCTTATGTATTTTCCGAGAGTCCTAAACAGTACAAGTTTTGCTTTTTGTAGGACCCTCTATTTCCATACCCATCCTTGTATTATGCGTATAGATATACCTTAAAATGCTTTGTTGTTACTCGTGATCACATGTACTTTGTTATTTGAAAAAATATTACAAATATGTTACGTTAATGCATTGTATAATACTTTCCTTGATTACTTATTGGAAATGTAAAAAAAAAATGACTTACAAGGTTCATGAAGCCACAGAGACGAATTGCTTTTGAATAGTAAAAAATCTTAATGTTGAGGACTTGAATTCATATCAGTTAGGACGCTTTATGTTTGATTTTAGAAAAAAATAGTTGCATGAAGTATTTAGTGATGTGGTTTGTAGACATGTAAATTTTCATATGTATCCGACCAGAAAATCCAATGAATTTCATTTACTTTTGCTCTACATCATCTTCGCCCGGAATACTGTTTGTTTTATACAGAACCGAGCTTTAGGAACCAATATTGATTAGAGACAGTTTTGGTTGGTATTTAGATAACATGGAACAACATATTTTAAGTCTCATTATGCATTTGTTCTTTTATGTTGATTACTTTGTTTATGCCAATGGATAATGTCTGGCAATAGTCCTTCATGTGCTGAGGACGCCGTAAGCTGCTACCTCTTAGTAGTCCTTCCTTCCTTTCTTCCTTCCTTCCTTCCTTCCTTCCTTCTTTCTTTCCTTCTTTCTTTCTTTTCATTCCCTTCCTTCTCTCTCTCACTTCCCCTTCCCATTGTCGCTTGCTGTTTGTCCTACGTCTTTGTTTACTGTGAGCGTCTTGTGCCTGTGTTTGTGTTTTTGTTCCTGTATATTTTATTTTTGTATCTTTTTTATTTTGATATGATTTTTTGATTTTTTGGGTGGACCACAAGCTCACAAGCTTCACAAGCTTGCCTTTAACGTGGGCCTCTCTCTTCGAAAAACACAATTACTACAAACATTGGTTTCACATATATAAGAATGTATTATGTTGTTATAGTACGTTGTACTCCTGGATAAGGTTCATCTGATTGGTGATTTCGTAGAAATGTGTTCTCATTTCACAATCACGTAAATATTATTATGTACATTAGTGAGTACTTTGGCCTCCGCCTAGTGGCTTCTTCAGACTGCGTTGTATAGATGGCGGTATGACGCTGGCCGTGAGAGAGTGGGATCATCATATACGTGTGAAATACCTCCCTTATCCATCTTGATGGGGGTGGTATTCTCTGGCATGAATATAGTATAATATAATAGAAATTAGGCAATACCGAGCTGCCCGTGGCTGTACCAAACTTCTGTCGACAGATCATCCCATCAAATTGGAAATATGTTGTATTGAACACGATATCGAACGATAGACAGCCATTGGTGATCATGTTGCTATCAATAGCCATCTAATTGAACGAGAGCAGTACTTTTGCCAGAGAAGATCATCGCCCATCAAGATAGATAAGGGAGGCAATTCACATCAGCAATTTAAACCCTAACACAATGAACAGAGACTCGGGACAATCCACACATGCATAATTATGATACCATTCTCTCTGACGTCAAGCGTCATACCGCCGTCTACGACGAAGTCCGAGAAAGTCACCTCTTAGGAGGCGAAAGTACTCACTGAGGTACAAAATAATTTTACGTGATTGTGAATAAAAATATATATATTTTCTATAATACATTATACTTTTTACACTTGAACTTTTATCAACAAAATATGGTATTGGAAATAAAATTCATTTGAATTGAATAGCATATTACATGAATATTGTATTTTAATGTATAAAGAGATAATGATTCTGTCAACTGTCGCGGGTACCATTTCATGAGCAGGCTCATTTACGCGCCACCGGTCACTGAAGAACAATGCTTTGACAATAATCTGCATCCCAGTCACATAATGCTCTGCTCTGCTTCCAACGTTGCGCAGGAAAAAACAAACAAACAAAAGTTTATTTTTTTTTTGCTGTTTTTTTTTTTTTTTTTCCTGCGGACTCCCTCAGACCTCTTCCCGGAGGCGTGTTTTTTTTAGACGGCACAGATTGGGGAAACTAAAAATTTATCGGGGACCCTATCCCTAAACCTAACCCTAATCCTAATCCTAACCATAACCATCAAACCCTAACCCTAACCCTAACCCTAACCCCAACCCTAACCCTAACCCTAACCCTAACCATAACCAAAAACCCTAACCCAACATTTTTCCCATAGGTTTAACACGCGCCATGCCCCAATCTGTGCCGTCTTAAAAAAAACGCTTCCCGGAGGTAAAAGTTATACCGGAATTTCGGCGTCAAAGGTCAGTTACGTGCACTTTAGGATAGTAACGTGTATTTAAGATCCCGTGCGTAAGTTTGCATCCGTCGTGATGACAAATTTCATATTTTGATAGGCTTGACGTCGTAATTTTGCGTTTTTCTAAGGATCAGTTACGGACAGTTACGCCTGCTTGCAACCCTGTCGATACCTGCGAGCGTCCGTAACGTAAGGGAATGTGTGACAGGGGCTTACCACTTGGTGAGAAATATTGTGGATGCAGAGAGTATTGCATATATGTACAAGTGTGTGTGTGTGTGCATGTGTATGTGTGTGTGTGTGTGTGTGTGTGTGCATTTTGTCTTTATGATAGTATAAGAATGACATTATTTTGTACAATGTTGTGTATAATGCAGTTAGTCTTTGCATGTTTTGTTTTTGTTTTCTGTGAAAGGGAATTTTGTGACATGCAATTGAACGAAATTCGAATAAAGCATAAAAAGTGTGTGTATGTGTGTGAGTGGGTGTGTGTGTGTGTGTGTGTTTGTGTGTGTGTGTGGTGTGTGTGGTGTGTGTGTGTGTGTGTGTGTGTGTGTGTGTGTGTGTGTGTGTTTGTAACACATGTGTTTTGTGGTGAATTATTGAAAGTGAAAGATGTTAGAGTTATTCAAGTAACTGAGGTATCTCATTGGCTTGGATACCCGCAGTGAGGACTCGAGTCTCACTGGTCTGCGACATCTGAACACATCTCGACGTCCGGAGATAGCGTCGAAAGAGAATCGGGAACATGCTTATTTGTTTGTTTTATTTCTGTCATAAACATACATACAGAAATAAAAGACATCATAAGGTGCAAGAAAAATGATACATGCATAAAATGAAACATACATAAATAGCAAACTTTTGTGAATAGTATGACACTTCGTCAATATACGAAAAAGAATAGAGGATTAGACAAAGATAACGGCTGGATAGCCCATAATCAGCTGCACTTTTTTTTGGTGCCGCTGGTCTTCCATGGAGACCAGTTATACAGAGGTAAGAAAGAAAAAGAATAGAAGGTTACATTATTATGAAAATAAAAAATTTGGATATCAATATTGTACAAGATCTCAAGGCAATATAAACTTTCTGGCGGTGTGTAAATACATTATATTAATAAATTAATTTCTTTTGTATCCAAGCAAATAAGTGAATTTACATGACTGAGATTAACCTAATTCAGAAAGGGACCGTTAAAATCATTCAGTGACGTGAAGTCACGGACAGCATGCGGAAGGCTACAGTTTGTCTCCCTGTAGAGAAATGCACGTTTGCAAAAGTTTGTCCGAGATTTTGAAAGGCTGGGGCTATACGGTGCCGAAATTGGTAGGGTTTAGAGGAATAGAATATATAATATTAATGTTTGTAAGTAGGTGTTAAATCACTCAAAATCTTGAAAATCATCACTCCGATATGACATTTTTGATCGGATTTTAATGTTTTACTGTAAAAAGCATACAATGACATAATGAATTTAAAAAAAGATGTGATTTAGGATTAATTTTCATAGTGATACATATCTATTATGATCGATTTTTTTTTTTTCTTGAGACCTTTCCAGTCTCCAGCTGATCTCGGAGACGTCTTCGCGACTTGGAAGACGTCTCGGAGACGTCACGACGCGTCGTCTCCGGGACTTCCTTGTCGCCTTGTTTTCAGAGACGTCTCGGACGTCGCATTTTTGGTGAGGGCGCAATTCATTTTTGGTCTCAGAGCCGCTCGAGTCGAGGCAGTCTTTGTCATATCGAAATGTCCTCCGCTGAGAGGCTTGTGGAGACCTTATCTCTTGACTTTACATAAAAATTAACGTTGGATTGCGGTATAGAGGGGGTAGAAAGTCTCACATGCGTGGTTTACCATGATAATGATGATGATGATGATGATGATGATAATGATAATGATGATAATAATAACAATAATATTGATGATAATAAATAACAATAATAATTACAACAACAACAATGTACAACAAAACGTTGGATTCTTCTTATCAAATGGTGGAAAGAGGAGGGCCACTGCTTAACTAACCACGGGCACAATACTCCGCCTCCTCCACCCGAGTAGGCCCTTTGAAACACCTTCCACAGTCCCTGTCTGTCCAAACATCTAAACTTGTCCTGCATGGTCAGCTAATTTCATGTCATTTTAATAAGAGTGTGTATAATATAAAAATGTCAATAGGAATTTTACCCTATTATATCTTGTAGTAATGTATACATTATACAATGTATACAATTGAGTATATGAATATAAGAACGACCCAAGTCCATGGAAGACCATTTAGAGTATATAAACTAAATGAAAAAAAAAATTGTATCACTTTGGATTATGTCAACTTTTTCTTTTCTTTTTTTTTGTGATGATGGAAATAAATAAACTATTGAATTGAATTGAAAACTAAAAAAAACCTTCACATCTTTTTTATTTGTCCAATAATATTCTATTTAACTGTGATGGGAAGGAAACATTGTATATACAAATTAGAACACATATTATTATGACAATTAACATTTACATTAATTGTGGAGAGGCCATTTTGTGTGGTAGACTTGGGTCGTTCTTTGATTCATATGGACTTGGGTCGTTCTTTGATTCATATACCTGATATTCTGCTATAGAGATGAGAGAAGGATGAGAGAGGGCGCTATTATATGAATGTAAGGATGACTCAAGTCCTTCATTCTTACATCAATATAAGATTTAACTCATTCATTTCAGGCACTTCCGGGGTTAATTAGGATTTATCATTTATACACAAGATGAGTCCATGCATAAGCTACAATTTCCCTTGTTAAACTAGATTTGACCAAAAATTGGACTTGGGTCGTTCTTATATTCAGGTCTTCAATTTATTCAGTCATAATCACATAGGGCCTATCCGTTCAACATTTTTGTGTATTTTTGCAGTTATGAGGTGTGTCCATGGACAAACCCTCCCCCATGACATACTTATAGGCTTATAAGCCTATAAGACACACACATAGACAGACACAGACAGACAGACAGACACACACACACACACCACACACACACACACAATCAAACAAACACGAACACATAATGTGCAATAATGAAAAGTACCGTCGTGTTTCGGACCATTATGTGTGCAGCTGACTCAACGAAGCGGAGGTCTTTCCGCTTTTCATCTCTTACATATTCTATACAAATCTAATTATGAAAGTGAAATTCACCCAAAACATACAATGTGACTTCGGTGAATCACTCATGTAAATATAGAGCCTATACAGATTATTAGAAGAACCTCCGGTTCAGCAGTTATGAATCTTTAAAGGACAAGTTCAGCTTCATATAGACATGTGGGTTGAGTGAAGGCAGCAATATTAGTAGAACGCATCAGTGAGAGTTTGAGGAAAATCAGACATCCGTTCAAAAGTTATGAATATTCAAAGTATCTGCGCAGTCACTGCTGGATGAAAAGACCATTATAGCTTATGATGTCACATGAATACAACGATATAAAGAAAGAATAAAGAAAAGTCAACATATTTCCATTTTTCTCGCATAACAGAAGAACACTCGACTTCTCTCTTTCAGAAGGCAGGGGAAATAATATTACCCTTAACATACGTCAGTAGCAAGTCAAAGGAATGTGCACTTTATTCAAAAAGTAAAGTTTTGTGAAATTCTCTTTTTATTTTCCTTATAATAATAGTTGTACGCATGTGACATCATACACTGAAGTAGTCTTCTCTTCCAGCAGTGACTGCGCAGATACTTGAAATATTTGTAACTTTTGAACGGATTGTCCAATTCTCTCAATCTTTATGTATATGAAGGTGGACTTGTCCTTTAAAGGTTTCGTTAAATTCATGAGATTGTGCACTGCAAAAAGTCCGGTGTTAAATAGTGAACACCGAGCTGGTGTTAAATTTTCGGGGCTCATTTATGGTGTTAAATTAACACCTCCGGGTGTCATTTCCAATATAAAACTGTTTTTTAAAGAGTTTCTTAGTAACTGCACTTCTTGTTGATTTTTTATTTAAACAAGACGATCAAGAATTTTACATTAAAATACTAGATTTTTGAAAAAATGTGAAAATAAATTTACACCAGAGTAACACCAGCTGGTGTGGTCTCTTATTGAAGCTGGACGGGTGTTAAACCATTGATATTAACACCAACAAATATCAAATCAACACCATGTGGTGTCATTTTTTAATTAACACCAGTACAGTGTCAAAATATCACCAGGTACAGTGTCAAATTAACACCACGAAGTGTCAGGTGAACACTTTTCAACACCCGGATCACAGTGCATTTTCTACGCCTGTGGATGTGGTCCTCTATTAACACTTGATCGGTGTTAAATTTAACACCTATGGTGTTAAATCTAACACCGATGTTTTTACAGTGTGTCGTCATCACTGGATTAGAAGAACAGTGGGACATTGATTATGACACATTTATTGTGACAGAGATCCATACAAAGAGAACATGGAGATTATTCTCTAAATTAGTTTTTATTTTATGAAAAGTACACATTCCAGGCGAATTTTCACTGATGCTTTCGAACTCGTGCATGGTAAGGCTTAAACCTAGGCCTATAGCTACCTCCTGCCTCTGAAGGGGCGAGTTACAAGGAAAATCGGGATCGTTCAGACGTTACCCATTTTTGATGTTTGGATAAAACAATGTGTCGTCTTTGCGGGGTAAGGAAGCTACAAAATATACGATTTTATTTGATTTTGATTTGATTTATTTATTCTCTGTATGGCATCATCTACAATTCTTTTTCATCAATAATGAAACATAATATATATATATATATATATATATATATATATACGAATATGATACTCATTATAGCTAGATTTTTATAGCTAGTTTTTTATAGCTAGTTATTTTTTCCGACCTGCGTATCTCAATATAACTACATTTATATCTTTACAAATGACTTAATTAATTTATATTAAATACAATAGTTATAAAAAACCCTCGAATAATATATTATTTACTCATTATTTATCTTGCGATCCACGTCCCACAAGCTTTGCTTTTTAGTGGATCACTATTTTCCATAAACGAATCTATTTTCCGCACGCCCACGAAGTATATATGCATTGTTCCTCCTGATTATTGTATATATATATATATATATATATATATATATATATAAATAAATATATGTTGTTATATAATTTTTCTCGGATACTACATGAATCTTTTGCAAATGTTTTAACAATATTATTTCATGACATGTTTGTATACTTATTTGTACTATGTTTTGTTTTCGTTGATTGGAAATAAACTATGATTGAATTGAATTGAATTGAATAGTTCTAAAATTGCAACAATTTTCATTACATATTACACCTATGACATAGGGAATTCGAAATTTCCTAAAAAGTGCATAAAAGTAAATATATTTACTTCGTTATATTCACTTTTTCAGGAAATTTTGAATTATATGGAATCCTCTTCATTAAATTTGTAGGTTCCCTAGATGTCACATCATAGATTTTGTAGCCTTCTTCACCCAGGAAAGACGACACATTGTTTCCTCCAAAAATAAAAAGTGAATAACTTCGGAACAGAATCGTAATCTCTTATACTATAGTACTAGGCCTTACCTTGGACTGAAATATTTTTGCATCCAAGCATCGAACCCACCTAATATATCCTATTTACTCAGTATATCACAAGGGAAAATTCTCCAACTATTGTTTTCCCCAATGGAAGCTTATATTTTTCCATGTCTGCTTTAGGCCTCATATGCATGAGAAAGTTGAATTTTAGTGTTCTTTTGTGCCGAAAATAGGAACATGTTGATAGTATACGTAGGCATGTGCACTATGCAGTATCACAAAATTATCATGTGATTTTTTTTTTTTTTTTTTCTGTCAAAATGTTGGGTTGATGCGGCACTGAGACTGGTATCCTTTCTGACGCCGTCAGTATCGCCTCCCTCTACAACGCGCCTATGCAATATTTCAAAATCGGCTACCACTCTGTATGTTTAACATGGCGACCTACACATCTACGTGTAACTTTTGACGAAGCTTTTCTCGTGCAAGTAGTGTATGTAAAAATCTGCCACCATGTTTAAGAAGATGAAAAAGCAAATCGAGGACAAGGAAGCGAAGTCTCCGCTTCGTCCATCCGATTCATCAAAAGGAGTCAATCAGGTAAGTAGTGCCAGATAACCATGTTTTTATCATCCCAATCCGGCGTAATTTTCTTCTCGCTGTGGAGCGGGTACTCCGTTACGCCCACCTACCCAAGATCTCCGGCCGGCAGCGCTCTTGGCTGCGTGCTGGCTGTACTGTGCTTGTACCTCCGCGCCAGGCCGTGTGTGCGGACTTCTGGTGGACTTCGCGGATGTTTACGCAGCTCACATTTTCCAGTCGCCGTATGGCACCACACACCGTGTGGCATTGAATTCGGGGTAATCCTGGGGTTTAGAGGCAGAATTATAAGAGTAAATATACATATGTGACATTAGAGACCTCTAACACACAAGTTCAACAAACATAAACAGCAACCCTCCATTATCATGATTATCCACCATGATTACATCCCAGAACAAAGTCCTTTATGACTTGTCAAAGCAACTGTGACTGGTTTCTAAACTTCTCTCTCCGCGCTAACCGTACCTACTTTGTGTTGGACAGTAATTGGTAACATGCATTACATAGAAATTTTCTTCGAATCTTATTAGAAGAAGAAGAAGAAGAAGTAGAAATAGAAGAAGAAGAAGAAGAAGAAACAACAACAACAACAACTATCTAGCAAGTAGCATACAAAACTGCATAGAGATAAGCATAGGTCTAGATAGCCATAGCCTCAGTCATAGGCACCATACATAAGTGGTCTAACCAACCGTTCGGCGTTAGATCTCAAATATACTGAAAGGAGAACTTAAAGGCAAAGCCATGGAAAGTACTCTGGAACATTCAAATAAAAACACAAATCAAGAGAAGTGAGGAAGGTATGGCCGGCTATGGGTATGCAACCTGAGGGAAACAGGAGGAGAAAGAACTGACGAAAATCCTCATTAGTAGGAAACATAGTTATTGTTAACATGTCTTTGCCATTCACTAGATTTCTTCTTCTTCTGTGGTAGTCCTGCATCCTTCAGACTTGAAGATTATTACAGGCATCATTTAATTCCTCCTTCAAGGGAGGAGGTCATGTTTTCATTACCGTTGGTTTGTTTGTTTGTCTGTGTGCTAAATAACTAAAAAAATTGTGCGCAGATTTAGGTGAAACTTGCAGCAAAAGTTGAGAATGACGCAAGGAACAGATGATTAAATTTTGGTAGTGATCTGGACATTTTTATGGATGAAGGATTTTTTATATTTTGGCAGGTGCAACATGTGGGGTCAATGAAATTGGGAGTTCAAGCTGTGCATTTTTGAGGTTTTATATGCATACTAAACTGCACGCTCTAGTTTCTGCTAGGGCAAGGCGCGCCGCGCAGCTGAAGCAGTGAAGGTTTATGACGTAACAAAGACTTTTATATTGGAAAATTATTGGGCAATTTTTCAGCATACATGTACATACAAATTAGTAGTAGTACGTATTGGGTGGAAATCACTGATCTCTCTGGAAGAGCAAGTCTGGATCATCGGTGGAAAGGAAGTAGCTGCTTGGCGGAGGTCTGCACTCTCAGAGTGCTTTTCTAGTTGATGCTGTGCTTGTGAGTTGTATGAAATATCTGAGGGTGCGAGTTAAAATCCATCAGCAGTCTATACTATAGGCTTGCCATCAGCTTTAAGTGCTTTATAAATTGGGAGAACGGGCGGTCGATTAAAATGATGAACTTGCACTGGTGCACAGTAAAAAAAATGTCACTTGCGTTTGTCAGCGAGAATTCCACACATCCAGTACAATCTACGAGTCAACAATCTGAGCCAGGATATGAATCTACCGTATTTTCTGCCTTGACTGAAATGAAATTAGGGTGAAACTGAGGGATGTTTTCTAAGACACAAGGTATTAAATTAAAAAGTGATCGATGAGTAGTATGTCCAACTATACACATCACGGATGCGGGAGGTCGAACCTTGGTGCAGGTTTTATACAAAAATTGTATCTTTTCAGTAGATTTTTTAGTAGATGTTGTGAGTTGTCAGTTGTCTAGAGTGATATATCATACAAAATGAATATTTATTCAAATTAGTTTCTGCTTGGATGGTCACTTAAAAAACAAACAATGACAAGGTGCCTCTGCTAACTGCTCAGTGTGAAGACTTAAAAAGATACTTCCGTGCTGAAAGGAAAGATGAAATTGTAGACTTACTTTGTATTTTCTATATGTGCTGGCATTGTATCTATAGGTACAATTGTACAATAAGTTTACCCTACATACATGTATTGTAATTGAGTGTGTCCTTTTTCTGAAACTCACAGGGAAAGTCACCTGGTGGTGGGGGCAATGCCAGTACTAGATCCACCCCTGCCTCCACCCCAGACTCCAAGCCTGACAGAGACTCGTTGAACTCGAGAAGGCCTCAGGTACGACACAAAACTGATGTCTGAATCAGAGTGACATGGTCAGCCAAATGAAACATCTGGGAACAGTTGTAGTGACTTGAAAGAAGGCAGACTTTAGATATAATACGCCTTATCAAAACCATTCAGGATGACCTGGCCTATTGAATCATTTTGCTAATAATTACAAATTCCATGTTAATGTGAATGATATTGTTTTAATTTCCAGAATTGTGAATGGAGGTGTGAACATTTTCTTCCTCAGTTTTGTAATATTGCCAATAATTGACAAGCAACTAGTTTTAAACTTTAACCCCCTCACATCTCTCTTGTCTATTTCTTTCCTATCTTCGTCTGTCTACATTTGTATCTTTTCTGAATAAATTGGAATACACGCGCAAATGTAAAATCCATTCACCTTCTGATCTCTCTTTGGCCCCATTGCCCAGACCCCAACTGAGAAGAAGACGAAAGCAGCGGAATCTGCTCCCTCCACCCCTACCACCCCTGCCGCCGCTGCCCCAGGCCAGCTCAATGCATCAGCCCCAGAAGCAGAGCAAGCCATTGTCAAACAGACTGCAGTACTGGTAGGTCAAACTTGTTAGGATCCCAAGAGTGGCTGGAATGTTCAACTGTACCTCAACAATAGACCATCTTCATCTTTGTAATATACCTGTGCGGTTGAAATTTTTATCCATAAATTTGACTTGATGTTATTTTGATTGGACACTTTTGAATTTGTAATCAAATTGCATGTGCTATTTTAGAAATTTATTGATTTAGTATTCATTTGTTTTTTTATAAAGCTCAGATTTTGATGTGAAGAATACTGCTTTTTTTCATGTAAATATGATATTATTGATAAGTAAAAGTTCATGACTATCACATACTCCAGTTTTAATTAAATTCTTTTGTTTTTTTTTCTTGTCATAATGATTGAACAAGGGTTAGAGTTTCTCTTGTGCGAACATGAAAACAGATTCAGCTGCATGATGTATGAGTGAAGAAATTTGTCAGCCATTCAGTATTGTCCTTGTGTCCTATTCCAGGAGAATGCAGCAACTCCACCCAGGTCGGGTCAAGGGAAACCCCCTGCCCCAATGGGCGGGGCACTTGGGGAAAGTCCCCTGTTTCCCCAGTACCAGCCTCCAACCAACACCTACGAGGCCCCCTCTGACACGGAGAGTGAGATGGAGGATTCGGGCATCAGCCTGGATACGGTGAGAAAAGAAGAGCTCTTCCAGAGATATAAGAACCTGGAGAGGAACATGGTGAAATACAAGAGACGATACAAAGAGGTGAGACAAGGGGAGTATTGCTCAAATGTGACCGTGCACCTCAAAACGAACATAAAGTCGCACACACTGATTTTGCGTGAGGACTGAAAATAAGTGAAATGGGTCAACCTAGCCGAACTTGACTTTTTCATATTTTCTGAAAGAGCGGGTCTTCTTTTACATTATGCTAAAATTTGGTATCATAAAATGGGCAGGAAAGTGTGTTTTTTTAGCAGTTTATCTCGAGCATTTTTGGTAGAATAGTGTGATTAGGTGTGTCTTTAGAATCCTTTTTTCATTTCTGAAAAACCTTGTCCACACTCTTCACTTTCAACTCTAATAACTTTTGAAAAGATAGTGCTTATGCTTTGAAAGTTGGCATTAATTATGGACAGAATGTGTTAATGAGACATGCTTAATGTCAGTTTAATCTGATAACCCCTTCATTGTTGTTACTCTGGTGGTTTAGTTCCTGTTTTTTGTCCCATTCATTGCACAGCCAGCACGGTTTGGTAAAGATTAAGTGCTTGAATAGACACTGTACATCAGAACACCTTTTCTCAGTTCACACTTTTCCTGAGTTTGTGCTTTCTTTCCCATATTAGGTAGGTTAGGAGAGTTCATTTGATTTGAGTTATACATCATTTTAAAGCTTAAAGTCTGCTCTTTCAGAATATGGTCTTAACTAAAGATTAATGTCTGGCGACATTTTGTTTGTTTTGAGGTGCAGGGTCACATATTATTATTTGAAGGTTCAAGGATTTTTGCAATTTTGACTGTGTAATTGCACATCACACATCACATATGCTTATAAATGGAGTTAGTTTTGTTGGATGAGAAAAGAGATGATTTTTTGTATGGTCTTCTTTTGTGCATAAATGAAGATTAAAGGTTTAAAGAATATGCAAAATTAAAGGATGGTACAAGCGTACCTGGAGGCATACAAATTGTTGTATCAGCTAGATTCAGATGTAATTGTTCATTGCCCTGTACTTGTGCGTAGTACCCTGCAAAAGACTCGTTACAATTTAGAATTGCAATTTATATTCAACAATACGCAAAATTAAAAGAAGTGCATCAATTATTAAAGGAGGAGGGGAAAAAGGGCAACACATAGAAATTCTACTTTGTCATTGAATGTGAACCTCATATTCCATTATTCATTCTTTATTGAAATTGCTCTTATTTCTGTGGGTTTAGTAGTGCATTGTACAGTAGTGTAAAGCCTTTGTGTTGTTGTATTAACCTATTGAAGACTAGTCGTATGTGTACTCAGGCAGGTGTCTACATGGGGAGTGTGTGTTATAGCAAAATCAGCTGGTCCTCAAGGGGTTAATTGAAAGCAATAAACATGGATTATTTTCATATCTCTTTGAAATCAGGTTACTGACTTTTCGATTGTCATCTTTTCTTCTGTTTGGTCTGAAGGTTTCTGGTGCTTATAAAGATCTATTAAAGGAAAATGAAAAGATAAAGGTGAGTGAGAAAATAATTTTGATTTCTCCTTCTGAGCTAAGTTGATATGCACCGATTAAACCTTCATCTACAAGAAACAACACACTGTATACCATTCATTTGCTCACCTGTGTCAACAAGAGTATTGCATTCTAGATCTACTGCCACACACAAAAATTCCATAGAAGCATTCAAGTTGTGCAGCACAGATTTTTTTTTTTTTTCAAATGATTGATATGGATTATTGAGAGATAATTTGCAGAACAATTGAATCAAAATTGAAACTGAACTGAGTCATATAACATTGTTTATTCTGATTTAGTAATTTGGACATATGCTATGTAAAGCTCATTGATGAATATTATCTACTGCAAAAATTGTTATTTTTATGTTAGTATTTTTCTCTCCTGAGTGGGACAAATTTCTTTTGTTTTTAATTTTGTGGAATCAAGAAATTTATGAGTGGAACATATGACCTGCAAAAATATTTGTGTGTTTTTATTTTTGTGCTGGTTTGTGGTTGCTCGAAATGCGCAAAAATTTCCACACTGAAACTTCCCATGTTTACAGCATCACAAATGCACTACATTAAAGATTAGTTCACTTCAGGATTATTGTTTTCTAGAAGATATGCAAATGAGAAAAAGTTACCTCTCAGATCACTTGCCCTCCATGCCAATGTAGGCCTATATATTTGTATAATATACTTTTATTCTATGATTTGGTGTATGATATTACATTCCACACAGACACTGTTGAATTTTGCTCATGACATTGCTATTGGTGTTTAAACAAGCAAACATAAAGTTGATAAGCAAATATTTCCAGAATGGCAGACTTTGAACACTTCATATACTTTGGAACTGCTAGCTCAGTGTTTGAACTTTAGAAGTAAACACAGTGGTGGGCCTGGGTATTTCACATCATTCCAAAGTATCAACTTGTACATGTACAGTGTAACAAATGTTTTCTGTTCTGATGCTAGCTGTTTGAGGTCATAGTGATATTGATTTTTCAGTTCATAACCTTGTGTTTGACGTAAACAATTGAAGGATTACTTCACATCTTCAAATAGTATACTTGAGTGACCCGCACCTCATCATAGGTATAATGTTTATGCATGAAACCACAAGTTCTATGATCGATACTGGAAATTTGCAGCTATCGTCATCAAATGCGAACGATGCGGAATAGTTGAGTGCTAAGAAAGGGGCCCGCACCTCGCCACCCCGCGCTCCCATAGACATACACGTAAAAGTGATGATACTGATAACACGTATTCCTTATATAAATTTAAGATTTTCAAGAAAAACTGTTTGGTTTTCACCTCAGTTTGCTTGGTTGTGGTAACCCAGCAAAGTTTCAAGCATACTTGGGTATCTCAGCCATTTCATAACCAATTTTCATTGAATAAATGTTGAATTCCTCTTGGAATTACATGCTCATATTTCATGTTTCATAAGAGGTTTCTGATTATCTCACCCAAACATGTAAAAACCTGAAGTTAAGTCTCAACCAAAACTATATGTGCCCTTTAAAGTAATAAATGTCAAAAGATCTTTCAGTTTGGATCGTGTCTTAAGGAGTCTTGCTATGGTGAGAAACTATCATGTGCTGTAAATGTGGAAACTTTTGCATTGTGTAAAGTTATATGCATATTGCATGACATGAAACCACCACAAGAAACACTTGAAATTCATCTTGCCCCACAAAATGTGAAAAATTGCTTATAAATGCAAAAATGTATACTCGTACAATACAATTAGTCTTTGTTATCCTATCGCAATCATTAGCTTACTCTTGCTTCCTACATCCACATGTCATTGCAGAATATCATGACTCAAACCCAAGACAAAGCTCTCAGGAGAATTTCAGAGCTGAAAGAGGTGAGAATTTTATCCAGCGTAGCATTTCACCCATTCTCAACCTACAGTATCTGAGATCACTTTGCAATGCCACGTGTTTATGCAAACTGACAAAATATCTAGAATTCATTCATGCAAAGTGCAATCTTGAGCATTACACAGAGAAATCACACCCAATATTCCTAGAATGTGATAATATATGCTGAAAAAGGACAAAAATTCAAGTTTTACTAGTGATAGTCTGTTGTAATATTATGATATTTAAATTAATAATGTACATGTATCAGACTCATATTATATATTGTATACTTTTCTGTATTTCCCCCTATTTTGTGTGTGTGATTGTATGTACATTTTCCTTGGAACGATATATGTCTATATTTTTTAAGATTCAATTCAGTGATGTATTTAAACAAAAGGGCCACTTCATTGATGGTTTTCTTTGAAGCGCACAGTTGCTCGTACAAAGTGAATTAAAGCCAGAGTGTATGCCATTATAGCATTAAAGATAATAAAAAATTTTGGTACCTCAAAAGCTTCCCTGAATTTCCTTGTCTTGGTTTGTGTTTCAGGTTAAAGCACGTTGTCTGTGAGAATTGCTCGCCCCAAAGTGCTCTCATGTCTTAGTAATCATGCAATAATGGTTTCGTACCAGAGCCGACGCTGACCAGCGTCAATAAATATTGTACGAAACCACTGACTGCGACCAGCAGCGTGCAGCCCATTGTACGCATAGCTAACTGCGACCAGCAGCCCCATACGCATAGCGTAATGGGGCTTCGCATTGTAGCATTCAGGATCGTGACAGAATTAGTATCGCGGGTAAATGTCAACTTAAAATCCAAAAATTTCTTCGATTTGAAGACTTACCAATTAAGTTGAAGTATTGAAAACAGGCTTCGAACAACGTTTGGTTCTGCCAATAGTCCCTTTCTGTTCGAATTGATGACTGAATGTGACTCGGTCGAGAGGACCTTGGGAGAGCTACATACACTGGCTACCATGGCCAGCGCATGCGCACACAAACATCTTATCCGTTCATGGATTTGAAATTTGTGTGCATGTGATGTGTTCGCATGCACTGGCTGTAGTATTCAGTGTACTGTATGTAGCTCTCCTAAGGTCCTGTCGACCGAGTCACATTCAGTCATCAATTCGAACAGAAAGGGACTATAGGCAGAACCAAACGTTGCCCGAAGCTTGTTTTCAATACTTCAAGTTAATTGGTAAGTCTTCAAATTGAAGAATTTATGGGATTTTAAGTTGACATTTACCCTGCGATACTAAATCTGTCATGATCCTGAATGCTACAATGCGAAGCCCGATTACGCTATGCGTATGGGACTGCTGGTCGCTATGCGTATGGGGCTGCTGATCGCAGTTAATTGCATGATTACTAAGACATGAGAGCACTTTGGGGCGAGTAAGTCTCACAGTGTTAGTTATATGAAAGGTACTTTAACCTGAAACACAAACTAAGACAAGGAAATTCAAGGACACTTTTGAGGTACCAAAACTTTTTATTATCTTTAAGAAAGTGATTGTAGCAACTGTAGAAGACCTTGCAAAGATCACACCCTGCTTACGAGCAAATTTTGACCCTGTGTATACCTCATCACCTCCACCAGGCGGCTGAGCTGGATCGGCAAGCCAAGACTCACATGGAGGAGACTTTTCGTCTTGCCTTGGAGGAGAAGGAGGAGATGGTTAAAGTACTACAAACTCAGGTCTGCTCCATGTTCCATCAACCTCTTCTTTTGACTGTAAATAGTGTAGTGGCACTCTTTAGGATGCACCCTAAACTTATACAGACCCACATTTAAATATAGGAATTGTGTATTTAGGTGGCATGTGTCTAAATAGACATTGGATGACCTGTTTCTGTAGCAGTTGGAAAAGGAAGGGGATCATGAACATCCTTATGATATTCCTCAAGTGCCTTTACATTTTCAAGCTGCCCTTTATAATGCTTATAAACTTGCTATCCAATGGAACATCAAATAGCTCTTTTTCAATTCAATTCAAATTCAGTTCTTCTCCCATTATGCACATCATGGTAGCATAGACTTGCTAGAGTGCTCATACTGTGGTACCTATATTCGATGAATCTGTACAGAATCTAGAAAGGTTTTCAAATTTGGACAGAATAGCAAAACAAATATACAAATGCACACCATGCAAACAGTTGGAAGTTTGATGAGGTACGCTACACTCTTATGATAACTAACACATTTATTCTACCAAAATTTTGTCGCAACAAAGTAAAAATTCAGATCCAGAAATTATTTTCTGTATGTCTGTATATTTAATTTGTTTGGCCATAACAAAATTTCGATATAGCCTACGCTGCACACCGGCACAGGTCCTATGGCCCCTGACCAGTAAAAATCACTGTCGGACCAGTAACTTTTTTTCAGGAAAGGACCAGTAAAACATGGGAAAACTGGGGTACCTACTGGTCTGACAGACAGTTGGGACCAGTAGGAAAAAATGTGTTAGTTTGCAGCCCTGATATGCAGTATAGCAAAAGAAAGCTGCCAGCCCTGAGGTCTTCATTACAATGGGAGTTGTGTATATTCGGTTTATGAAATATAAATTCATCTCTATTCAAATTCATGAAATTCTTCTGTCGAAACATCTCAACGGAAGAAATTCATCTCTGTTGAAAATTTTCTGGGGAATGATCATGTTGCCATTGACAATGTACTTGAGGGGAATGTGTGGATGTTTCTAATCTCTCCCTTTGGTATCTTACCAGGTCAAGTTACTGAAGCAAGGTCACAGTACTGATGAGACGGATGCAGCTGACAAGGCCAGCCCGGCCACGCCCTCCACCCCGGCCACGCCCTCCACCCCAGTGGCTGCTGATGGCGACGCCCCCACGGCTGAAACAGTCAACAATCTGAAAGAGAAGGTGACAATCTACTCTTATTCTTCATACCCAGACAAGATTTCACTGGATCTACTATATCTATCAATGGAATTTTGTGCAGTGGACTTCTTTGAATGCAAAAGTCAATATAAATGTGAGATGCACAGTATAGAATATCTGAAAGATATTTTATATCCCCTCCTGCAGAGACCAAATTAGATAGTCATTGAAGCTATTCGATAAAATATACCGCAAATGAGTCCAAAGTATAGACCAGCAGGGATACAACCAGTCACTCGTAACTGCCAACAAACATTTACCAGATACATATTGGCATAGAGAGTGGGAGAAAAGAAATAGGATACATGTAGATACAACTGCATGTTCAGTTTAAAGGGCACAATATTGTGCTTCTTTGCCAAGAGGAATCATGTTATCTCACAACACTATACAATGTACTTCTACTGGGTCTTTAGGGAATTAGTTTCAGGACCTTTAAAACCTAATATTGCCAGCTCTCTTTTCATATGCAACAGACACTCTATGTATGTATCAGAGATGTCAACTCTTATTTTTTTTCCTTTTTTGTTGGGGGGGGGGGGGGATTCTGTACTTAATATGCCCAGAATACTGCAGGTTTCATGGAAAATACTGTTTTGTCTGAAATTGTATTGCGACCTATGTTGAAAGAGAGGTAAAATCACTGTTTTGCCACCAAGAATACACCTTTTCAGCTCTCAGTGCCGTTTGGAAGCTTGACATCCCTGTTGTTTCAAGACTCTATTATTTATATTTGTGAAACTCACTACATTATTTGCATGTTTTGATTTCACCCAAAGGTCAAACGACTGGAGGCTCTATTGGGTAAATGCAAGGAGACAATAGGGAAGAACAAGGAGAGAACTGCACAACTGGTTAGTGAGAAGGATTCCTCGATGAAACAGCTGGAAGAGAAGACTAAGGAACTTGAACAACTCAAGGTAAACATGGTATATTTAGAGACACGGTGCCAAATATTTCAGCACAATTGTAACATTTTGACAAGTGAAATGTAATTGTGAATTTATTAAATGGTGATTGGCTTGTAGGATACATTTTGAATAGCATCATTATTGATCAGTTTCACAAATATGAGCCCTGTTTGCAACTATTAATTATGAAATTGTATTACCTGCATATGTATGTGTATTATTTTCTAATTATTATATGGTAGCTCTTTTTTTTCAAGTCAATAGGTACAAACAAGGGTTGAAGAGAAATCTGTGTATCTGTTGTGAATTGTTATTGAAAATCAATGAAATCTAGCCAGGATATACACATACATACAATGTACATATACAGTATTAAAGCAATATGACTGGCGCACAATAGCACACAATTTTTTTTTCTTTCCTTTTTTTTTAATGCTATATGACAACAAAAATGAATGTTTGTCCATGAAGATAAACGTGGACTTTCCTCTTTCAAAGATTACAAGACAGAGGGTAATGAGATGTAAAGCCTAAAGATTTCATTAGTGAAATATCAGTAAAAAACAAATTTTCAAGTCCTCACTGATTTTGTTATCCTCTGCCTTGGTTGTGTGGCTAACAATCAGGAGCAGCAGCGAGTGGAGCAGGCCAAATTTGCTGAGCAGCTGAGTAAGGCCAAGGACCTCCTGGACCAGGCCCCGGAGGAGAAGGCCCTGGCCATCGCTGAGACCAAACAGATGATGCATGCTGAGCTGGAGAGCAGGGACCAGCAGATCACGGAGCTGAGAGCCAAGGCTGCCTCAGCTGGCACTGAGGCAGAGACCCTCAAGGTGGAAGCAGAGAAGAGCAAAAAACAGAGTGAGTTTTCCATTTTTTCCCATCTTCCTTCTCATTTTTCTTGTTGTTGTTGTTGTTGTTGATGGCTTTGCTAGTGAAATAGAAGTGCTCTTCATTAGTCTTTTGTGACCTCTTTGTACATGATACCACTAGCATCATGATGCAATCTTATTTAGAGTTTTTTTTTTTAATGCCATTATTACACCCAGGGTGTGTAAGTCACAGACTTTGATGTTGATGTGATATCAGGGTTTATATATTTGCTGCAAATACCTTAAGTTTATTAAATACATATATATATATGATATAGTGCATGTTTTCTCATGATTTTCTGCAAATATTTCATTGCAGACAATCCAGGCAGCTATATAATGTGGAATTTTCTCATGTCATGTTGCCACAGTTTGGACCCCATGATATTTAACTTTGATGTTATACTAAGCATTGGTAACTTTTCTTCTGCAGAGTTTAGGCTAGTGTCTATAGATGCAGTATTTGGTCAATGTACACAGGCAAAGTGTCTGTTGATTTTTTCAATCTACCACACTTTCTAAAAACTTTCTCATCTCCATACCACAAATAGTCATTCTTTGCTATTCAAAAGGCATAGCTGTATTAGAGGAATAACAGGTTACACTCTTTTCTGCCAGAAGTCAATAGAGGGCTCTCTTCAGAGATCCCCTAGTCATGCTCTCCATGGTAGCAGTTGCATGGGTGGAAATACATGGACAGCTTAAGTGACCTAAGGGTTGAGTCATGGGCATACGTTTGCACTCTTGCAGTGGTCTTAATCAAATCAGCTCTTGTTCCTCTGTGGTCAGATCAGGGTCAGATAGCCGCTGTGTTTTATATCTCCTTCTCTTTGTGGAGAATGTTAAAGGAATAGGGTCTACAAATTGTGCAAGAGTATCCCCTATCATCCAGCACTGTGATTCACCCAAGGGACTAATTTACATGATGTTTAGCATGAAAAAAAGAAGGTTGAATAAAGCTCCTGGCAACAGAGGAAGACAAGAGCAATTTGAGCATGGTCGTTATAGAAATGAATGTGTATGAGATGGGATTTAGAATCTGGCTTCTCGGAGCAGTGGTTTGCGGTCTCTTGTATCGTATCGTCATTCCAACATTGTTTTGTGAAGCTGTGCCTTTATAGTGAATCATAAGCCGTTCATTCAATTGACTGTTTGGGTGATTCACATAGCTGTAAGATTTAAAGAAACAAAGCAAACACCAAATAAACAATCAAAAAAGAATAGAATTGTCTCTTTTTTTATTGACTTCAAATCCCTGTGATTAGTGTATGTTACACGTTCTTTTGAATGAGTCTGGATCTTACATATTATGTTGGTGCTGCCTCTGTTATCTAAAATTCAATGATGAGATCAAAGATCGAAGTAAAATTTTATGAGTCTTAATGGGTATGGAAAAGGTCAAGGGTCAGAGGCCAAAGTTTGAGTTTAAAGTATTACTTTTTTTCTACAGTAGCTTGAGGCATATAATATACACATAATTGCCTTTTATTTTGTTTTGTATGAATGTAGTTGTGCAGGGCAATTGACTGATCATAATTTAGGCAAAACATTGTGATTGTGTCCGTTTCCTAATTAGAATGTGAGTTTGAAAGATTATGCTTTTTTGTAGGGCATTATTTCACAGTGTCATTTAGAATGTTATTATGTCCTCCAGTTTTGAACTTGAATGTCTAAGTTGCACCCCACTGTCAAGGAAATATATCTGTTTTAATACTCAATTCAGCTTTCAAAAAAGAAAAAAAAAGAAAAGAAAGAGCTATTTCCTTTTTTTTTTGGGGGGGGGGATTTATTTCTCAATATTTCTTCATGCAAATGAGTGAGAAAAAGAGAGTTAAATGAACTTTTAAAAAAGACTAGATGTCATTGTAAATTTGCAAGTGGTGGCAGTTTTTTAACCTCTCCCCAAATAAATAAACTTGACCACTGACCATTCAAATTGCTATTGATGTTAAATCATTGCACTTTACTGTCTTTAATACTAAGTCAATAAAACAAGAAGGTGTAAATGTGAAAATAGGCTATTAACACATGTGAATTAAATTACAAACTCAGAAGACATGCATCTTTCAACTCAATAGACATTAACCTTTCAATAAAGAAATGTAATATGTTTGAATTTTGAAGTAATAGAATTAGGGTGTCTATTCCCAATCCTTCCCTATTGATGATGCTGTTTGATATACATGTAAAAGAGGAAGTGGTATTTAGGATTTACACTGGGTGGGGTAGTAATTTCCGTGTGCTAAAGCCATTACATAATTCATAACCTTCCCTTGTCCCCACCCCACCCAAAATGAACCCCTGGTCACTCTTACCCCTTCTTGTAAGCTCACATCCGTTACTGAGTGTATTGTACTTTGACTGCCTATTGGTTCACATGTCTGTAGTGGTGATAATGGCTTTTGGTTTTTCTTTAATCGCTTTGTAAAGATTTGTGAAGCAATTATGAATTTACTATGTGAATTATAGGTCAGTGGTGTCAAACACCAAAGAAAAAATTCATAATTCCAGAGATTCCTTATTTGTATTTTCTTTATTTTTTGTCTTCCTCAGGTCTTGTAAAGTTTGTAAATGGCCACCATTTGCTTTGTAAATTGTCCGTCTTCCAGTTGAATCTATTTGTTGATTTCTAGTGTTTTATTGTGGTATGGAAGCCATAGATGAGCCTGCTCCAAGATATTTAGTTGTTTTTGTTTGGGAAAATGAGCTTTCTGAAGAAAATGACCTCAGTTGCAATCATGCACAAATCAACCAAACAAAGACACCAAACAAACCCAAAAGTAACAACTTCTCAGAGTTCAGGTTTTCAAAGTTTGGCTGATCTGAACTCAAACTTCCCCAAAAACCTTATGCAAAACTTCTTGCAAAACTTCCAACTTAGCCTCGGGAAATTTTCCTGAACCCCTGCAAACCATCTGAAAGTTTGTGCATTCTAAATGCAATTCCTGCTGAAATTTCACGAAATTGTTCATGTGACCAGTCCACTTCCTGTCTCCAGTTCCTCTGAAGCAATCAGAAAACACATGCTTTCTACTTTGTTGCCCATGTGCCCCAGTGATGCAAGCTTTGAGAATTTATAGAGAACAGAAAATTTGAGAAATTTGACAACCAGTATGAACGGATGAGCAGATTTTGTGAAGTGATCACAAAGTTTTTCCATTGTGACTGGGGCTATTGAGAGCCTGATACATAGCCTAAGGTAGAGGGAAAGCCAGCTACCCCATCCCTGCCCACAGCATTTGTCGTCCAGTCAGATTGAGTCGTAATAGAGTTAATCCTTAACACACTATTCTGAGGCTGGTCACCTGCTAGCTGTCACCGCACCGACAGCTGTAGGTCGGACAGGGCTCCTATTGTACGTCAGTCTCTTATCCCACAAAATTTGTAATCTTGAGTCTTTAGGGAAATTGGTTTGTGTAATCAAGGTAATGTGGTCACCAAATAATATATCACATTGTTTTTTTGTCTTTGCTGTATATTTGTCTGGGGGGGGGGGGGGTTGGGAAGGAGTGAGAGGGAGTTGAGGGCGAGGGGGTTATGCTGCTTTGTTTCATGTTGCATCCTTGCATTTTAAAAAGACCAGTTTGTCCAAAGATGAGTTTATTCAAAGACGATAGAAAAGTTGACAACACGGACACACACCAGCCTGGACAACTTAGGAGTTAATTTTATCTGTATTGAAGTATATGTGTATGTTAAACACAAATAAGCCGTTTTGGCAGACCTTCTCCCTGGGCGCACCCAAGTGTTCGCCGGCAAAGATTACATTCCACACATTCCATAAAACTCTGGTTAACCGCCGAGTGCCCAGATTTAACAGACATTGCTCAAAAACCTTTTCTGAGGAAGATACGCTCTCCTTGGCCAATCACATCACAGATATGAATTTATGTAAATGAAGCATTTCACACCATTGTCATTACACTGGCATGTGATTGCGTACTAATGTGCAAGTACATGTATGTACAGACACAGACATGTGGGGCCTAGTATCTACCGAGGCTTTTCAATGTATTAGGCCTACTGTTTTTCCTTTACTAAAATATGTTCACTGTGAAAGCGCCTTTTATTTCTCTTTTCTTAAGGATCTTTCAAAAAGAAATAGAGAAATTACAAGTTGTGAAATCAGCCACATGTTTAATCAGAGGATGTCTATTACGATACTGCTCAACCCACAGAACTCGATGAGTGTGACCACTGTATATAGGTACCATACACACAGCCCAATACACGCTGTGCACAAGTCGCCGTTCTTTGCATGGCGTCTGGTTGTGCTAATACATCGGGAGAGTTTGTAGGATATGTGTGGCACAGCGCTGGTCACCTGACTTTGGGCTGGTCTTGTGATGCCTCGGGGGAAGATTCACCCCATGAGCATCTTAGCAGACATTATAGCAGGGTAGCCTCCAGCGGTTCGCTGGTGGCTACCCTTCGTCAACCCTTGTCGATGGCAGGGTAAGATTCTCCCCGAGGCTACCCTGAGGCTACCCCGAGACTGTCCACTGTGTTGCGTCTTATAACAGACACGGTCTTCTCAGGGGAAGATTTTTTCACCCGAGGCTACCCTGCGTTTTGTGGCCCGCCAGGACGTGGCTTATCATTGGGTTTGCAACTGCAGTAGATGATCTTGCTGAAGCAGTGTAGTGACAGTACGGTTGATAATGCTACGAGAGTGACCATTTCCATAGACTTGGTAAATGCATGTTTTTGCCAAGTTTGCTTCTGTGCATGAGGTTCAAACCTGGCCTGCTGTGTCTGTGGTTGTTGAGGATGAGGAATTGATATGTGAGGTTGCTGGGGATATTTGCTGGTGGCTCTACGGTTCTCTGCAGATGGTTGATACTGGCAAGATGAACGCATTAAATGATCCAGTCTAATGTGGTTCCTGGTTGATGTTTTTCCCTTTCCCATCTACAGAGCTTGGATGTGGTGGCTGATTTGGACCAGGAAATGGCATGGGAGATAGGCCTTGGAAGGGAGGTCCCATTATTCAAAAATGCAAAATGTTCCCATAACTTGGTTCTGTCCAGCATTAAGTTCATACATGTAAATTAACCCGTTGCTTCCGAGATTACTTGAATTCCCATTGCTTCTAACAGGGGGCATCCGGTTCCAATAGACAACGGGTTAATGCCAGTTGCGCATCATTGTGTCTCTTTTCAATTTCCTCCTCCCATATATGTTGTCTGGTTTGGCGCTCCTTTTCCTCTTGTCGCAACCTTTTGTGGATATGTTGATAATAATGATGATGATAATAATAATAATAATAATAATAATGATAATAATAATAATAATAATGATAATAATAATAATAACATAATAAATAATAATAACATGTGCGCTTAACGGGAGCAGACGTGTTTCTCAGGCTCTTAAAATACCATCTCGAAAAGGGGTTTACATTCATCAACATATTCCAAAATAGGTACCATTGGATTGCATTTGATATCAAGATCACGCTCATCTGGACCTTTTTTGGTGTTGACCTCTCTGGAAGCAGGAAAAGGTGATTTATGTCACATTTTCAGGGTTGGAAATGTTTGAATTGAACACTCGCGCGCAGGAAGAAAACACCGCGCAACCAACAGACTGAAAGCCTACGCGCACCCGGGAGGAAACATCACGCGCACCCGGGTTGGATACGAGGATTCTGTGTGATATACAATCAACGATTACAAGTAACAAAAAGTGATATTTTGTGGTATAATCACTCGAACCTGAAGCATCAGAGTGATGAAAGTTGCCTGCTGTATCCTGTCTACGGAGAGAATGGACCCCAGTTCACGCCTGAGTTAGGTGAGTCCACACCTATTTAATCTCACTCGATAACAGTGATGGATATGAAGACTGTAAAAGATAATTCATCTAACGGTGGATATGAGTCTGGTTCTATGAACCGTCTCTCACCCGTCAGGAGAGACGTGGATGGTCAGGCGTCTCCTGGACATAAACAAAACACTGACCATGATCAACATGAGGAAATGATTGACAATGTGCAGAGACGAAAGTGGAGTAGAACAACCAACAAAGTTGTAATGAAGTGTTACTTTAAAAGTGAGCCAAGGAAGAGAGGTTATCGACAGCGCATGAAGCGCTTTTGGGATGAGGAAGAACTCTTTGCAATATCAGAGCAGAGATTAGCTGATCAAGTCAGAGCTATAAGAGTAAATCGATGGATCTCTGAAGTCGAGTTTGAGGAGATAAAGAGAGAGGTGGAGCGGAGAGATACAAATAACGATACATTGCAGAATAATAGACCCATAAATGATAACTGTGCCCCAAATACCACGCTCCACGCTAGTGATGAGGACAATGAACAGATGGGGGCAGATACGGATGCATCACGAATTGAATTCGAACTCTCTGAAGAAAAAACAATAAGGTTGAGAATCTTGGAATATATGACAGATTCTCAAAGAAGAAAGCTGCCAGCTCTCAATTCAGTAGACAAACGCAAGCTGATGGGACATGTTAGGGACGTTAACGAAGTATTGGACACCATCGATACCACATGCATAACAGACACAAACGCTCTACTTTATGCTGCAGCCAAAGTTGTAACTGAAGATCTTGGATTTAAAGTGCATTCTAAGCAGAAAGTTAATAAAACTGAGCCATGGTGGAAAAGACGGCTGGAGGGACAAATAACGGAGATGAGGGCTGCTATAAGTAAACTGACTGAGAGCGAAAGGAGGCACTGTAAGAAAATCAGAGGACTATCTCAAATTGAGAAAAGGTACAACGTAAAAGAAAAAGGGAGGACTGTCGTCATTGAAGAGCTCAAGCAGCGTGTGACGGCGAAGGCTGCAAAGGTAAAACGATACCAGCAACGTGTAACGCAATTCAGACAGAACAAACTCTTCAAGACGAACCGAAGAATTTATATGAGGAATTGCGTGGCACTAGAAACCACCAAGAGGAACATCCAGACCCAGTCGAATGTCAACAATTCTAGGGTAAGATTTGGGGTAATTCAGTTGAACACAACAAGGATGCACAATGGCTAACAGATGTCAAGAGACAGCTCAAACACGTCGAGAAACAAGAAAACATCTTCATTTATACACAAAAAGTGAAGAAACAACTGAGCAAAACGCTGAACTGGAAAGCAGCAGGACCAGACGCAGTGCATGGATTTTGGATCAAACATTTCACGGCAGTCCATGAGAGAATAGCAAAGCAACTACAGCTTGCTCTAGAGAGCGGGGAGGTTCCCCACTGGATGACCACAGGCAGGACGGTCCTCATCATGAAGGACAAATCCAAAGGTAATGTTGCCTCAAATTACAGACCCATAACTTGTTTAAACATGATATGGAAGTTAATGACTGACATCATAGCGAATGAGATGTATTGCTTCATTGAAGGGAAGGACTTATTTCCTGTCGAACAAAAAGGTGGGCGGCGAGGGTGCAGAGGAACTAAAGACCAACTACTAATTGACAAAATGGTGATGAGAAATTCCAAGAGAAGGAGGACCAACCTGTGTGTAGCCTGGATCGATTATAAAAGGCTTATGATATGGTGCCTCATTCGTGGATCGATGAATGCTTGCAAATGTTCGGACTTGCAGATAACATCCGAACTTTACTGACAAATTCTATGAAGGCATGGTGCACAACCCTCACATCAAATGGCAAAGATCTTGGTCAGGTGAGAATACAACGAGGAATATTTCAAGGGGACTCACTGTCACCTCTCCTCTTCGTTATATCACTCATCCCACTTACAAGCGTTCTGCGAAATGTATCGGCCGGTTATGACCTCGGAGGAAATCATGGCTCTCTCAATCATCTGCTGTTCATGGACGACCTTAAGCTCTTTTGTAAAGACGAGAAGCAGTGCGACAAGCTAGTTCAAACGGTTCGTCTGGTCAGCAAAGACATCGGCATGGACTTCAGCATCAACAAGTGCGCTACCCTGGTTATGAAGAGAGGGAGACGAGTGAAGAGTGCAGGAATACCACTCCCTGATGGAAGAATACTACAGAGTTTGGAGGAAGGAGAGAATTACAAATACCTCGGAGTGTTGGAATCTGATGATGTCTCGAACAATGCTATCAAAGTGTCTGTGACGAAGGAGTACTTCTCACGTGTAAAAAGTGTACTAAAATCACACTTAAATGGCGGACACGTGATCACAGCTCTAAACACCTGGGCGGTAGCAGTTTTGAGATACACAGGAGGAGTGGTCGAATGGACGAAGGCGGAACTGGCTGCTATGGATCGGAAGACAAGAAAGATGCTCTCGATTTACAAAACCCACCAAATGAGTGCTGATGTCGACAGGTTGTACCTGCCAAGGAAAGAAGGAGGCCGAGGGCTCGTGAGTGCATCAGATTGCGTTGAAATGGAGCAAATCAGCCTCAACAACTACATAAACAGCAGTGAGGAAAAACTCCTTCGAGCCGTTCTGGTTGAAAGTGGAAATAATGTAAATGTCATTGATCCACTTACTTTCAAAAGCCAGAAACGAACAGAAAGATCCGCAAAGTGGAGAGAAAAGCAGCTGCACGGGCAGTTTTGCAGAGAGACGGAGAACATACATCAGCAGTAATGACACATGGTTATGGCTGAAGAAAGGAGAACTGAAGAAGAAGACAGAAGGACTGATCATCGCTGCCCAAGAGCAAGCACTGTCAACAAATGCTCTGAAAGCCAAGATACAGAAGAGAGATGTGGATGCCGCATGCAGGATATGCCGAGAAAGAGACGAGACAGTGCAACATATCGTATGTGGCTGTAGTAAATTGGCGCAAAAGGAGTACAAAAGACGACATGAGAAACTGGCACAAGTCCTTCACTGGGAGCTTTGCAGAAAACATGAAATACCATGTGAGAGCAAATGGTATATGCACGAACCACAGAAAGTTTCTGAAAATGATCAAGTTAAAATCCTGTGGGATTTCGATGTTCAAACTGACAATGTCATCCAGCACAGGCGTCCGGATATCATCGTCGTAGAAAGGGCTCGACAGATGTGCACAATCGTCGATGTCGCGGTACCGGGAAACAGCAGAGTAGCCGAGAAGGAGAAGGAAAAGATAGAGAAGTATCAAGACCTTGCCAGAGAGCTTCGCCGCCTGTGGAATATGAGAACGAAGGTGATCCCTATTGTCGTTGGAGCACTCGGAACAACGCCAAAGCAGCTGCGACGGCACTTGGACGACGTTGGTGTGCCAGATCGAGTGCAAACGCTCCAAAAAGCAGCATTGCTGGGGACGGCACGAATCCTGAGAAAAGTACTGGAAGTGTAAGGTTCCAGGATGGAACTTGACGTGATATTAATCTCCAAGAGATATCTTGTGAAGATAGAGATAACAATGATAATGATAACAACAACTTAATAATAATGATAATGATAATAACGATAAGCACAGCATTTTTAATGCACCATCAATCTAGTGGCCTATTCTGAAGTGCAGAGGGACATATAAAGAGAATTACATTGTATAGTTGTACAATGTACATATGAAAGTTGAAAAAAAAAGGAAGAGATAGAAGTTCTATGGTAAGGCCGTGTCACACCATTCCGGGCAAGCTACGTGGGCTTGTGGCGAGGAGGTAGTTTCCAGCACGTAGAAGATTTTCAGCAGGCGAACAAGAATGTTTGCAATTTTCATTCATGCCTTGTCATACCGTACGCGGGAACTTCTGCGGCTTGACTTGTGGGGAAACAAATTCACTCCCCGGAGCTCTCCGCAGTTGGTCCGCACCTGACAGTATCTAGCGCGTAGTTGCCCGGAGGTGCTCACATAAGTCCGATTTAACCGCAGCCAAGTTTTGAGCATGACCAAAACTTTTTCCGGGTGAGTCGGGGGAATGTCCGTAGAGGTCCACGCAGAACGCCAGTAGGAGACCCTTAGTGGCAGTACTTCCCAGGCAATTCCCACGCAGGTACTTCGCAGTCCCATATGCAGCCAAGATAATGAAATTCTGTGAGATTTCAGCCATTCCACTAGAGGAATTCCTTCACTGAGTTGTCAGCCCCCACGCGACCGGTACAAAGGTCACACAGTATACTCGCGTATAAGTATAACGCGTCCAGCAAGTAAGACACATGCGCTGACTCGCACAAATCCTTTTCCGCCCTCAGGAATGTCCGGTGTGCTAGAAAATCCCTACACGTAACAAGCCCGAGTCGTTTGGCCAGAAAGGTGTGACAGGGCCTAAACACGGTTGCGGGTAAAAAAATATGCGTGCGCACCTCTGGGCGACTATATGTACTTTTGAGATACATGCTAGGTACTGTCATGTGCTGATCATCTACGGGGACCTCCGGGTAGTCAAAATTGTTCTTTGCAAGTCGCACGCAAGGCTGGTGTGACACGGCCTTTAGATGGAAGAGATATGTTCTAAGTTTTCGGTCATCACTGAAGAGACAGCCTACATGGATTCCATAAGCTTACCTTTTTTTCAGGTGGCTTCTTTCTGACAAAATCTGTGAATGCAATGGAAAAATGTAAGAAGTAAAAGGAACTAAAACCTAAAAAACAGTACATAAACTTTTTAAAATGTAAACAAAAACAGAAAATAAACTTTGTAAAGCCTAATATCTCTTGCCTATGGCAAATTTCTTGTTGAAATGTTGAAATGGTATACTGAATGCATATTGAGCAGTAATGAACTGATTCTTGGAAAAAAAATGAGGAAATATCTTTCAACAGTTCCTACTTTTCTGTGTGGTGTACATTTAAATGATTTTCCACAGTATGATAATAAACCATTTGCAGAAGAAACAGACCTAGCATGTGAGTTAGGAATAGAAACAACCAATGTAAAAATTTGAACCAGTAAATTAGATGTTAAATATTGTTTAATACACAAAATGTGATCAATAGTTATTATAAAAATGTTTTCCGACTAAACCGTCTACAGTAATAGCACGTAATACTATGGTTTAATGAGAAAAATAATGATATCTCTATATATTGTAGGAGCTTTATTACAAATATTTTACATTGTATATGGTAGGATGTTTAGTGATACAACTGACCTACACATATAACTATGCATCAAAAGTGATATCTTGAACATTTGTTTTTTTAAATCACTGCTCCCAAAGGTAACCATGACCTTTAAACTAGATCCCTGATGAACATAGGCCCTACAACTGCTTTATAATTTGCCCATGCCCCCACTACCAGAGCTGGTTCCAGCCTTCCCACCTACACTGTACCTTGCTGTCCTGCTGTGTTTGCCGGCAGGTCTCTCCGACAGGAATTATAGCCTTTGGTGTGCTGCTGGATGCTGGGATGTTTATTTGCAGTTTAAGCTCACTGTACCGTGCTGGTTCATGCTGGTTGAGTTTGTCTGAACATTCATACATATATAAGCAAATCAAATTGTTCCCTGTATCGGTACAATAAAGTGCTGTTTTCCTTCTTAACTAATCACAATCACAATAGTGATGGTGACACAGGTCACTAGCAGTACTGAATTTCCAAAGATTATGAATGCAATCATGGGGGCACTTCCCAGTTGGTTACTTGATTTGATTATCAATCTCAAAACAGAGTGAATTTACATCAAGTTGTAGAAAGTTGCAAAATGTAAAGTTTGCTCGTATAACTTCTGTAGGATTATATTGTTTCTCAAAAATGACAGACACACACACACACAAACAGTGATATAAAGCATACATGCACATGCCTGATGTATTTGTCTACCTTGCATTTGGTCATTCTCATGTTCCTCTAGCTCTGCATACCCACTAGCAGTTGCTCTGCTGGTGTCTTCCAGCCTAAACCCAGTCCCAATCTCCTCCTCAGCTTTTAGTAGTTGATCATGGCAATACATCTATTCCTTGAGTTCCTTCACCATCTTCCTTTCCAAAGGAAGAGTCCGCATCATTGTCTCAATCACTTGAAGGTATGGTGGAAGTTGTAGTACCACTTGATCTACTAGCTGTGGATCACGTCAAAGATGTCCCCGAAATTACGTTTATTGGGTTTGTTGACGGGCAGTACCCCCATATCGCCTGACACAGTGTGTGGTGTGGGGCCACCTTTTTATCTTGCCCACTCCGATTGTAATTGTAGATCACCTTCAGCCACTTGGCGCTCAGGTATTTTAGCTTATTTCTCACCTGCACACGGGATTTCATGAAACCAAGAGCCTTACAAGATTGTCGGCCATTGCTCAGTGTATCTGCTTGTTCCTCAATGTGACATCCATTTCAGTGCTTTAATCTCCTCCTCCGCCCTAATCTGCAGCAGGGCCTTCTCCTCATAGGACTCCAAACTCCAGTTGGCCATACATATAGCTGCCAAGTGAATATAATTCGATTTGATTTGATTCGATTCGATTTAATTCAATTCAATTCAATTCAAATTATTGATTTCATAAAAGCAATACAGCCAATATTTTGTACAATAGTCAAATGTAGAGGAAACCATGAAAAAGCCAGTGGCTTGAAGATTGGGGTCCCGTAAACAGACGTACATTTAAGAAAAAAACAGATCGGCATGAAAATACAAAAATGTCAGTACATAATAACACTGGATACTTAATGAAAGACAGAAATACACATAAAAACAATCAGAGCATAAATAAATACAACACAAAACAGAATGTCATGAATGTATAATATGCTTCAATACCTTGATGAAACATAATTAATCGTAAGATTCAAAGAGATATATTGTTTCAATTTCAACTTAAAAAGATTTAAACTCATAATGCGCTTAAGATTATATTTCAATGATGAATTCCATATTTTTTGCACCTTTAAATTACACTAAGTTCCTAAATTTCATCATAATAAATACATGTACCCTTTACAGAACTATACAACAAACTTCATACAGAAGAAAAGTCACAGACAATTTGATTAGGTATTCCTCTGCTGATGATAGCTTGTAGCTGCAATGAGTCTTGTACTGGTACATGATGTGTACGTGTGACTGTGAGCACTACATCACATGATCAACACTGTACTGTGCGTAGAGATGTGCCACCTGCGATAAAAAATACTTCTTTTCAAAAAAAAAAATCCATACATTTTTACATTTTTTTCTACATAATGTATTTGCTATGTAAATACTTTTTTTTCATAATTTTTATAATAAGTTTAGAAATCATGAACCAAAATATTGAAATCAGCAATGTAAACCAAACTCGTCGCGTGGAGTAATATTGCGCAACCACATGATTTGCGTGACAGTGGCAGCCTCCAGCGGTTCGCCCGAGGCTACAGTACCCCGTGTCTACCCTGGTCGATCGCAGGGTAAGATTTCGCCTGCCCAGCGTCGGGACCAAACGCTGTTTTGGCCAAGTACCATACCCGTTTACCATAGGACGGGACGTTTCTCGGATTGAATCATGCGCAGAAGCACATTTTGCACATGGCACCCTCAACTAGCAGCCTCGTTGTGCCTGCGAAAACTCGCTAATCTTCCCAGGGAAGAATCTTCGCCCGAGGCTACCCCAAGGCTACCCTACGTTTTAGGCCTTTTAAGACGGGACTTTACTGTGTATTTGCTGTATTACCTGACTAGAATTTGTAAAAAAATAAAGGAGCATTGTACTGTGTCCATATAGCTGCTTCTCATGTCTCATCATCCTTTCTATCCATCCGCAAGTTGCAAAACTTATAATGAATCTAACCTTTGGTTTAGTTAGCAAAATAGTTTGGTCTTACATACATGTATGCACTGCTTAGCTTAAAGAGGTATCTTTCAGTTGAATTGAGCCACACTTTCACATGTAATGTACAAGTTCTAGTGTTTCGAATAAGATTTGTAGTTTCTTGCCATTGAGAAGGATCACAGTTCTGGGCGAAATAAATTTGTGGTGTGTTATGACTGAAGTTGAAATGGGGCCATCTTAAAATTGAATTTGCAACGGAACTGAGCATCCGGGCAGATGGAATGGTGGGGGGGGGGGGGGGGAAGAAGCACAAATTAAGGATGGATGAGTGAGATAAATTGGCAGTGACAGCATCAACACAGGCAGAGGGGTAAGAAAGGGTTTTCTAGTTTGAAGAAATGGCTTAAAGAAAATTGTGTCGAATATAAGAAGGGCAGAATTGCTTGAGAGGCAACTGTATTGTAGAGTATTACATATGTTTGCAAAAAGTGTCATGCTTTTGTACTTGCTAATTATGTATTAGAGAGAGGGAGCAAGAGAAAAGATTAAAAGATGCAGATCTCAAAAAGATAGAAAGATAGATAGTTGTATGTATAGATAGTTAAATAAATAGATACATAAATAGATACAGACATAAATAGATGATACAGACAATAACTCATATGTAAATTGATAGATACATAGATAGATACATTGTAGATAGATAAATAGATAGATAGAAAGATAGATAGATAGATAGATAGATAGACAGATAGATAGATAGACAGATAGATAGATAGACAGATAGATAGAGTAATTAGTCCTATCAGTCTTGAGGGATGTGATGTAAAAAAGTGTATGATGCATAAATTTGTAGACGTTCTAGGTAACATTTCAGTAAACTCTGAGAGTAATTGTGAATATCACAGCAATCAGTGAAATGCTTACATTGATTGGTTGTTGCCTGGCTGTTGCCATGGTAATTGTGATTGTTGTTTGTTGCAATTACTGCATACAAAATAGGTCCCTGATTTGCTTCTGGGGGGGGGGGGGATACTGTACGTGCCATTGTATTTTGCAGGTATATTAAACATTTTGTGAATTTGTCTGAAGATAATCTTGTGAGTGGTTGAATTTGCAGTTGAGAACTGCAGCGACGAAATGACAATAAGTTTAATCCCTCTTTCAGGAAGAAAGTAAATTGTTTTCTGCCTTGAAGATGATAGACGGCTCATTTGAGTCATAGGAGGCAATATCTTTTGTGATTTCTTGATTTTGTGATTCTCAGTTGACCTACAAACTTTGAGAAAATTAGAATAGTGCTGAAATAATGCAGCATGATGATTCTTTTTGCATGTAAACACAATTGAATTTCCAGAGGAGCATGCAGGGACCTTGATGAGGTGTTGTAGACGATAGATGATGAATCCTGCTAATCTAATAATGGGTAATTGATATGGCTCATGGTAGGCGGGTCCTTCAGTTACTGGTGATTAGTGAAAGTCTCCCCTGTAGAGAGATACAGTGACAGATGTCACAGACTGACACGGTCTATGATTGAGGCTTCTCTGAATGTCAGTGGTCCTTAATTAAAGTCAGACCCTCCTCTTAGGGGAAGCTGACACCACCTAAAGCTCTTGTGATATCCCTCAAACTGCTGCTTTATGACAGTGAAGAACAGTATTTCGTATTTCATATAAAATGCTGCTTTGGGATTTTACTAAAAGAGTTTTCTTTGATTTTTTTTTCTCAATTTTCTGTGAACTTGTTCAAGATTTATTTGTGATTTTCCTGTCATTTACTGTCAGTCCTTGAAATTAATTTCCTGTTACAAGAACCCTTCCACATAAACCATAATGAAGAGCCAAAGTTTTTTTGTTTGTCGAAGTTTGTTTGCTTGTTTTATCCTGAATGGTGGAGCAATATTGTACACCAATTGTTAACAATGCTGTCTAGCTGCCCTACACATTTGGATCTGCTACATGTATGTGCACTGTGGCGTGACTGTGCAGAGGACTGGCTGATGCCCCTTGCATACTCACATAAAACAGAGCAACAGAAACAAATGGAGTTACGTACCCTTTGATATATTTGTAAATATTATTTGAGAGAGCCTTTCTGAAAATGCAAAGTGTGTTTAACGAGTACATTGCCTTGAAATCTTAACAGCCTTGCAGATTTACTGCTACACGTTGCGATATCTTGGTCTGAAGTTTAAGACTACTTTGTGAACGTATGTTCCTCTCTGGACATGACATTTTGTGAAGCCAGTGAGAACGAGGTCTGACAGACATTAATTACTTCCTCCCAGCATTCAGCTCTCCCTGATTCCTGTCTTCTTCACTCAAGTTTTTGTCTGTACCATGTTCAGATAGGACAGTTAATGCTATTACCAGATGGTGTTAACTTTGATTTATAGTGTTAAACACTCCTGTGAGTGTACAAAGATTGCAGACATTATGTTGGTGGCATTACTTTCCATTGTGTATAAGGAAAGATTTCCTTTAGTTCCCTGAAAAGAATTCCATATAATGCAGGTACATAATTTCATCATCACAAATTGTTATCTACACAATTCACTTTATTCTGTCATTTTTTTTTTTTTAATGTTACAAACATTTTGAAGTACAATGTATTGGCTCATAGTTTCACCAATAATTTGTAATCATTGAATAATGATGTAAAGATTTACATAGGGGTTCCTAAATTTGTATCAAATACAAATTGTGTCCATTATTGCCAGGTGTGCCTATTCATATTTTTTTAAGTAAATGACATTAAAAAAGTGCATGAAATAATACATAGTTAGTGTCAGTTTGAAGAATTCATCATGTTGTTTAAATCTTTCCAATGCTTTATCTTCCATCGTCTAGTTGATGAGCTTAAGAAGGAACTGAAGAAGCAGCTGAAGGAGTCAGAAGCTAGGAGTGACCAGGAGAAGCAAAGTCTGGCCCAGGAACTCTCCAGGGGGAAGCAGGCTGTCATCAACCTCATGCAGGTAGGGAAGCACTGTCCTTGGTCCTTTTCCTTCAGCCCCATCCTTCTTTCTCTCTCTTCTTTCTTTCTATGAAACAACAACCATCCCAGTCCTAGACCCTTTGTGCCACCTAACTTGCTCCATCCTTACGATTTGTTATATCATTCTTGTTATCAAAAACGATAGATCAGTGTATTGTATTTACTTCTGACCAGAATGAAAATGAGCACAGAAAATGATATTCTACTGCGATATGAACCAAAGACCTTTGGACTGCTACAGCAGTGCTTTTACTGACTGAGTGACGGAAATCCCTAGTACTGTATAAGCTGTTATTTTCTCGAATTTCGCCAATCACAGTTGGATCGTGAATTTAGCAAAGTTCTGGCAAAAATGCCTCGATGTACTTGGATGATAGTGCATTTACGTTCGCGTTGGCATTAATTTGCAAAAACAACATCTTGCAAAAATGTCTATGACCTCTTAATTCGTGAAAATATCTGTACACAACAATAACAGCGTATACAGTATGCTATTTGTCCTGAAACCCTATGACTTTCATTGCTCTAGTGGTCAGAAGCTATATAACAGAACTTATGTAGAAATCAACTTGGGGATAAATGCGAGGGATCACCAAAGTGATACAACTTTTTGTATTTATTGTAAAGTCACACAAATGGGGAAAACTGACCAGAAATATATATAATACAAATAAAAAGATGCAAAGAAGTACAGTGTATCCAGATGGAATCCCATTTCCTTTGCTCTTTAAGAGTCATATTACATATTTCTGGTCAGTGTCTAATGTATTGGTTTGTATTTATTGCCTTTACTTCTCGCAGGTTCAGCCTCGGTAAAGTCAATGACCTTATTGCTTTTAAGGAAGACTGCGGAATTCAAAATGTTTTAATTGAAACAAAATCATAAGAATCCTTGCATTTATCTAGTTTTCTGTGTGTTACTTTAGCTGTGTGCAGTCTTCTTCACTTATGAATCAGTGTGACTTTTATACCACTTGCTGAATATGCATTGCAGTGGGTTGAATATTTCAGTAGGGCTGTAGTGTATAATTATACAACACACAACAAATCATACATGGTAGTTTTTTTTTCCATACTGGATACTTATAGATTGGTTTGTGGGGAAATATATCTGCATAGTGATTTGAAAGAATCCTTATCATTTTACACTTCATGATTGATATCAATAGGTACAACGCTAAACTACCTTAGTTAATTTCCTTGTCCTCTGTCAGCAAAATGAGGGATTTTTTCCTCTGCTGTAGATTTCTGGTTTGATAGTATATCAACTCATTTGGGTCTTCGTGACAGACTCAATATGTTAGGGGAAAGTCTGCTGAATCTGTGTGGAATAGGAGAGACCTCTTGCCGTGTCATAGGTGTAGGCATGCTTACCACAGTTTGAATTTAAATTGAATTTTATCTTTCATGTTACACAACAAAATATCATATATCAATACTAGACAAGATACAATTCAGAGCATATAAAATAGATATCAAAAGTAAAGTTAATAATGCATGGATGGGTAAATTAAACCAAGTTTAATTTTGAATGAATGATAGAACTAGAGAAACTGAAATATGACAGAAACGGCTGAAAACAGTGTTTGGGAATATTACGTAGCTGTAATTGGTTCCTATGTTGTAGTTTGTCCTGAAATGATAAGTAAGTAAAATTCTAAAATTTAGTTCTGTAGGAAAGTCTATGATTCCCCAAAGTATTGCCCCGTATTCTTTTTTGCTGATCATCCCAAATCCTCATTTCCAATTGGTCTCATTCACAAATTTAGATTTTCTTAAGATGTGCCAATTAACATTTTTCCCTTGAAACCATTATACAGGCAGTAATAGCAAAATAAACTCTTGTATTCACGATGCAAAACAAACCATACCTCATGATTGAAGTAGTAATGCACACTTAGGGCTGACTCAGACGTTCATATTACCGCATTTGCTCTAAATAAGATTTCCTGCCCCATTTCCATTAATGGCATTTTGTGCTGTCACCGTAATTGATACTAGTACTCTCAAGAATGATAACAATTTAACAAAAAGTGTACTTGAGACACTTCATGTAATTGGGCAGCAGCATAATAAGTCTGACCGGTTGCCTTCATTAACATGGAGTGTTTTAATTGTTATGAGAAACCAAATCTACAGAGGCATGTTTCCGAGACATATTAAATCTTTTTTGCACCTCATCAGTCAGCTAGGGTATTGCTGAAGAGTGCTGAAAGTTTTTGGTAAGCTGGTTTTAAAGTAATCACTCTATTTCTTCTCTCTTCTACCACTACTCTTATACAAAAGTTGCTAAATTCAAGGCAGAAACTTTTGCTCTCATTTTTGTTAAATGTGTTGCTACTTTAAAGGATATTATAAATTTAGAGATGTGGGTTGAGGTTTTTTATGGTTTTGCAACAGAAATAAACAATGATATGTGGCCAGAATAAAGTTAAAAAAGAAAGAGACTAAGGTTTTGTATGTTTGTTCGTTTTAAGTTTGTTTTTTGTTTTTTTTGCTACACTACTAGCAATGAATAATTGAAATTACGAGATAAAGTTGTGTATTTATTTAGGACTTCATTTGTTTTCTAAAAAGTGAGCATCCATGTAATATTGGTTTTAAAGTGCTCTGAGGAAGAAAGAGGAAGCAGAAATGTATGTGGTTCATTCCCAAAACATGTTTTTGGGGAACAGTTTCCGGCAGAGTGAAGTTTGGGCTACAGATGCTTTCAGACTGTTGCCAAAATGCTCTTTTGCCAAAGTTTTGAGCATAGCATACAAATTTAGCCTGGCAGTCATCCAGCATATTCTAGTTTTAGACAGTGAATGATACGTATGATACTCTGTATTTAACATACAATGAATCACAGTCTTCAAAATATCTCTGTGTGATGATACGCAATTACTAACCTTCATGTTTAAATCACTTTTTGGATCTTAAACAGAAATATCTATTATGACCTCAGCATTATTGTAGAACAGGAAAACTAGATTCAGGAAAAGAAACATTGACGCTACAAGTTTTAAGCAATGGTTATAGAGACTTGCTCTTTCTTGTCACTTCTTTAAAGTGGAATATGAACTAGAAAGACACAATTTCAGGAAGCACTCTTAATCTCATTTCTTGTTCGAAACAATTTAATCTTGTTAAAATATATACCAATGCAGGGGTTGTGTGTAATCTTGCCAATGATGAGAGCTTACATTAGTGCTGTAAATTTAGATCCCATATGACTGCTTTATAAATTCTGAGAGATTTCTCTAGTCACTGATAAGGTTGCTTTAATTTCAAATTTCGTTTTGTTATTGTTGTTGTTTTGGTTTTCATGGCGTGTATCACTCAGGATTGAGTATTTGTTTGAGTGCATGTTAATCCTTTAATCCAGCAGCTTGTTTTGTTAATTTCTATGACAAATCAAAGTTGAAGGCCCATTTGACAGGACACTGTCAATTAGCAGCAGACTTCTTGCACGGAGGGTGTTGGCCGGATGGCTACCTCATGTCAGAAACTTTACGCCTTGGGTCGTCATAATCTCACTTCACTCTCACGCCCCCTTTCTCCGTATCACGCTAGACTCGACCGCATGATAGCCTATGCCATTGCTTGTGATGTCATCATATGAATATGAATATGGATTGTTGTTACCACCAACTGGTTTGTCTGTACGATTCCACAAAGTGACATACTGAACTGTCATCAGAAGGTTTTCTTGACTCAGATACTTGTATAAAGTTTATAAATATCCATACAAGTTGTAGCAATGATATGCAGTGTATACAGTAGTTTAGTAGTTATGTTTTGAATTTTGTTTATTTCTTTCTTTGTTTTTAGTGTAGAGGGCTAAAACTTTAGTTAGTTGTAATAAACTTGCACCCTGAGGAAGATAAGAGGATAGAGTAAGGATTTCTTTTTTTTATATATTTTGGTTAGTACCTACTAATCCCTAGATGCTAATTGTACAAGTATCAGGAGTCATTGCAGATTTGAAGATTCACCTTCATGAAAGATCTTCAAGATAGGCAGTTGATTACAGACCAAAGAAACCTCAGAGTCAAACGAGATTAGACCATATTGCTTTCTTGGTCTAAGAAGTGACTAAGATGATGAAAAAGGAATCATGGGATTACGTCAGTGAGAGAACAAAGCCACTGTAATTCCATTTGGTGAATCTGGTTAATCACTAAGTTATATCAATCTTGATGAGTTTATCTCTAGATCTGGTTGGAATCTCCCCTCAAAAACCCCTCCTGGTAATCCACTATTCCTCTTACTTTGGCCGCTTCCCTCCGTTTGCTGACGGACGACGCATGAGAATTTACATCTAGGTTTGTAGCTTGTGTTTGACAACTGTCTGGCGCTGGCAGGGGCAGTGACGACTCACCTCACGACTTGACGCATGTGATCGTTGCGGGTTTTTACGTCAGGGCGTCTTGTGCGCGGTAGGGGAAGTGTGCAGCCCTCTGACTTTGTTTTGGGGATCAGCTGACGGCATGAAGGGGCGCTCTCGAATTCCTGCCAACAAAGAGTTGCCCGTCTTTACGTCAGCTCTGCTCTCCGGGCTTACCGATGGAGGAAGTGAATCGTTGTGGTTCTGTCAGTTAGCGTGTTGACAGCGCTCTGCAAAAGACAACTGTCTTCCAGCACCGCCAAATTCCAGGGCTTGAAATTATAGCAGCAAACTTCGGCAGGAATTCTTACTGAGCTGATGTGTCGTGTGTATCATTGTGTTTGTTAACCCACTCTTATTCCGATCTGCACTTTTACACCTCCATCTGAAGATGCAGATGTGATGACGCAAAGTATGACAAAGAGAAGATAATGTGAGACTCTCAATCGAAGGACTTTTCGTTTTGGGGTTCGTTTTATGTCCGAGTGAATCAGCGGAATACGTGGACAGCTGCTGTGATCGGTTTTCTGACATCCTTTTCATCATTCACACATTCCTTTTAACTGTCCATGCAGCTTAAGAGCGGTTTTAGCTTTGCTGTGTCATGTACTTTTCAACCATTAATGCTGTCTTGATGTGTATGTGATCCAATCGTGTGTCGTGAGAATTTCAAGCGTTTGCCTCTGTGGGTTCAGTAATCATGGAATCTTTGTGGATTACGAAGGATGGGACCTCTGTAGATTGCCACGATCCTTGCCCAGTCACTACTGGAAGTGACTGTCTGGCTTGCTCCTACAAGAAGGTCAGTCAATGAATTCGCCGTTCTTTCGGTTGCTGTCATTTCGTTAGAATCATCTCACTACATTTTGTTTTCTTTTAAAGGTCCTGTTACCTTTGGGAACAGTGATTTTAAAAATTTTCAAGATATAACATTTAATGCATATATATGTGTAGGTCTGTTGTACCACAAAACATTCCATCATATGAAATTTTTACGATAAAGCCTAAAACATAAAGGAGATATCTGTATTTTTCTCAATAAACTGTAACTGTAGACAGTTTAGTCTGGAAACATTTTTATTATAAATATTGTTCACATTTTGTTTATTTAACAATACTTAACGTCGACTTTACCGTTTCAAATTTTTACAGTGGTTGTTTCTATCCCTAACTCACATTTTAGAACTATTTTAAGCACTAATGCCAGGTTTTTGTTTCATCTGCAAATGATAAATTATGCCTTTAATTACCCTGTCACCACTCTTCAGTTCATACTGCCTGCTGCACTTCAAAGATGTTCTAGAAGCGTTTGTTCTTCTTTCTCAGGAGATGATGTCTTGACAGCTTGTTGAGATAAAACCTTGCCAGGAGGCCATCTTAAAAATGCACATAATGGTGTGCTAGAGACAGAAAAAGAGTTTTGCATGAAATGATAGAGAAATACTCATATTATGATGTTCGCTTTAATTACCTTAGATGAAGAAAAGCTATGTAGACTCTACTAGTTTATTTAATGGGTGTTGTAGTACTTTTTTTTTTTTGGGGGGGGGGAGGGAGGGGGGTGTCATGTTGCAGGAGGTATCAGACAAAAGAACACATAAAATCTTACATCATTCAAGCTATTTATTTGTGTAGCAATTTATGTCTTCATATTCTACGTCTTCATGATAATAATTATTTGAATCTGGCAAAAAATTTAGTCTCTTTAGCACAGATCATCACTAGAGAGGTTGCTTTGAAAATCATAGACAATATCTCTTCACGTGCCAAAATTTCTGGTATACATATATCCCCCCCCCCCCAAAAAAAAAAAAAAAAATCTAAGAAGAGTATTACACATATGTACAAACAAATATTATTTGGTCGACACTGTACATTGTATGTACTCCTAGTATGTACATGTACTTGTACTTACATGTTGTAAGTACATTATGTATATTATCCTTACTTGATGAATTATTTATACCGTATATTTTTCCTTTGAAGATCTAGCGGATGTTTGTAATTTTCTAACTAAAACCTCAGATATAACAAATAAGACTAAGAGTCATTTACTTCAATAGACCATGTGATCACCTGAAGTCATAGTATGGACAAGAACATTGATTCAATGTCAAATATCCAGCTCTGTGGTGCATTTACACCCCATGTGGCATCCCCCCCCCCCCCCCCCCATGAATTCATGAAATAAGCAGGGAAATCTATTTCACTTGACCATGATACACAATGTCAAGTTGTGCAGCTCCACGTAAAATGTGTGATATGCACTGTTTACATACTGCTGTTAATGGAAATAGTGTTTTCAATGAGCAAGGCATGGTATGATTGATATGATTAGGCCATGTCCACCACTAAGCATGAAGGGACTGTCCACACAGCTGATTGTAAGTCTCTATTATCTGACACAAGGATGAAGGGAATTAGTCAAGACCAGGTTCTCACTTGCTCAGAGGCAGCTTAAGATATAAAAAGAGATCTGTACATCATGACAATCAGACAGGAAGGATAATGATCTCCACCCAACCCTCCCTCCTTTCATTCTCTCTTCACCTTTTTTCTCCCTCTTCTGTATTTCCTCTGGCAGTGTCTTCTCCCATGAAGCTTCTGAGTCTCATCCTCTTTATACTTACATGTAGTTACCCCCTTCCAAACCCTTCCATGCCCCTCCCTAATCTTTCCCTACCCCTTTCCTACACATAATTCACCCAACTGTTTCTTTTGCCCCTTCTCCCACTCCTATATTGCCCCTCAAAATCTTCCTTCTTTTTCATTTCTCTCTGCCCCTTCCCTTGACCAATTACCTCCTCCACTCATCTTACCCCCTTGTTGCACCCTTCCTGTACCCTTGATTTCCCCCTTACTGTACCCTCCCTATTGTAGCTACACCCTCCTTACCCACTCTTTTCACCCTTCCTACTCCCCGTCTTACTCCCCTTTTGCACTTTTCCTTCACCCCTCGCACCCTTACTGCTCCCTTTGTACACCCCTTCTTACCCCCTTCTGCACCCTTAATACACCCCTCCATACCCCATTTTGAACCTCTCCTACACCTTTCCTTACTCCTCTTTTGCACCCATCCTTCACTCCTCATTACCCCTTACTGCACCCTTCCTTTACCCCTCTTTACCCCCTTTTGTACCCTCCACACACCCCTCCCTGCTCCTCCCCACCCTTAACTTCCTCCTGTCCTTCTTGTCTCATCTAATCTTTATCCTTTATCATCCAGTACCCCTCCCTACCTTCCTCAACTCTCACATGGACAACAATTTTCTGCACAACCCCTTCCTGATGACTGCACTTCCAATGACACAAATCTAGCAAGTTGTAGAAACAAACTTTGTCTCATTTCCTTGGTGCAGTATCTGTTTTATATATTATATAATTTCTGAAGTTCCATAAGATATCATGGAAACTTCTTTCATTTAACCCCTCTGTTCATTGTTTGATTTTGTTGCAACTTTTTTAGAAGTCTTTAAAGTGCTTAAATCACTACTAATTCTCAAATTGGCAACACATTTTACAAGATCAAAGTTTCTGTTCCTCTCTCTCAAAATTTTCATGAATTTCTCTCTGGTCTCTTGGAGATTTGATATGTAAACATGTTTATAACCATATCCATCTATAAAATAGTTTATACAAAAATATAAAACATACAGTGAAATTCAGGGTGCAGAATTTCATGATGACATGGTGATAATTCTGTCCCTCTGAAGCAAAACTTTCCATAGGCTTCATTGGTTTGAGCACTGACTTGAGGTCTTTGGTTACCAAACATTTTTAGATGATGCGTAATCTGCTCACATGAGATTACTTTTAGAACAGGAAGTCCTATGACATTGTAATGTGTCAGGTTGATTAGTCATCATTTCAACTTCAGGATATTGTGTCTATATTTGTTTGAGCTGCCAGCTACACCCTGGTACTGAAATTGTACTGTCCTTTTAGGTTCAAGCATGCAAAATGTAGCTCTAGTAACTACACGTACATAGTTCCTAAGTTGTATGACAAGATTTATAAAGAATGTGTTTAATGTGTGCTGTACATTCTGTGTTGCTTACAATTCAATTCACTTTTTCAATTCAATTTCTTCCATTCAATTGCTTTAATTGCAATACATACTAACAATAATAATAATAATAATAATAATAATAATAATAATAATAATAATAATAATAATAATAATAATAATGAAATAACCAGTGATAACCAGTATTTAGGCAAAAGAAAATGTATAGGAACAAATATGTCACAACGTTGATATGGAAAGTAGACAAAGATGAAGCCTTAACTGCCATGTCAGTTTTGTGTTTTGATACCAGTTACAATTTACAGACACGATGTTGTAGTACATGTAATTTGGATGGTGTTTTGTATAATATGGTCACTACCATTTATAGAAGAAAGAAGAAACAATTGTTCACTCTGCTTTGAAAATGTTAGGGAAAAAATTTTTGTGTCTGTTATGTTTGACACCTATCCAATTAATGATGTGTAAACACAGGTTTTTATATTGGGGCAAATGACGTGTTAATTAATCAATTAGTTGTAAACAAGGAGTTTCCTTTGAAGGCATCACTTCCCAAGCTCTTTAATGTTTAATAGCTTCAGTCCTTGGCACCAATTACTTGCCTCTAAAATCTCTCAGTGATGTTTATTTCAGGGATGTTACTGTATCAGCCAGCTTCTATAAAGAGGATATCAGAGGTAGAATAATTTGAAGTGAAATTGATTTTTGAAGTGCTTGAGTATAATCATTATGCTCATTTTCATTTTGTTTTTCATTTGGACACTTTCATAACAAAATTTGGGTGGAGACTAGGCACTGGAATGGAGTTTGGATGGGAGAAGAATAACAGAATGCAACTGTATGGTCCTGTTTACCTCTTGGAGCAGTGATTTAAAAAATGTTAAAGATTTAATGTCACATTTGATGCATAATATGTGTAGGTCTGTTGTACTCACAAAACATCCTACCGTATACAATTGTTTTGCAAACAGTAACTGTAGACCAGTTTAGTCTGGAAACATTTTTATTCTTAGTTATTGTTCAAATTTTGTGTATTTACCAATACTTAACATCGATTTATATACAGATTCAAATTTTTACAGTGGTTGTTTTTATCCCTAACTCACATTTTGGAACTATTCTAAAGCACTATTGCTGGATTTTTGTGTCTTCTGCAAATGGTACTGTAAATTATGTCATAAACCTGTTGAGGACGAGTCCCGAGTATACTCTGGCAGGTGTCTATGGGAAATGTGTGATGTAGCAAAATCAGTCCATCCTCAATGGGTTAAGGTCTCAAATGGTATTAACCCTTTCTGAGCCAGGGACGTTGAACAATATGTACATTGCTATGGGGTTTTGTCACTCCAAGCACACAGAGAGTTAGAAAGTTATGAATTCTTCCATACCATGAAGAAGACTTCATCATCTTCCTATAATAGAAGGTTAATCCCAGAGGTGAAGACATCCTGTGATATTTCTGACAGCAAAGTGTACTTTGGGTTAGATTAAGATGGATAAAGGAGAGTTGTGTGTCACCAAGCATGGGTCATCTTTCAGCTGGGACTTTGTGGCGTCCATGATGATAGAGTCCCCCTTGCCCATCGGGGGGCGGGGGGCAGGTGGTCATCTCTGAAACCTGCAGACTGAAAGCCTTTGTGCAACTGTTGCGTGTCATAGGTTGTGTTTATCAACTCACTTCTGGCGCAGAATTAAGGTTCCCAAACAACTTTCAGGGAGTTTTGGGTTGTTTAATGCAAAGCTGTTTTGATTATGGGGTTAGAAATGTGTTTCTGAAATGCTGAAAAAGTGCAATCACCAACTTCTTTGAGGCAGAAATGTGTTTCTTTAGAGTTGATATGCAAAGTCCTTTTGAAACACGTTTATGGCATGAACCTTCCTACGCCAACCACTGTCAACTACAATCCTACACATCTCTTCTCCTCGGGTCAAAATGCGCAATGGAGCTGCACAGTGACAATTCCTCCCAATCAACTCACAGCAGCTTGATGAATGCAGCAACCCCAGAAAAGCGATCCGAAAGGTGTTTGCGTTTACGCATTTTGATAGTGGGTATTGCAACACATTTCAAACATGGGAAAGTTGATAAAGGTTAATATGGAAATTGTGTTGTGTAAATTGCCATCAGTTGTCCAGGTGGGGTAAATACAGTTTATCAAATCAAATCATTCAAACATTATTGTTCGCATGTTTCACCAGTCTCCAGTTAATGCCAAAGGAGGGTCAAGGTGGGTCGAAGAATCTCCTGTTCAAGAGATACTTTAGGTTGGAGTCTCTGATTTGCAACATTTTTATGTGATTTTTATATAATTTTCAGAAAGAGAAAGATGAGCTGAAGGATGAGATGTTGAAGGAGAAGGAAGCAGCCATTCAGGAGAGGAACCAGCACTGGGAGGGGGTGGTCCAGGCCAAGCAGAAAGAGTTCCAGGACTCACTTAGTTCCAAGGTAAGTCTAGCCCCTGAACAGTAGTATGCCAGAGGCTGTATGGCCAGATATGTTTAGTTCCAAAGTAGAGAAAATCCATGTTAGTCTAACCAATGATGACATATTCCTCAAGCTCTATGTGCATTATGACATAGGGCTTCTTCAAGTGGATTTGTTTTATTTCTAGTTGAGGAATGATAAGACAAGGGCTAAACTTCAGGACACTATTAAATGAAAGTAAGAGATCTTCTTTTGCCGTGGCCATAGTTGCTAAGTCTCAAGTCTTGTTGTTTGGAAACTGTTGTAGCGATCAAATATTGCATCATTTTGCCTCTAGATTGTTGTTTCTTGTTTTCATGTTTTGGTGAGAACTTCATAAAATTGATTGGCAGAGGAGTGGAGTGTGTAGTAAAAGACTGGATCAAGAGGCTAATCTGTTGTCTAGTCCTGGATGTTCCATTGTCTTTAATGTCAGGTATGACATGCATTTGTTGAAAAGGCCTTGATTTTCTCTCCCCACAATCTTCTATGAGGCAATTTCTTATCACCTCTGACATTTTCCCGAGACATGAAGCCGTCACGAGAAATCCAAAATTAGCAACAGGTTGGCATCGCCCCCGAACAGTAGTAAGCCAGAGGCTGTTTGGCCAGAAATACATAGTCAGCTTGTCCTTTTAAAGTCTGTAGAAGACTGTACTGACATGCAGTAAGTTTTAGGGGACATAAAAGACAAAAAGGTAAATTTCATATATCTCACATGGAAAGTCTCATCTGTTGTGGATTGTTTGGACTAGGAAAAAAGTGAAACCCAAGTTTCAGGCTTTTCTTGAAGACAACTTTAGCATGAAAGTGCAAGTAAAGACAAAAGTGTATGGCAGAAATCCAGCACTTTCTTCTTTAATTAGTAATGAAAGATGTTGTTTTTAAGAGTCTGTTGGCACAATTATGGTTTTTCTAGGTGAATTTCTTGACTAATGATAACATTCAGGAGTTATGCTTGTTCTTTTCCACTGGTACTAGCATAGAAGTGAAAGTGTAGCATATGAAAAGTATGTATGTTTTGATATGCTACACATGTGCGTAGACTTTAAGAGATGTGACCCTGACTTTGGAGTCACTGTTAGGGGTACATGCAAGTGAGGAAAGATTTTCTGTTGTGTTAAGCAACAGCTCATCCCACACCAACATACAACATTCAATATTAAGTGCTCGCCACCCTGCCTGACGCTGACAGGAAGTTGCTGAGGTGGGCCGAATTTAGACAGTGCATTGTGGGATCATGTAGTCCACATTAAGCCTGGTTGTGTGAGAAGTGTATCCTGCTATCTAATGTCCCACTCCGGGTCACAAAGAACTTTTGACTTCATTGTGAGAATGCTTTGAGAAGGTCCAAACTGAACAAAAGTTTTTTTGATGACTCTTCTTTGTTGTCCATACTTATAAGAAATGTGTGCAGTAACTCTTAATTGGTAACGGTATTCAAACTATATCCCAAGGTACATGAACTGTATAACAATAGAAATGTTGTGCTTTATAGTTTAATAGTACATGTACATGTACTTTTATCCTTTACATTTGGCCTATAACTCCTTCAAAATAAGCTGATTTTCATTTCTGAGTGATATTCTGTTATCTGCATGATCAGGAAAAATTCATGATTTTAATACCAGAAAGTCACATTGGTTCTCTTTTTAAAAGCAACACAGGGCTTCTTTAAATTTCATTGTTTACAGAGACATACAATTGTAATTTGCTGTGTGATTAGTATTATATCTAGTAGGGACTGTCACGTGTTAGGAGAAGCAGGTTAATTGGGCTGTTGTAACCTGAGAATCTGTCTGTTCGTGAGTTAACGCACAGAGAAGTCCATCATCTAATGACTGTGTAGGAAGATTGGTAGCCTGTGCCGAGTGATACCGGGTCACATGTCGGCATTCACACCCCAGGGGGAGGAAGCGCACCCTTCTGGATCTAACATCTGGCGAGGAGGGGTAATAGTGCGGCTCGTTTACTGCCAAGTGAGGGCATGCTGAAAAGTCGGTGTCAAATGTGTAGGGCTAAGGATTGTAGTGTGTGAAATCGCTGTGGAAGTGGGAATTACTATACTGTACAACATTTGGCCTTGTTCAATGCAGTATATCCAAAATTTAGCGAAAGATTTACTCTTATGACATTAGGGGAGTTGGCTCACGAGGAGACAAGATTGTCTAGAAAATCTGCATGTATCAGACATGTTCCAACTGATTTTTAATACGATTACAGATTTTTCACAGATTTACTGCTTGTCCAGTTGTTTTTGTCAGTTTAGTGTGTAATAAAGGCAATATCTGCCTGATTCCATTTCTATTTTCCTACAATTTATGTACATTTCATGATAGTCCTTGTTCACTCATACACTGTAGTGGTGCTTAGAAATATTTCTGACCCCTCAAAATTTCTCTTGCAGTATGTATCTTTACAGCGTAAGTTGAAAGCAGCAACCAAATTTGAAATGTTGTGGGTCATATCATTATGAAATTTTTAGTAGAAGCTCAAGTTACCCATATACACAAATGTACAAAATACATCAAATACATTCATATAAAAAGATCAGGATATGGCAATTTTGATAGTGAATATTGAATTACAATGCACTACCACTAATTTGCAGGGCCTCAGTTTTGATACTTGACTAATAAGAAGGAGAAATGATTCTAACGGCAGAAAAAAAAAATCCAAAACAGAAGTGCAACCAGCATGTCAAAGAAGAGTTGAAGGAACTGGAGCAAAGTGATATTTGTTTCTCAACAGCAAAGCCTGATTTTTGTCTAACAATGAGGTTGAATTTTTAGGCTATATCAAATTTCTGCTTAGAGATGAAATTCAGTCAATTCTGGGAAGATATGCCAGCGATCTCTACAGCCATCGTGACATGCATAGCCATAGTCACAAGGATAGCCCACAATGCATGCTGGGCCCGCTGGCACCTCGTAGAATCCGGAAACTCAGCTAGCCCCCCCCCCCCCCCTCCTGAGCCCCAGAGTTCCTAGGGTAGAAATAGTTGTGTCATGACTGGGAAAAGAGAGCCTGTTCGACCCAAGTTCAGAAAACTCCCCTAAAAATAACACAGTATTATGATCAATTTCCTCCGTTTCTGATTCCCTCTGCAATATTGGTCAACCAAGTATTTCCTCAGCAATGGTAGGTGTTCTCATGGTTCTGACTGTCTGTGATTCAGAGAGAAGGGGGGGGGGGATGATCACATGTAAACTATTTTAAGAGATTTTATGTAAATTAGTAGCCAGTAAGTTTGACTCTTTGGAAGTCAGAATATTTAGGATATTTGCACAGTGTGAGTATTTCAGTGTAAAATTCCTCTTCTTTATAAATAGTAAAATCAGCCCATCCGCAACGGGTTAACTCGTTGAGGACGGGCTGATTTTGCTATAACATGCATTTCCCATTGACACCTGCCGAGTATAATAGGGACTCATCCTCAATGGGTGACATAGTACTCATATTCTATTTCACTCCCTATTTAAAGACTACATGCTTACCCCATCAGACTACTACTCTAAAACATGATAGTCATCTTGAAGGGTGGACTGTAGATAGTGAATATTTTGCCCGGGGTTTTGTTTTCATGAATTTTGTGAGTCAAAATAAAAATGTGAGCTTAACAATTTGCCAAATTTTGCCCTCCATTTGAGTGAGAACCTAAAAAGAGTGTTCTGAGAGCGCAGACCTCTGCCAAGCAGCTATTTTCCACCCATACACACATGCTGAAAATCATCCAATCATCAGCTTCCAGCTGCGCCGTGCCTTGCCTGAGCAGAGCACGCACTTTAGAGCATGTAGATGCAAACCTCAAATGCACGCAGCTTGAACTCCCAACTTCATTGACCGTATCTGCAAAAAGATTAAAAAATCCTTCAAAAATCCATGAAAATTCCCAGATCAGTGCCAAAATTGTTTCATCTGTTCCTTGTGTCATTGCCAACTTTTCCTGCAAGTTTCATCCAAGTCTATCCCCAACTCTTTGAGTTATTGTGCACATAGACTAGCAAACAAACAAACAATGAAACAAAGAAATGCCGATGAAAACAAAACCTCCCTCCTTGGCAGAGGTAATAAGTATGAGAGCAATGTACAGGTGTACCAATGCCACATGGGCAGGCAGCACCTGCACATAAATGCTAGTGTTTTTGTTCACATAACCAAGGGTTAAGGTCGAAATGTTGAACTGCAGTGATTATAGCTGCCTTGCATTAACATTCAGAAAAGATACAAGTGTGTACTGATGTTCATTGACAGACCTTCATTACATTCTGAATATATACATTGTGTGAATAATTGATTTCATCTTGAGTATAGTTTGGGCAAAGTCTTATGCTCTGCTGTCATGCCTACTTATCATCATTGTTCTCACTTGTGAAATAGTTTACACTAGCAAGCTGTCTTCTGAGCTAGAGCCTCATGATGTAAAAGTCTTGTGACCTCCTAGCCGTGACCCCAGCCATCTCCCCTGTGTCCCCCAGACGCCCCGCTGGTACCGCTGGCTTCCTCCGAGACTGGCACCCTCTTTAGATTGTTAGGGAAAAGGGGAAACCAAACATGAGGAGCTTCCAAAAATAGCAATAGATGGGACTGTGATCCATATCTCCTGCTATGCCTCTCTGTGATGAAGACTGCACCTCGAGATATTGCGCTTCATTTTTTCGGCTGCATCACTGCTGATTTTAACTTGCATTTAGTGACAGTATCTAAAACCACAAAAACCAGAGAGTAGTAGCAGGCTGGTATGCTGAGGATAGCAAATCATGTTCACACATACATGGAGATGTGTGTTTGTACAAGTCATGTTGTTGATATTTATCTATCAAGTAATCACATCTTGGGCCTACAGGTCACTAATTAAGTGTGAATGGGGTATCAGATTTTGCTGTGTTGTTTACACTCGGTCACGTGGTGTTTTCAGACCTGCACACAGAGCACATGGCGTTTTTCCACCTATTAGCCTCTTCTCACCCCACTCCATTTGACAGACATGACAGAGTCGTTAACACCTTCCCACACGTAGCTTGCACCTCTTCCTCCCCTAAAGGTCTTATTTTACTCTTCATAGTCCCTCAGCTATCCCGTCTGCCAGTTATTGATAAAGTCTGCATACTGCCATGCCATTTCCCGCCCACTTACGCCTGTCATGTGAAAGGTTACACATGGCAAACAATCTTTCATTCCAACACATGGTCTGTTGATATGGATTACAAAGTCAACATCAAGATGATCAAATACTTACGGAAGCTTATACGTGCAGTGCCAAGGCAAGTTGTTTAACTCGCCAAGGCGCGTTGTTTCGGTCAACAAGGCGACTTTTACAAACTCACTATAGAGGCTCCTTGTTTAAGACGACAAGGCGTGAAGGCGGCTTGTATAAACTCGCGAAGGCGACTTGTTCATCTTGATCATAGCGCCTTGGCGACTTTTCTACAAGTCGCCTTCCCGTCTTCTCGTTTTAATCAAAGCACCTTGGCGACTTTGTAAAAGTCGCCTTGTCATCTTTTTGGCCGAAACAAGGCGCCTTGGTGAGTTAAACAGCTCGCATTGGCGCTTCACGTATAAGCTTCTGTAGATACTGCTTAAATACATGCATACTATATGCCACATACTTATTATTTAATGTTTTCTACATGTGTGCACGTACAATGTACTTAATATTTTGTATATTGTAGCCTAATTAATGGCACTTGCAAGATAGCTAGCACTTAGTTTAATGGTGAAAAAGGACCATACTGATGGAATGATAAAAATCATCCCTTCTGAAAAGCAAGTTTTCCAACAAGGAATTAATAAACATTGGTGCATCCTACATTGTATATTATGGGAGGCTATACATGTTTTTGACTTTGAGAATACTGGTCAGCTTAAAAAATTCACTAAAATAAAACCACTGCTAAATTTATTGAAGTGATGGAAAAGAAATGTATCAGAGAAGAAGTTTGAGGTTTAACATATCAATCAGGTCAAACATACTGTACATTGTGTCAGGTGGATCAAACATATAAGGTCAAACATTTTGTGTCAAACATATCAGATTAGATGTATGTCAAACGTACCAGGTCAAACATATGTTGTCAAACACATGTGAGCAGAAGATATGACCTTCTGAATGTTGGCATATCTTCCCTTATTGCGCCATGTGATCATCTCAAAATAGAGCTTCGTCTTGGTTGTGCAACTGTGACATTTCTAGGCCCCTTGTCTGCTTGATACACAAAGAGACTGACGATTGAATTCATGTGATTCACCACAAAGACTTTGACTTCCTTTGTCTGCGAAGATACAACATGGTGTCCATGATGCATCTCTGAAATTAGCCTCAACTCCATGCATGGAATGTGTATTTAAAGTTTCTGTATGCAGTCATGTGACCAACACTTTTTTTTAAATTATTATATAAAGTGCATTGAGTGACCAAAAGCCCATAAGGAATGAAAAAAAAACCCACAAACACAAACAAAAGCTAGCATAGGCAGCAATTCGCTATGATAGATATCCAAATATCATAATCAGTGGTTTATTGCAACCAACAAGAGTAACTATCTTAACCCATTGAGGACAGACTGATTTTGGTACAACAAGCATTTCCCATCTATAGATACTTGCCCAAGTGTACTCGGGACTCATCCTCAATGGGTTAAAGTGCTGGGGCAGACACTTAGTCTCATTAAGATACAATGTTAGATGCCTCAATGACATTTCCAGTCACTTTGGCATTCATGATAACTGTTCCATTTTTTGCCCAATGACAAAGTTTCATCCTTGTGCTGCTTTTATTCCAATCCTGTCATGTTAGATACTTTTCATGAAAGAGTCTCCTTCAGGAGGGGATGTAGCTGCTTATCGTGGCCCACAGTATGCCACTGCTACCCCCACCCTGCCAGCCATTTTTCCTGCCGTATATTATCTCGGTCTGGAATAGATTCATTTCCGCCAGAATGGGCAAGGGTCGTATTCAGTGATGTTCATCCTGAATTTAGCAAGTCTGAAATGGGAGCAAGAAACAAACAAACAGCAACAACAACAACGAAACTCCCACAAAATGGCATTGCAGTTTATATTTAGGCATTCAGTCTGGCCTTTGTATTAAGCTGAATCTATTAAACCCATTAGGAAGGCTTGTACTTGTTCTGGCCACAGTAAGAAAGTACAGTTGTAGCTGAGTATAACTGCAATCTGAGGTCAACTTGTCTGATGTTGATTATGTGCAGACCAGACTTTGAGGCTTCAGGGTATATCATGTCTCCTTTGCCTACTGCATCAAAGGGGAAAAATATTTCCATTCCTTTTCCCCACTTCTACCCTGCTCCAAAGTAAATTAATGATGAGAATGCAATTAGCCATTCCCAAACAGTTGAACTCTGTGTATGTATAGTAATGTTCATCAAACTGCAAGGGAGCATTCTGTAAACTGAAGGTTCTGGATTTTCCCTTCAGCTTGTCAGTATGCACTCACATCTCTGTGTGTACCAGTATATGAGTAAAGAATGATTTTATTCGTGAAGTGATACATTTTCCACCTCGTGAAAAATTGACATTTTTCACAAAATGAAAGATGAGTTGCTTGATGTAACAAGTCAAAAGAGAGTTGAATAGAGCATCTCATCTTTCACTGAAAGAAAAATCTCAGTCCGTTTCAAGAATAAAGTCCATTCATTATTTGTTTTATGAAACAACTAGGACATGAGTACTGTAAAACGAGGAATGTTCATGTGCATTTTAATTTCACGAATTTTGCGAGAGCCAAGATTCGCAAAATTAAAATGCACGCAAAAGTTCTTGTTTATTATACACATTGAGTGTCAGAGGCAACTCATGAAAATTTCATGTCGTGAAAATATTGTGTTTTACAGTAATGATCCGATCGTGCCCCAAGCTAAGGCTTGAGTACAGAATGTATTTATGTATAACAACAATCCTCTCGACTTACACAAGATGAATGGCAAACTGTGAGTGTATTGAAAAGCTTGTGGAAATAATATAAATGGTATGTTATGTCATTATGCATTTAATCCAAAGCTGCTAGATGGCATTTGCTGAGCAGGCAATATTATACAGATATGGAATGATTTTTGCACATTGTTGAAATTGCCTCTTCCAAAGGATTGTGACTCCATGAAACATTCGGAGAAGCTTTCTCCAAGGATCATGGCACGGAGTTAAAATCCAAGGGGCAATAATTTTAACAATATCTAGCATAAAAGCAGTCTACATGACTCTGTTTTCGTTGCAACTGATTGACAAATTGCCCTACATCGAAGTAAATGAATTTGAATGACTGTGTTTTATGTCCCAAATAGTATTGCAATTATTTTAGATTACATTGGACAAGGGTCTCCTCTCATGCTGTGGAAGCAAAGCATTTATATTACATGTGCACACAGGTCTGCACATTTAACTTGTACTGCATACTTTAATATAAAAAAAGAGGGCATTTTGTGCTATGGGGCAATATGATGCTATGGGGCAGTTTAGGTACTATGAAACTGCAGGCAGTAGTTGCATTTATGCCCCTGATTTCAGCCAATCAGAATCAAGGATTCATCAAATGAGATATCTGACACTTTTTTAGTGAATGTCATGTGATTGGTACTGTGTAGTGAATGCTATGTGATGAGCTGTCATCCAATTTGGTGGCAAGAATCTTTTGAGGTGTTTTAGGAGATGTTATATACCTCATTTCTAGAATCCTCTCATCTGATTGGTTAAAAGGGGAGTCATGAAAATAGCTGTGCCCTGTTTTTGAGTTACTGTGACCGGGGCCCTGGCACAGTTAGTAAATAGGTTTGGAGACAGTCGCGACCCCGTACACATAGATCACTCATAATGTACGCACCAATGATACGACCGCCGCGCATTCGATGCACGTGCTGTAAAAGAGACTAGCGGACTGGTTTGGAGACAGTCAAACCCCGCGTACACTGTACACATAGATGATCACTCATGTACGCACCAATGATACGACCGCCGCGCTGTCGATCAGCATTGATTACGAGTGCTGTTAAAGAGACTAGAATCTATATTTTCGGTATCTATATTTCGGAATCTATATTTTCGGTATATAAAACAAATAATGACTGCTTGATATTCGGGGTACAGTTAAAATTATGTAGGCCCTCGGTGATGTGAAAACCATAACCATGCCCTCAGCTTCGCTTCGGGCATAGTTACGGTTTTCACATCACCTTGGGCCCATAATTTTAACTGTGCCCCTCATAGCAGTCATTATTTATATAATGGATGTTTGCTTCCTTTTGAAATTTCTGTGGATGACTGCAGGACAGAGAACATGAGCTAACCCTGCAGCGACACGTCGAGGAGCACCAACGGATCCTGAAGGAGAAAGAGGGAGAGATGATGATGGCCATTGAGGAGAGAGAACTCCAGAAGATGGCCGCGGTCAGCGCCCAGGACAACCAGAAGGATGAGCTTCAGAGGGTCATTGACTCTATGAAATCGGTCAGTTCATTCGTATCTTGACAGTTACATCCCACGTCTGCTCTCAGACCATTGATCACGTGGCAGGCTAGGTTTATGTATACTACCAACTGCCAAAGCACCATGTTCATACAGGCATATGATCAACACACGACTTCAATACCTAGACGATTGTGCACTTTACTTTGTTTACACATATATTTCTTGTTTGTCTGCTCATATCACTCTCTGTCTCTCTGCTCTAAAAATATGTCTTACATGGAGTGTAGTCACACATCATTTGCACAATTTCGAAGATGTTCGCTTTAACAAAATACTTTGACTGCATTTATAAGATTTTACATATCCCAAAACTCGGTTCTGAAGCATAGTTTTGCAACATGGTTTGACAGCAGAGCATTTATACAGTTTCTCTTGAACATGTTTGTGACTCGCTTGAACTGTGCCAATACATATTGCATTATATGCTATACATATAGCTTGTCCTTTGGCAATTAGTCACAAAGGTTTAACAGGGTGCATACAAGTATGATGTCATATAAATCATGTTTCAAATCACTGTTGCATATATAAAGATATTTGAAACCATGTTTGATTACAATTTTAAATTGCCTTTTCTTGTGCATTTCAAAATCATGTTTCAAAACCATGTTTTTGATCATGACTACTGTTTACAAGCAAATGTATAAAAGCTATGTGTAGAAACATAGGTTTCAAAACCATGTTTCCAGCTGGAAAATGTTGCAACAAATCCATCCTCTGCAGCCAACATGGCAATTTTGAATTAGCTGTCAATTGATTTTAAAGGGTGTGTACAGTTCTGGTCGAGGTGAAGATTTAGCTTTTACCGTTTTGTGAGATATTCAGAAACCACTCTATGAGATGTCAAAGAGCATGCAGTTCTAAGGGGTATCAAAAGTTTATTCGATGAAAATCGGTTTTGAAATGGCTGAGATATCCAAAAACAAGGTGAAACAAAAAGATACTAATAAAGTTGGGGCATGTCGCCTTTTATTATTAGCACTTTTTTAGATATCTCAGCCATTTGAAAACCTATTTTCATCTAATAAACGTTGAATCATTCTTAAAATTACATGCTCTTTCATATTTCATAAGAGGCTTTTCATTATCTCACTTAGGAATGTTCAAAACATGAATCCTTACCTCAACCAGTACTGTACAGTCCCTTTAAGTTGATAATAGATGATTATCTTCTTCATGCAGACATAACCGCATATCATCATACTCTGCCCTTAGTACTGGTAACCAGCCAGCGAGATGTGAGAAGAGAAGATGCGCTCCCTCTGACCTTTTTGTCATCTCTCTCTTCCTGTGCAGGAGAAGCTAGAGCAAGATGCAGCCTTCCAGCGGCTGCAGGAGCGCTACCAGACAGACACCAAGGGGCTGAGGGATAAGGTGGAGGAGATCGCTGCTAGGAGCAAGGCAGCCGTGGCCAAACTGAGAGCACAGCAGAATGAGAGCACCCAGGAGCTGGCTAGGAGGCAGGAGGAGGAGACCACTACTAGGATACAGGAACTGAGTCAGGTACTGGGAGAACAACCTCGTTTTAATAGCTTTCCAAGTAGATTTGAAAGTAGTAGTAGTGGTAGTAGTAGAAGTGGCAGTAGTAGTAGTAGTAGAAGAAATAGTAGTGGCACTGGTAAAAGTACATGTAGAAGTAGTCATAGAGGTAGTTTGTAGTAGTAGTAGTAGTGAAATTGGATACAGTAGTAGTAGTAATAGTAGACAATATAGCAAACCTAGTGCAAGGAAAGTGAACATTCAACACATTTGTGACAAACCTGTCATTTCAGTATTTTGCCAGATATGTGAAACTGTCATCACACATTGTCAAGACATTGTACTATAGACCTATTAGGAGAACCATGCATTATGGCAGAGGCATACCAGTCGCTGTAGCGACATTTCTAGTTACCTCCACCAAGGGAGGAGGTTATGTTTTTGTTACCATTTGTTTGTCCGTGTGCAAAATAACTCATAAAGTTTGGAACGGATTTAGATGAAACTTGCAGGAAAGATTGAGAATGACACAAGGAACAAATGATTAAATTTTGGTAGTGATTCGGAAACTTTTATGGATTTTATGAAGGATTTTCGATATTTTGACAGGTAGGGTCAATGAACTTGAGAGTTCAAGCTGCGCATTTTTGAGGTTTTCATACGCGCACAAGTCTGCGTACTCTAGTTTCTGCTAGGGCAAGGCGCGCCACGCAGTAGAGGGTTTATGACGTAACAAAGGCTTCCATATTGGGAAATTGGGTGATTTTTCAGCTTGCATACGTATGGGAGCAAGATCATTGGTGGAAAGTAGCTGCTTGGCGGAGGTCTGCGCTTACAGAGTGCTTTTCTAGTTATATTAAACTTTTTGGAAAATCTGTTGATGACTTGTGTAAAATATTAAACATGTATTCATCACATTTTTGTTAAAAGGCATTAAGTGTATTAATTGCTCCATATTTAATTCTACCACAGGAACACCGAAATTATGTGGATGAGTTGAGACAGCAGCATGAGGAGGCTCTTGAGTCTGCCAACGTGGAGGCAGAAAAGCTTTATAAACAGCAGGTAATTTGTTATTATTATTATTATCATTATTATTATTATTATGATGATTATTATTATTGTTATCGTTATTATTGTTGTTGGTGTTGTTGTTGTTGTTATTATTATGATCATTATTGTTATTTTCTATTTGGCATTTCAGACATGTGTACATGGGTAAACACAAAACACATTTGATTCAGCAAAACATAGATAAGATAAATTTTAACACAGAGACAACGCACAAATGAAATAAACAAACAAACAGACAAACCTAGGTTGTGACGTAGAAAACAGGGCTGCCAAGGGCAAGAAAAGCCTGCATGTAAATGCAGGCTTTAGGTTTTGGCCCTCACTTTCCACATCATAGAATATTTTCATGTCAAGGTTTTTTATATCGCCTCACAAATCTGCGATATATACCATGTTGTGGGCCATGTTGACCTTTTAGAGTTTGGAAACTAAGAGGAAAATTTCTTATCACAAGATTTTTACCCAATCTTTCCCCTTCCCTTCAGTGAGTGAACATGAATGCACGTGTAAAAGGAAATCTGAAATACAGGATTATTTGTCATTATTGATGAGAGCACGAAATTGAGATGCCATAATTGGGTCCTTGATTATGTCAAGGTTTTCATATCACCTCAAACAAGTGTGATATTTACCAGGTCGTGGGCCATGTGGCCTTTTGAGTTCAAAACTAAAATGAGGAAAATTTCTTATTACTGGACTTGTTTTTTTTTCCCCAACAGTTTGTGAGCAATGAACATTCATGTAAAAGGAAATGTGAAATGCAGGGTGATTGATCAGTTCTGGTGAGAAAAGGAAATTGAAATGCCATAATTGAGAGTTATTTCTGTTACGTTTTTTTTCTGGCTCATGTTCATGGGAGGGTGATGGGCTCAATATGTGCAACCTTGTTTCAATTCAGTCACACTTCCCTATTTGAATTCAGGCAGCGATAATTAAGGACGATAAAGTGTGGTTACGATATGACATGACTAGATGTGGGCACACACTTCTGGCCTCCCATTGGGGTTTTTCATCTGATATTTTGTCGCAAATTATGTCATGATCTGATGTTATTTCTAGTGTTTCCTTCTTGGCTAATTTGGCCAATCTATTTCTGCACAGTACAGTCCTGAACACTAAAAACATCAGCTAATTAACAGTGCACTTATGACTATGCTATAACGTACCAGCCTATAACAAAATTTTGTGACTATTAAAAAAGTAAAGAAATTAGACTCTGGAGTTATTGTCTGTATATATCTTTTAATGTATTTTGTTTGTTTAGCTATAATGAAATTTCAGTATAAAGGAAAAAAAAACTGCTGGGCTCGACTTCATTATAATGGCCTGTAGGCCTCTAGCTCAACATGCAAGTAATGTTTCTGTTTTTCTGTTTGTGTGTTTATTTGTCTGTAATTGTTTGAGCAGCTGAATGACTTGAAGCAGAATCATGACAAGGTAGTGCAGGAAAAGGTGGACCAACTCCAGAGTCTTGTGGCCAAAGCTCAAGCCATGAAGCAAAAAATTCAGGTAAATTTATAGCACTTCATATTCCTATGTATGTAACAGATTAATTCATATCACATATTTTCCCTTTAAAAAAAAAGAAAAAGTGAGCCAACATTACATGCTTGCCCTTTTCAGTGTCATGATAAGTTCAAATTTCCCCTCTTGAATGTTGTTTTTTTTTTTTTAAAGAAATCAACAAATATGGTGATGCTACAAAGTACCAAGGCAAACACAAATTGCTGTGGTTGTTAGGCATGATATAACTGTGGGTAAAAATCATTGATTCTGAAAGAGTACTTCGGCAATTGAGGATATCTTCATTTGGTGATTTGTATCGTTGCACTACACAAGGGATTTTGTGTACATCATTCAAAAAGTTAAGCAAGCATTATCCTATGAAAGATGCATCATCGTAAGTGATATATTTTCTCTCTATTTTCCTGTTTCACTTGAACATCTAGTACAGTGTGCTGCCAATATGATAATTGTGCAGCTGAAATGTTTCATCTCTTACTACCTTCAAAAGATGAAGCATTTTTTCATCCATACTTTGTTGAAAACGTCAGCATGATGAAAGGCATACATTTCAAATCTTGGCATTTTCATTGGAATTAGGTGCCACAGTGTCACAATTAATAGGGGTTTTCATGTGTGCATCTAAAATTGCATTTCAGCTAAAGTACATATATTGATTAATAAGATTTTCTTGAATGAGATTTGCAATTCACCTCAAAGTCAATGTATAATTTCTCACCACAGGATCTGCAGGCCCAAAAGCAGGAAATGGAAGCAAAGATTGAAGACCTGGACTCCAGATTGTCCAAGGAGATGGAAAACCATGCAGCAGCCATTGATCAGAAAAACACAGAAGTGCAGAAGCTGGCAGAGGACTTTGACACTGCCAAGCAAAAGAACCAGGACCTCGAGGAGAAACTTCTCCACAAGGGCCAAGAGATGGACAGCAAAGTTGCAGAACAGAACAAACTTATTGAGGAGGAGAGACAACTGAAGGAGGCAAAGGAGACAGAAATCACAGCGCTGAAGCAGGAGATTGAGGAGGCCAAGCAGAGAACTGAAGCATTGTCCAGGGAAATGGAAGCAAAGGTTGTTGAACACGAAAACAAAGTCAGTGAGTACGAACAAAAGCTGAAATTCCAGGAGGAGAACCATGAGCGTGAGTTGAGTAGGAGGCTGGAGGCCCTGGAGGTACAGAAGAACAGTTCTGTCAATGAGGTTTCTGCAGAGCTTGGCAAGAAGCTCCAGGAGGCCAACGAATCGCTTGGCGTCAAGGAGAAGGCTGTCCAGGATCTTCAGCTCAGGGAGAGGGAGCTACAGACTGCCATGGACTCCCTGAAGAACAAGCTAGAGGGAGATCTGAACTCAGCCAATGAGATGATCCAGCAGGAGCGCCAGAGACACGAGGAGCTTGTTGGACAGTTGCGACAGAACATCCAGGAGCTCACTGACAGCAACAAGAAGCGCACTGAGGACATCAAGGAGCTGGAGCGTCTTGGAGCAGAGAAGGACACTGCCATCGAGAAGCTCAAGGAAAATGTGGCCGAGTTGACCAGGAATGCTGGCGAGCTGCAGAAAGAGATTACGGACAATGTGGCCAAGGTACAGGACGAAGTGTCCAAGGGTGAATCCGCAGTGTCTTCTCTACAAGCAGAGCTCACCCAGTCCAGAACGCTGCTGGAGAATCAGCAGAAGGAGTTTGAGGAGATGAGGCACTCTGGAGAACTTCACCTGCAGCAGAAGATGGAAGAATTAACAACTGCCAATAATGCCATAGATGCCGTCACCAAAGAACTTGAAGAATCAAGAAAATCTCATTCAGATGTCGAAGTGCAATTGACGAAGATGTCAGAATCACACATGAATCTGGAAAATAAGTTAAGAACACTTGAAGAATCTTTTGCCTCTAGGGAACGTGAACACGAGGAAGCACTTGCCAGGCAGAGTACTGATTTTGAGGAGAGATTGCGTGTGGAAAGAGAGAACCACGAGAAGGATGTTGCTAGGAGAGTAGAGGCCTGGGAAGCCCAGACTCAAAGTTCAGTGGGTGAGGTAGCACAGGAGCTGGGTAAGAAGCTCCAAGAAGCCAATGACACCATCAGTCACCTTGAGCAAGACATCACCAGTTTGAGAGACAAGGAACATTCACTGTCCACCTCATTACAAGAACTGCAAGACAAGAATTCAACCTTAACTTCAGATATGGAAAGGAAAGACACTGAACTGACATCCAAACTGGAGGAGCTGAAACAATCACATGAAAATTCCTTGTCTCTTCTAGAGAGCAAGGAGAAGGATATCAGTCACAACTTAGCAACAATCAAAGAACTGGAAGCAGAAATCCAAGGACTGAAATTGAGAGAAAATGAATTACTTGCCTTAATTGAGAATGCAAAGAGCGAAACGCAGAATGAGATGGAAACGGTATCGAAGGAAGTGGAGAGTTTACAAAAGCAGGTCTCTGAGAAAGATGCAATGCTCCTCGAGAAGACGCAGTGTCTGGAGACGGAAGTGAGTGCTAAGAATAAGGAGATTCTCTCTCTTCATGATGAACTGAAAACCATGCAAGAAGTGGTGGAATCCTTCCAGCAGAAGACTGAAGAGTTGGACAGACAGAGGGAGGAGAGTACCACTGAGGTTGAGACTCTTCGGTCCTCAATATCGGAAAAGGATGAAGAGATTGGGAAGCTCAAGGGTGACCTCCAGGAGAGGGTGAAGATCGAGGAACAGGTCGCTAATCAGGTTAGGAATCTGAACACACAAAATGAAAAGCAGAATGTCCTCCTTGAGTCACTACAAAAAGAACTCACAGAGGCTGTGGCACAAAAGGACTCTGAACTGAAGACTCTGACGGAAGAATTCGCTGAAAAAGAGAAATCTCTGAAGGAGACACACAAGACACAAGTGCTGGAGTTCCAGGGAAAAGTCAAACAAAAACTTTCAGGCATGAGGAAAGACATGGAAGAAGGGTATAAGGCAAAAGATGATGAAATCGGAGACCTTAAAGCACAGATTGAAGAAGCAAAGGCAAATCATAGCAGAGAGGCTGAGGATTTCAGGAATAGGATTGAACAGCAAGAGAGTGACTTTGAGCAGCGATTAGGTGAGAAAGACACAGAGGCCAAGAGGAAGAGTGACGAACTAGAACAACTCATGGAAACGCAGCAAGCAAAGCATCGAGAAGAGATTGAAGCCTTAAAAAGTGACTTTGAGAGCAAACTCGAGGAGAAAGAAACATCATTTCAGGATCAGCTTTCTGGTCTCCTCAAGGAGAAGGATGTCGGTATCGAGGAAGTGACATCAAGGCTGCAATCAACACACCAAGAACAGCTGGATAGACTGAAGGAGGATTTAGGGGTGAAGGAGAAGGAAGTGGACAACTTGAGAGCGGAGATGGAACAGAAACAGAAGGAACTGCAGGAACAGTCGGCTCAAAGGCTCAAAGAACTCAAGGAACAAGCCAAAGCAAAAATTGCCAAAGTCACAGCAACTCTGAAAGAAGAAGTGGAAAAGTTAAGAAAAGAGTTGGAGTCGCTGCAAGAGCGATCCTCAGGTGAAATAAGTTCCATGAAGCAGCAGTGGACAGAAGAAGTGGACCGTATCAGAAGTGAGAAGATGGAGCAAGAAGAGAAATTGCAAGACTCGGAGAAACTGATTGCAGAACTCCAGGCAAATGTCTCCAAATTGGAAGAACATTCAAAGTCAGAGGTAGAAAGAATGCAGGCAGCTCATGAATCTCAGCTGGAAACACTCAAAACAGAGAATGAGAAGAGAACCAAGGACCTGGAAGAAAACTTCACCAAGCAAATCACAAATCTGACAGAAAATGAGAAGAGTAACACTGGCATAATAGAGAATCTGGAGAAGCAGCATTCTGCAGAAATAGCAAGCAAGGAGAAGGAGCATAAGCAACACTTGGAGGAACTTGAGCAGCAACATTTTGAAATGATTGAATCTATGCAGAAACAGTTTGACGAAACTCTACAGTCAGCAAAGCAGGAGAGTGCAACTCTGCAGGAAGAAATGGCCGCCCTGGCAGAATACAAGTCAAAAGCAAACGAGCTGGTGGACAGCAACCTTGACCTCCAGGTCAAGCTGAAGGCCTCTGAAGAGCAGATCAAACTCATGGAGAAGGAGATCCAAGACTTGACAACTTCCTCCAAGAAGAGGGTCAATGACGTGGAGGAGGAGAAGCGGGAGGTGGAGCGGATCCTTAAGCTGAGGGAGGATGCGGTGGCTCAGGGAGATGCCAGGATCCAGGAACTCGAGTCAGAGATGGAGGCCCTGCGGGACAGTGCCGCTTCAGACAATAAGACCAGGCTGGCCGAGTTGAAGAAGAAGGCGGAGGCCAAGCTGGTGCAGATCAAGAACCAGTTCTCCCAGGATCTTGCCAACAAGCAGCAGGAGATGAACGAGACCATCGCTCAGAAGGAGGCAGACATGAACGAGACCTTCAAGAAACAAGAAGGGGAGCTGAGGGAGGCGACCACTAAAGTGGAGAGCCTTGAGAGACAGCTAGCAGCCCAGGAGATGACTCATGAAGAGGCTATTTCAAGTCTGACAGAGGAACTAACTGAACTCAGGGCATCGATAGAAAAGGAGAAAGCTTCAGCAGAAATGAAGGTAAGATACACCACACTTTCTTTGCCTTCGACCAGATTCCTTTTTGGTTATTTCTGAGGAAAGGAAGTTGATATTTGACATTTTCATTCCTTAGTTCATGACTCTCTGCATTGGTCAAGTGTCTTCCCGAGGAAACATATTAACCCATTGAGGACGAGTCCCGAGTATACTCGGGCAGGTGTCTATGGGAAATGCGTGTTGTAGCAAAATCAAACCGTCCTCAACGGGTTTAATAATATTATAGGAATTTTAAAAAAGTTATGCATGCTTACAATCTGAGTCAAACTGAAACAATTGTGGATGAGGCTGTGCATTATCATAGGGACGGTGTCAGTAATTTCATTACAACAAAGTGAGAATTCAGGTCCCAGAATTATTCTCATTAAATAAAGTCTGTGGTGCAAAGTTTCCATGCGTTGTAACAAAATTTTGATATAGCAAAGAAAACTACCGGTCCCAAGGACTTTGATTTAACGGGAGTTGCCCATACTCTTTAAAAGTGAGCCCATCTCTTACCCATGACATGATGGTATCTGTGCAACAGGTGGTGGAGGAGAGAGACAGGGTGCAGAAGGAGGTGACCCAACAGGTGGAGTCCCAGATCACGGCGGTGCGGGAGTCCCTCCAGGGGGCTGAGGTCCAACACAAGGAGGAGTTGGAGAAGAGGAGCGGCGAGGTGGAGGAGATGAAGAAGGAGCTGGAGAGCGAGAGGAGAAAGATGGAGGAACTCAGGTGAGAGTTAGTCTCTATTCAAGGCTGAGAGGTAGTATTAGGGGCTCTGTCATCTCCACGATTCCCCACAGCTTCATTTCATTTCATTTATTTTTTTTTCCGTATCCAAATAATGCAAAATTATTACAAAATAACAACAGTCACTTGCACAAGCTAGTGTAATAGCATATTGAGATAGTTCAATGAAGTAAATACACATATCGTCGCTGGGGCGACAAGATCTCATATCTACAAAATGTCAAATGTTCAGGAGAGCCAAAAAACGTAGCGGCCAAAGCACTGTAGCAAATGGGATAGCCTTTCCTTTGACATGCCGTGGTGGCTTCATTTTTGGAGTAAGACAGTTAGGATTTGGACTGGACATCACTTATCCATTATTTGACCATTAATCCAAAAAAGTCATTTTCACCAAAATTGCAGATACAAGGTCTTGTCACCCCAGCGACGATATGTACATTTATAAACATCAAACAATTGTACAGTGTATCGTCAGCTGATAACCAGAAGGGTGCCATTGCGTTCTGAAATTTGAGCGAAAATAAAAACGAAACATTCAATTCTCATGTAATAAAAAATTTACTCAGTCAAATGTGGATAGATTTGTAAGCATTGTTTCAAATATAGGGTAAAATAGTGCCTTTATGGTTTTGATTTTTAACCTTGGACTGAAAATGAAAATACTTTAAAACTGGCACCATAATGTAAAGGAGATCAAGCTCTGCAATAAAGCAGGCGGTATGAAAAAAGATACATATACAAACCTGCACAAACATACATGGTGGCACCAGTTACTGGAAAGTTCTAAGCTGTGTACACTGGAACCAACCTCATAAATTGACTAGAAAAGCACTCTGAGAGCGCAGACCTCCGCCAAGCATGCAAATCATTTTCACCACTGATCTTGTTCTTCCATAGAGATATTTCCACCCATGCTGTGCTGAAAGTCGCCGATTTCCCAATATAGAAGCCTTTGTTACGTCATAAACCCTCTGCTGCCCAGCGCGCCTCACCCCAGCAGAAACTAGAGCACGCACTTTAGAGCGTGCATGCAAACCTCAAATACGCGCAGCCTGAACTCCCAAGTTCACTGACCCTCCCTGCCAAAATACCAAAAATCCTTCATAAATTCCCCCAAAATTCTCGGATCACTACCAAAAGTTAATCGTTTGTTACTCGTGTCATTCTCAACCTTTCTTGCAAGTTTCATCCCAATCCGTTGTCTACTTTTTGAGTTATTTTGCGCACAGACAAACGAACGAACGAATGAAAGAACGAACGAACAAACAAACAAACCAACAAACCAACGGTAACGAAAACATAACCTCCTCCCTTGGCGGAGGTAATTAGCCTCTGTGCCACAGCAGACACACAGTAAGGTGTCAAGTTGGTGATCAGTACCTGCTGTCATGAGCACAGAGGACTGCACAGTTTTCAATCGAGAAAACTATCAAGTTCCTTTGATATCATATAACAAGATGTGCATTGTTTAGCTTTTCTTTGTGATGATGAATACTTTTGCTGCCATTAGTCACAACCCTGCTGTAGTAATAATAGGTTGGACTTTTCCAGTGTGTGCTTGTGCATTATCAAGGAATGTCAGATTTGAGAATAGTTGTCAGTTTTTTTTTGCACTGAGATGAATGTTAGAGACTACTTAATGTGAATTTTGTTGTCTCTGTTGACCTCAGCTACAAGATTATTGTAAATCTTGTTGCTATTTCTGCTGTGAAATATTGTATTTCATTTGGGTAACTGCATTTGGCAGCTTTTAGATTAAATGAGGAAAACATGTAAGAGGAAGATTCAATTATCTGTTTGGCTCCTGAAGTATGTTTCTTTTGGGACACTGTAAATGTGCAACGAAAAAAATCACATGACTCAATGCCCTTGAGAAATTACAATTACTGATAAGATTTTTAGCTGTGTCTGATAACAAGTATCATGTAGTTTGTAGGGAGGTCTCACTTTATCATATTAAAGGGGAATTTACTCCAAATGTATGTGCATTCAGTGAATATAGAAATGTTAGTAGAACACATCAGTGAAGTGTGCTGAAATGTGGACCAGCTGCTGAAAAGTTATGAAAATTTTGGCTAAATTGATGTACTGTTATCACTGGATAGGAATGCTACAACTATGTTGAAATATGATGTGATATAAAAAGCATAGAAAGAGAATGACACAACATTTTATTTTCTATCAAAAGTTAACAGTCTCTTGAGATGTTACTGAAATACATTGTATGTTAAGGGTCATTTTATTTTCTTGTCCACTAAAGTGAAGTAAGTTACATGCTCTTTTGTTATGCTAGAAAAATTAGAATGTGTAAAATTTTCTTTATATCTAATCTATACTCTTGTGTTGTTTTAACATCACAAATTGTTGCAGCCTCTCCACTTAGTGAGGACAACAAAGGGATCAAACAAAAAATTCAAAAATTTGTATCTTTTGAGCAGATTGTCCAATTCTCCTTAACCCGTTGAGGACGGACTGATTTTGCTACAACACGTATTTCCCATAGACACCTGCCCAAGTATACTTGGGACTCGTCATCAACGGGTTAAACTTTACTGTTGTGTTCTACATTAACTTCTAAGTATGAATATTTCTGTATTCATTTAATTCACATGTGTACATGTGTGTATATGTTAAGGGTAAATTCCCTTTTTAATAGTCCATCCTTTCCAGAAGGAATATTGTTGCAGAAACTATCAGATCTCATCATTAAATTTGCAGCTCTAAATTTTGCAGAAATCTAGTATTGAAGGAAGACTAGGAAAGTTAAAAGAGATTAAACCCTTAAATTCAGCACAAATCAGAATGAAATTTACAAACATTTGCCAATGCTAAAGAGAGAAAATTAAACCTCGATGCTTTTAAAATGTATAGCCAATTTAAGACTCAATTCTGAATGTAGCAAAGAGAGATTTTGAAAACTCAGCAACTGAATGAAACAAGAAAATATTAACAGTTGAGGCACTTCACCTCATGAGAAACACTAACTATAAATAGCTATAAATGAAAGACTGTACACACTATACTTTGTGTGGTTTTTATTTTCACAAACTTAACAACGCACAAAAATATTAACAATGATCCCGACATGAATGCCATGTGCATGCGTTCACTTTTCCGCTCACCACTGTACTCCACAATTCCGAATGTAACCACTCGTGAAAATGTCGGGAAGTCCCAATTTGCACACAAAAAAAGACCATACTCGCCAAATGCATATATGGCGCATACAGTAAAATATTGCAGCATCAAACTACAGAAATGCGATTTGTGGGACTCGATGGGTTACAACTAATGGCGTCCAAATCTTCTTCCTGGCAGAGAGGACCACAAGGCCGAGATGGAGACGTTGACGATGGAGCAGGAGAAGAGGTTGGCTGTCATCCAGCGAGAGTGTGAGGAGAAGATGAAGGTGAAGGATGAGGAGCTCAACTCCAATCTCAAGAAGATCCTACGTGAGATGAACAATAAGATGATGGAGAAAGAGAGAGAAATGGAGGACAACATGAAGGCTGTGGTCGGTAAGGAGAATTCGGGCTCATCTCACCATCAATTTCCTGCTTTTAGACTCATGTTCACAGATATATTTGAAATTAAAATGGTGCTTGAGATGCAAATTTTGATAATTATGACCAGGAAATTACAAAAGCTAGTAATTGGATATCAGTCTGGCAGTTACAAGTGTAGATGAATGATGATAGATGCAGTAATAATAATAATAATAATAATATTAATAATGATAATAATAATAATAATAATAATAATAATAATAATAATAATAATAATTATAATAATAATAATAATAATAATAATAATAATAATAATAATAATAATAATATTATTATTATTATTCATAATCATAATCATAATCATAATAGTAATAATAATAATTATGATATTAATAATAGTGATAATAATAATAATAATAACAATAACAATAACAATAACAACAACATCAACTACAGCATTTGTAATGTGCCATCGATCTAGTGGCCCATCCTGAGGTGCAGAAGGACATATAACATACGTAATAAGTAACATTGTATAGTTGCAGTAGAGTTTGACCTCAAGGAAACAAATAGATTCCTGCCAAAATATCTTATGTAATGAGGCTGCATATTGAACCACAATGTGTCTGATTAGTGATTGGTTATGAATTACTTACACTTTGAATATATATTTAGATCAAGCAAAACGCCTGATTTGTAGCATCCCTCTTCCTCAGGTCAACCTTCCCAAGCTCCTCCTTCACCTGTCTGTTCATCATTTTCTTTGTTCATCCTCCCTTTCGTGGCTCATTCAGTTTAACCCGTTGAAGACGAGTCCCGAGAATACCCGAGCAGGTGTCTATGGGAATGCTAGATGTATAACAAAATCAGTTGGACCTCAATGGGTTAAATTCTAGTACTTTCCTCAGAACATGATCAGCATCCCCTCCTCAACACCTGCCGATACCTCCGCACTCTATCCTCTTGACATTGACACGTGGAAGTGGTTCTTTTCTCTAGAACAGTTGATGGAATGTTGATGCCGATGTGTCCAAGCTGTTAAAGGACAAGTTCACCTTCATAGACATGTGGGTGGAGTGAATGCAGCAATATTAGTAGAACACATCAGTGAAAGTTTGAGCAAAGTCGCACAATCCGTTAAAAAGTTATGATTTTTTTGAAGTTTCTGCTCAGTCACGGCTGGATGAAAAGACTACTATAGCTTGTGATGTCACATGAGTACAATGATATAAAGAAAGACAAAGAAAATTCAACATATTTCCATTTTTCTCGCATAACAAAAGACCACTCGACTTCTCTCTTTCACAAGGCAGGGGGAATAATATTACCCTTAATATACATCAGTAGCAAGTCGAAGAAATATGCGCTTTATTCAAAAAGTAAATTTTTTTGAAATTCTCTTTTTATTTTCCTTATAGGTAGTTGTACGCATGTGACATCATATACTGTAGTAGTCTTCTCTTCCAGCAGTGACTGCGCAGATACTTAAGATATTCGTAACTTTTGAACGGATTGTCCAATTTTCCTCAAACTTTCACTGATGTGTTCTACTAGTATTGCCGCATTCTCTCAGTCCTTATGTATATGAAGGTGGACTTGTCCTTTAATGTTTTGTTGTTGTTGTTGTTGTCTTGTACTCAGTCAAAGGACAGTCAGTGGAGGACAGGATGGAAAGAGAACACAAACAGATTACCCATGAGCTTCAGATCCAACTAGACGAACAGTCAAAGGAGCTGGAGACGATTAGCGAGAAGTATGAGACGCAACTCAAGGTAAGCAAACGCATTCTACTTTGAAAGCATTGAAATATGATTTAAAGCCCGTCTGCACTAGCCATTATTTTGATGCCAGAACTTTTTTGTAAAGAGCGCCATCTATTAAAACTTCCGGTGGCCGGGTTACATCCACAGAATTCTAGTTCTGTGATTACATCGTTATTTTATACTGTGGCTGATCGCCGCCTGCCGGTCAGCGCACGATCTCACAGCAGCTGTGCGCAGAGCCGAGAGAACACACACAAGCAGTGAATATTATGGTGGGGTACCGAGAACCCAGCCCGGCCCGCCCGGCGCGGCCTCGATCTTTCGGCCGATCGCGAGGGAACGGGTTACTAGTCGCGAGAGAGATCCACGACAATCCACTCACTCAGCCCAATGACCTACTCGCTATACACCAGCGCAGCTCGCATCTCCTCCCACTGGATCCAGCATTTACCAAGTCGTATCCGTGACATAATCGCAGATTGAAGTTCGACACAACGATCTGAGTGTTGAAGACAGTGTTTGAAAGCACCGAACAGATCGTGAAGTGATAAGTGACAACGCGATACGTATAATGGTATATGGTACGTACCATGGTACTATGGTACGTGGTATACATATACGTATGAACTGGACTGCGCAAGATAATGCGGGATCGAAGCGAGCCGCTGCGCTGCTAGGCCATCCCCTACGTTTACGGGAACCTGGTGATCTGTGTGTTAAGTCTATGGGGATATCAGAATTGAGTATGGAACGGGTTAATTGCTGCACGCCGCTCGGCATTATGGGAGAAATGCTGGGCACCACAGAGAAAAATGAGCCTTATGATGGCGCTAGACATGTTTCTTTCCGGTGCAGACCCACTTTAAGAGAGAGTAGGAGGCAATATAGTCAAATGATATATTCTGAAGGGGAAAATATATTGCTGGTGTAGTGTAGGCAAGATGTATACAGGCTGGCTGCGTGATTGTTCGATATCTCTAAACAGAGATAGCCTGACTCTACTATGCACTCTCAAATTATATGTAAGTTCTGTAATGTCAATCATTTACACTTTAAAATTATTGTTGACCATTGGGAGCAGTGATTTAAAAAGATGTTTAAGTCATCACATTTGATGCACATTTTTAGGTTAGTTGTATCACATAACATCCTACCATATAAAAAAGAAATGCAATAAAGCCTAAGAGGCTCCAATAAGGAGATATCACTGTTTATCTATTAAAAAAAAACACACAAAAAAAAAAATAATAACTCTTGAGGGTTTAGCATATATTAAAAGATATATTATAACTATTTTGTATATCTAACAGTGTTTAACATTGATCACTGATAAACATTTTCACATTGGTTGTGTCTATCTCTAACTCATATTTTAAAATTACATTTGAAGTACTATAGCTGGGTTTTTATTTCATCTGCAAATGGTAACTAATGCATTTAACATCAGATTTCCAAGCCAGCCTGGACAAATCTTGCCACTCAGACTTGAAAGTACCTGTAGCTTCAAGTGGTCTTTAGACTCTTTCAATAACCCACCTGCCCAGAAGAAGGCAGCATGATTAGAATTTCAAAAAACAAGACAAGGAGGTGAGAGAGATGAAGCCCAGAAAGGCAGCTTGCAGTGACCCTACTGTCAGATTTTGCCTTTGGCCCGGTGAGGACAGACTGATTTTGTTATAACACGCATTTTCCATAGACACCTGCCCCAGTACTCTCCGGACTTGTCTTCAACGGGGTTTATAGTCATAGAAAGGGCAGTTTTTCTGCCACATCTGTGTGCAAGCAGACTACTCGCTTTATTGAGAAAATGCCCCACTTTTGTTGGATTATCAATTTGCGAATTATGTGAAATATTTAATTTGATTGAGATTAAGGTGAAAATATGTAATCTTGAATAGCAACACAGTACTGTTTCCTCTTTTGTGAACTCTGTTGTGCTATGTAAATGATTTGATGTAAAAAGATGTAGAAGGGTCAAACTCAAAAATTGCTGAGCAGTTTCACTTTCTCCGTAAATTTGTCTATCAGGAGAAATCAGAGGAAATTGACGGAATGAGGACAGACTTTGAGAAGCAGCTGTCGGCCGCCAACGTCGAGCACCAGGCCGAGATCAACGAGATCGAGTTCCGGCTGGAGCACCAAGAGAGCCAGCACCAGAACGAGCTGTCTGACCTCGAGGCTCGTCTCCAGAGGGCCATGGAGGACCTCAAATACAAACATCAGGAGGAGATCAAACTTATGCAGCAGGTGGGTATGGGTCATGGTCCTTGGGGAGTGGTCAACAGTCTTGGGGTGTGGGTCACAATTTTGGGGTGTGGTTTGGGGTCTAGGGGCTCACAGTCTTGGGGTGTCGTTCATGGTCTTGGGATGCAGTTCATGGTCTTGGGGTGCAGTTCATGGTCTTGGGGTGCAGCTCATGGTCTTGGGGTGTGGTTCACAATCTTTGGGTGTGTTTCATGGTCTTGGGGTCTTGGAGTGTGGTTCATGGTCTTGCGGTGTTGTTCAAAGTTGCAGGGTGTGGTCCATGGCCTTGGGGTGTGTTTCATTAGCTTAGGGTGTGGCTCATGGTCTTGGGGTATGGCTCATGGTCTTGGGGTGTTGTTCATGGGTTTGGGGTGTTGTTTATGGGTTTGGGGTGTGGTTCATGGCAGGGGTGTGGTTCACAGCCTTAGGGTGTGGTTCATAGTCTTGGGTGTGGTTCACAGTCTTGGGGTGTGGTTCATGGTTTTGGGGTGTGGTTCACCATGTTGGGCTGTGGTTCATGATCATGGGGTGTGGTTCTTCATCTTGAGGTGTGATTTACAGCCTTGGGGTGTGATTCACGGTCTTGGGGTGCGGTTCATGGTCATAGGGTGTGGTTCTTGGGCTTGGGGTGTGGTTCATGGTCTTAGGGTGTGGTTCATCATGGTCCAAGGGTGTTTTGTTTTTGCTCAATGTCCTGAGCTTTGATCAATGTCTTCAAAGCCTTAAAGTTCGCATTTGTGCAAACATTCTATTGTCCATAGAGACAGTGTTTTATATTCATTTCTCTGCATTCATTCTCTTACTTTTGGAAAAAAAAAAATTTATCTTGATTGACTACTTTTGTAGTTTTAGTCATATTGTGCAAATCAGTACATATGGTATAGTGTGCTAATTCAAAACAATGTGTTAGTCAAATGTTTTGTGACAGAACATCATGGCATGCTTCCAGACATTACAATTTGTTGAACACCTCACCTTATGGGTAAATGCACTTCAGTTACAGGTATCATGAGAAGTATGTCTGAATGAAAGAGATTACTAACTCATAACTATATAGAGGGCAGACTCTGTAAAATTGTACAGGCTGTATTGTGAGTTAGCACTCTAGTACTTACTAGTTTGTAATCTCTTTGGTCCGAATACCATTTATGATTATGCTAATATTCTGTGTGTGCGCCCTCTGTCTGTCATCTCCAGGCGAGTTTCCCTACTAGTCTACACTACCTAGACCCTGTTGTTCCAAACAGTGAGGGAGAGGGTGTCTCCAGCCATGATCTGGAGATGCAGAATGTGGCATTACAGGTAAGTCATGCTGGTGAAGAAAGACTTGTTTTTTTCTTATGACACAAGTGTAGAGAAAATTGTTTCTGTTGAGCTGGTGGATTCATATTGTAATCATGCTATATTGTAATCGTACACACATTGCTTCTGATGATGACATGTGATCAGCTCGTAATGACAAGTTTTAGGCAGTCCTTGAAGGTGTTGGAAATTGAATACATCAAGCTATTCAGGGATGGGCTCTATTCTTTTACTTGTTATGAGATGTTTTCATCCATAGTAAAATTGTAGTTTGAAAGCACATAGCATTGATAATGAAGTGTTTTTTACAGATCCTACATTTTGCAAGGGAATAGTTTCAGGCATGTGAATTCATCAAGGACTTTTTTCTCTCTGTCTATCTTTCCATCTACTATGTATGCCATATTTCATGAATATAATACTTTGTGAATTGGGTTTGTCAAACAATTTTTATGAGTGGTGGAATTCACTATTGAGAACCACATTGCTAGAATGAGATCCAAGTTTTCCATTTTCAAGAGACAATAGCAATTTCCCGCCCTTCAGAAAGTATAATGTCGCTGGGGTGACAAGACCTTGTATCTGCAGTTTTGGTGAAAATGACTTTTATGGATTAATGGTCAAATAATGGGTTAAGTGGTGTCCTGTCCAAATCCCAACTGTCTTACCCCATAAATGACGCCACCACGGCATGTCAAAGGAAAGGCTATCCCATTCACTATAGTGCTTTGGCCGCCATATTTTTTGGCTCTCCTGAACATTTGACATTTTGTAGATACGAGGTCTTGTTGCCCCAGTGGCAATAAATACATTTGTGCCACCGGAGGCAATATGATCATGACAAATATCTATCAACTCCAGAAATTCTCAAAAATAAAGCATTGTAAAAAATACAGGGTGTACAATGTCTGTTTATCTTTTTGTCTGTCTGTATACCCACACCAGGCTGAGTTGCAGCAGCTGAGAGGGCTCCTAGCTGAGATGAAGCTGAAGGAGAAGAGGACGGAGGTGGAGCTGACTGCTCTAAGAGGAGGTAACACACACTTTGACCTTTGACCTTTCACACCGTGTCATGAGGTCAGGAGGTCCAGCCAGTGGGAAGCTGTGATTAAGCAGTGTCTGAGAGCAACCATTAAAGGAGACCTCCGGATGATTTTCAGATTTTTGCATTTGAACAACTATAAATTAGTTATACTGAGGACAGAGTTTCAGAATTTGTGATAACTCGGATGAAGAATAAGAATATTTTCCAAATTTAGAACAAATTGCAATGAACAAGGATGATGACATTGCAGAGTCACCATGAGAATGCATGAGTTGGGGCTCAAGGAAGCAGAACAAAAGAAGAAGGCATGCATAGATTATACACAGGTGAACTCGCAAGCAAGCGGTATTGTAATGGAATTACACTGCTACATTTCTGAAATATGTGAACCTCCTATGTCATCATCCTTGTTCAGTGTAATTTCTTTAAGGTTTTTTAAAGTATTGTTTCTCTGCTCAAGAACCACAATAGATTCCACAAAATCTATACATGGAGTTGTCGATTTATGTACTACATGATGTGAAATTATGAAAATCGTCTGGAATGTCCCTTTAAACTCCTTTTCTATAATATGTTTGTTTGGGGGTAGGGGTGTGTAATTGCATGATTGTAGAAGCAGATTTGGTATCTTTGGGGAGATTCCCCAAATAAGCCAGTGAAATTTATTGTAGTTCACTGCCGCTCAGAAGAACACTGCAGATAAATAGCCAGTTGAGTATTATTGATATTACCATGTAGAGATCATGATAAAAATAATCATAATGCTAATAGTAATTTCAGTAGGAGAGAAGTTAAATTGTGATAGTATTCTGGTATTTTCATTATTACTGTTATTGCTATTTGCACTTTAAAAACACTCAGAGTGTTTCCACTTTGAAAATTATCATAATATGAATAATGATTACAGTGGAAGAAGAATTTGTGTTGTATTAATATTTATGATTACCATTATTACTGTTACTGTTATGGTTATAACTTTTCTTTTAAAATGCTTTTGTTGTTTCTGTCTCCTTTGTTTTCATCTTTTCATAGCAGCAGGAGGAGTAAACAGCCTTGGGAAGCAGGGACCAATTCTTGCCGAACCTACAGAAATAGAGGTGAGGCCCCAGTCTTCCTCAACAAGAGTTTGGTCCCAAATCAAAATTACACAGAATAAAACTTATTTAAAAAAAAAATCACCATTAAGTATTATTCTATTAGTTTCACATATTTTTGTCATACTAATGTACTTTTTAGTATACAGAAAATACATTGTATATGATCCCAAGTAAATGGGAGGGAGTTGATTTACAACAGTGTCAATTGAAAAAAAAAAGGAAAGAAAGTAACTAAAATTGTTGTGATGTGATAGTCCAAGTAATAAAACAAAATGTATGGGGGTATTCATAATTATTCTGGGAAAAAAAGATATGAGTCAGGTTTATTTTTAACCCGTTGAGGACGAGTGCTGAGTATACTCGGGCAGGTGTCTATGGGAAATGCGTGTCTTAGCAAAATCAAATCGTCCTCAACGGGTTAACCAAGACTGTGTGCTAAAAAATCTAACATCAAAGTGCATCCTAGCATTTACCCTTTATGAGTAGATGGGAGAAAAACATTGTGTTATGATCGATTTATTTATTTGTTTATTATTATTCATCTCATAAAGTCATTACAATACGTACGATGTGATGTTATCTCAGAGTTAACTTTGACACATTCACGTTTGCTTTTATACCCACAGTACCTGAAGAAAGTCTTGTATGAATACATGATGGGCAGGGAAACAAAGGTAAGCTGTCATCTAGAGAGACAGAGATCGATAACCTTAGGGGTTTTCCCGATCACTTGTACTTTTTTTCCCCATTTTATCATATTTTCAGATTTTGAAGAATTTTGATTTTATCTAGCAATAGAAGATTTTATCATTTTGAAACTTTAAAAAAAAGTGCAGACACAGTGTTTTCTTTTTTTCCCCCTGTGGCAAAAGCTAATTCAAGTTTCGTTTTCAGTTATCAGGGTGAAACTGGAGCATTTCACATTCAATCATGCTCCCAATTTACTCATGTTTAAGTTAGAGATTGGGGAAAGATGAAAGTAAAGACTTCCCAGATATAATTCAGACTGATATTCCCTTTATACACCTTCCAGACGATGGCTAAAGTAATAGCAGCAGTGCTCAAGTTTTCCAGGGAGCAGACAGACAACATTATAGCCAAAGAAGAGCAGAAGCAGGGAATGGTAAGTACACTGACCTTTGACCTCTGATCTCATGACCTTCCCCGACACAGGAAATTTGGGATGTTGGGATAACCTGTCTTGAGATATGTGACCCGCTCCGACGAAAAGATCCGAAAGTCGGGGGAGGACAATTTTCTAAAAATGGCATGACATTATTCCCTTACTCTTCTACTTTCATTTCATATATAGCACAACTCGTAAAAGTGCTCGGTTGCGGAGATATCAATGATTTTATTAGCGCATGTCAAATGGTTGAGGAAATCAGAGTTTCGAGAAACCCGCTTTCAAAGTTTTCCTGGTTTTCACCTCTTGACAATAGAAGGCATGTCCTAGCGACGTCCACGATGTTCATTCAAGCTATAGCACCAGCAGTCTACGCACGACCAAGTAGTAATCAGGATGCCACGCACTGACCAATACGATCACTCCCTCGTTGCTAGGGGCGGAGTCTAGCTGCGGCGCTAAATCCAAACCTTCGGACATGTTTCTGTTACGTTGAAAGTCGGAAAATCGTGGCCCAGAAAAACGCTGATTTCTTGCCTTATATCATTTAATAGCTTCGAAATTTAGACAGATGATAGACAAAACATTAGATTACAAAATTATGCCAAAAACAGAAATCCGATTGTTTTGACCAATTTTGCTGGTGTGACTTCAAACTCGATTTTCTTGTCTCAGCCGTCAGCGACTTTAGGATCCTTTTGTCGTAGCGGGTCACATAAAGGATATCAACAGAGTCTATGTGTCCCTCTCTACCCCTATCCCTACCCCAACCCATGCCAAGCAAACAGACAAAAGTCTATTTCAAACAGACACAAAATGCAGCAAAACACCTCCCTCCCCCCCCCCCCAAAAAAAAAAGCAGTGTGAATCCAAATCCTATTTTTTTCAAAGACAGACTGAATATACACCACTGTCTGCAATTGTGTGCATTGTTCTAACATCTTCCTGTAGCAGGTCATGTAGAGTAGTAAATATATATTTTTTTTTACTGTAAGTTTTAAGTACTATATAAGTTGTGGTGTTCCTGTCATTATTCACAAGCCTTTATTTTGTTTGCTCTGCTGAGTGCCGTACTGCTTGTGCTTACAACAACCAGCTACCCAGTATAATGTTCTGCACAACCATGCCTATAATACCCTTAGTGCATTGTCATGGTGGATTTGTCAGTGACAAGTGTCCTGTATCAAAGTGTTTTGATGTGCCATACATTCAAATCTTATGACCAAGTAGGTCAGAAAAAAAAAAATGGTCATAATACATCTGAAAAGCTGATTTAACATGTAAAGCTTTGCCCAATTTGTTCATGAAGCTGTTTTCATTGTATACTTCATTTACTTGTGATGCTTATAATCATCATACTTGTAGATAGGCTTGAAACGTTGTATTTGTACATGTACAGAGATAATCTTTTTACAAGTGAAAACTACCTGCGTTAGTAGTGTTGGAAATCTAGAGTGTTGTGCTTTTTGTATTAAAAGCCATTATTCTACTCTACCTACTGTACCCATTTAGCCAGGATTATGTCACCAGCAAAGATGCATTTAAATGTGTTAACACAAGAACTCAAGCTTACAAACACAGCTATGTAATACTGCATTCACGTTTGTTATTATCATCATGCTTATCACATAAATGTTTTGCTAAGTCTTCCATTTGGAGCCAAAATGTCAATATATGCACTCAGCACCAATCAAGCATGTCCATCATGTTTAATTCATATTATGCCACGTTGCTGTGACATTTCACCATGTCCAACACATGAAATGCTGGGAAAAAAATGACCATAATAAACTCATGCAGGTTATCCCATTTAAATCTTAGGAAACTAGACCTAATCCTGCTGGACCTACTCACCGCCATCTTTCCCCAACATTTTATTTTGCTCTCTCAGTTCTCCCCTGCGCCCCGTAAGGCACCTGGCTCTAGGCTAGTAGTCGATGTGGATTCCATATCCATATAGGTCGATGAGAAATAGACTCCACTGTAAGTGATCTTTTGCCGCTGGACAGCATACCCATCTCTCCATCCTCTTCATAATGTTCAGATATTTACCAATTTTCCTTGGGTTTTCTGTGCAAATTAATCATCTTTGAAATCATACGGGGAAACCCTCAGCTTCCAGACCTTCTCTTACTCCAGTGTCTCACACATAGAGGATCGGTGTATACATTCTTGGTGTTTCTATAATCAGACAGCCTTGGATGTCGTTTGCTCTCTTTTCTACGCTCATAGAAATCTAACTCATTTTTATCGATTCATGATTCATCCAAGTCCAGTTCAAAGTCACTGTGGTTGTAAATTTGTGCATGTACATGTTTTCCCCTGTAGTTTCAGTGAACTTATTTGCCTGCCAAACCAAACTTAACAGATAAATGAACACTGAAAACTGAACACATACTATTGTAACTGTTGTACAATACAATACATCAGACTGAGTACTTCAAATATTTCTCATTGCAGGAGATTTGTATATAACATTGAAGAATTTCTTCTGTAGTGGCACAAATCACACATTGTATTGCTCTATTATGTACAGTGGAGAATACTCCTTAAGGCATGCGTACATTACTGTTAATAGTTGCTTGTTGCAAAGAAACAGCCGACAGACTGAAACACAATTCAGAAATATTTTGGACTTAGTGCAAGGTGGGATTATTTCATAGTGATCATGAATTCAGTGGTTAGTTGTAGGCCAGTTACTGACATTGTAAGGATTTTGAGTGCATAAAGTCATCTTCAAAATTTCTAACGCTCAGTCAGTGTAAATGTGTGCATGCATGTTGCGAAATGATCACAAGAAATATTGGTGTACACATTGACATGCCTTGTGATGATATAAGTACACATTTCCTTTCCTCACTTGTTATAGATTCATCGTGTCTCAGTTTTCATCAATTATTTATTCATTTAAATTTGTCTGCAGTGATGTATGCATTTCTTTTGATGTGTATTGGCCTTCACCATGCATTACTAATTTCTGCTTTTTGATTTTTCATTTTCTTGTCATTTGAATTTGTCAGCAGTCTGAGCAAACAAATGAGGTATTATAGCATTGTTACAAAAGTTAGTTATGCTCTTTCTCAACCAAATATTTACCATCTCAAATTTGCATGAAGAAAAATGTTTTATTCATCATATAAGCTCATAGGCAGAATGTAGGATTTCTTCATCTTTTCAATGAAAGCAGTGATTAGATTGACACCTGTCACAATTCTGTCACCTTTTCAAAAGCCTCATACAATGAATCGGCTGTACTCGAGCATGATAATTCCTCTTCAATCTGACTCATGATTTCATGGAAATTCTCTCTGGTTTGGCATAGACTTTAATAAAGGCAGTTCATGAATTTTTGATTTAAGGCTACTGTAGCTTCTTATGAAAAAAACAGAAAGAGTAAAGAAAAAGAGGAAAAGAGGAGTGGGATAGTAAAGAAGGAAAAGCTGAAGAACTTGTATAGTACCTTGTACGCCATACTAAAGGAGCCAGTGTACCAGCATGCAGCATTCAAACTACTGTACCTTCTTGACTATATGCCCCAAGACAAATGGATTTTTTTTTTCTTACAAGCAAGTAAAATGTAAGGGCACCAGTTAATAGACTATAACGGGCACTACCCAGATTCTGTTCCACTTTAGTAGTGTCCAGTGAAAGGATATCCCTTTGTAGTAATAAAACAATCATTGCTGGTATAAATGTGCATTCACCGGTGTCACGAAACCTTGGGAGTAAACATGCATGAGGTGTTGTAACTATATGATATGGGTCTGTTTCGAGGACATGTATGGCCTGGCAGTACAAGTTTACTATTGTTGTCACTGATACTTGTATGACGTCCATTTAGTGCAGACATTTGATTCTACATTCCCTTGGTGTGTGTGATGCTTGGTTTTACTCTTTCTCATGGTTGATAATCCTTGTCTTGTGTACCAACCAATCTGAAGTCAAATCTTGACAATTTTCAATCATTTCTTCCATGACATTGTGTCACTGGGTCTTGCGGGTGTGTGTATTTGACATGCCATGAAATTGTGCTAGTGTCTATGGTTACACAAATACGTATTACACATTTCCACTCTCCCAATTTAAAGCGTCAGCATCATATTTCATATATTGAGGAAGTCATCTTTCTCATTTTATGCATCATGATGGGAATTTTGGGCAGTTACTTTGTGAATCTTCCTAATCTTAACTCGTTTTCTTCTGTGTTTGAGGGAAATTGCATGAAACAGTCTGTGAGACTACAGTGTTGGCCTAATTTTGAATTTGCAACTTAATCAGCATGTGAAGTATTTTTGTGTATCCTATGATGTGTCTATCACCAACATTTTATTAGCCTGATAACCTCTTCAATCTGTATAACCTGGATGAATTGAAATTGGCATCCATCCTGACATATATATCCTTGCCATCACCTATGCCGCAAACCACCAGATCCCCGATCACATGTGTAGTACAGTCAGCCAGCGGCTGTCCAATAATTACGACCTGTAAGTCTTGGCTTGCTGCATGCCTTGCAAGGTGCGAATGCTACACAGTCACCTGCATGAGAGCACTGATTCAAAATTGGCCAGCTCTGTGCTGGATTGTCACCTTAAGGCTTGCAGAACCAATCTCAAACCAACCACTCTTATATCACAAGGTCACACATTTTCACAGTCAACCTCAAGGTCACATACTGTCAAGGTCACTTCTTCAAATGTCAGTCTCAAAGTCACACAGTCTTGAAAGGCACCATATCAATGTCAAATGAGCCCCATGCAGATGCAGGCTCAAGGTCACATATGTCTCGATGTCACAGTCTCAAGGTCGCACAAAACCACACAACGGGTTTACAGTCTCAAGGTCACACGTGTTCTTGGGTACAAACTCAGGGTCACACAGCCTTAACGTCACAGTCGTAAGGTCAACGTAGTCATTTATTGCACAGTCTCAAAATCACGCATCAATTTCACCGTCTTGAGACCCACACTCTCAATGTGGCACATTCTCAAAGTGACAGCCTCGAGGTTGCGCATTTTCAAATGTATAACACTGTTACTGTCAGTAGAGGGTAAATGCCGTGATCACATACATGTACACTTGGTGTTGCACATTTGACATTATTCCCTGAGTGCACATCGTGATCAGCAGAGACTTGCTCGTCTTAAATCCAAGACCCAAGGGATAGAGATTTACTCGTGTTGGGTCTTTTGCCTGGGGACTGTTCAGAACCTGTAGAGCTAGGGACAAAGTAAAGAGACATGAAGGAGAGATCAAAATCTGCATGTGCACAAAGAAGAATGTGTCATGAATCTCATCCTGCATGAATTTCTGAACACAAATCATTCACTTTAACCAACCGTATTGCCACTCATTCAATACCGGCATTCATTTTATCATTCTTCCTTTATACATCTGTGGAATGTTTGTCTTCATCTTTGTACTTGATTTACTCCAATCCATTTCTACAGGTCTCTTTCTTTTTCTATACTTTTTAGTCCGTTATCATCCTTGCACATACAGTTACAATTTCTAAATTTTAAATCTGGAGAATTTCCTGTAAAAGTCTTCCTTGTATCTAGGATGCTGGGATGGAATTTGCCTAGATGCTCACATTCTCTGCAGTGCTTACTTAAAAATGGGGGAAAATTCTCATAGAAATCATTAGGCATTTTGATTATTAGAAGAACCTGTTTTCCACAGTTCAAGTGTAGATAGAGTCAATGGCACTGCTTCAGTGTCATTAACCTATTGAGGACGGACTGATTTTGCTACAACGTGCATTTCCCACAGACACATACCCGAGTATGCTCGGGACTCGTCCTCAACTGGTTAAATAGATAGCATAGCCATCAATGTTTGTCTGGGTTTCTTATGGGTAGCTGGGCTGTGAAGTGACTTTTTACAGATTATTCTACAAAATCATACACATTATTGTGTGGGCCCAGAGTAAGTATTATCCATCCACTTATAACTTTGCAATCGCCCGACACACTCAAGGCAAATTTGAGTGTGTTTTGGAATTTTCAAAAGCTCTGGATGGTGGACGATTTCACCTGACTGACTGAGTAATGTGCATTATTTGTTTTATTAAATAGTGACACAATTTAAATTCCACAGCAGCCATTTTTGTAAGATACCCATTCCAGCACCAGTTCCAAGCTTACTGAACTGCACATTACAGTCTGTAAAACAAGCAATTTATGCCAACTGGCAATGCACATCAGCAGTTATTTGTACTAGTCACAAGTCTAACATCCAGTAATAAGTAATTTGCCTGTAACTTAAATAAAAGGACTGGTCACATGATAGCTCTCAGCGTATTATTGGAGTCGAATCTATAATTATCACCATTTGAAGAGTTTCATTGCGAAACAAGTTAACTCCTTTCTAGTCAATTTGAGATAATTGCGATTAAACATGCTAAAAAATAAAGAAAGTAATAAGAAAATATGAGACTTTTCAATCGTAATTTCAAGAATATTCATTGTTATGGAGTAAGTGAGGTGTTATTGGAAACATTTCATTTTGCTCAAGCTGATGGTCAACAAACTTTTTTTTTCTTAATGGCACTTATGCTCTTTTGCAATCAAGCTCTCCATTCTATAAGTGTTGTTTGCAAAAATTTGGATTCATGAAGCATCCACTGGGTAGTAAGGTTGTATTATATGAAACTTTACATTTCTGTTATTCCTGTTTTTGTATTCACTGTCATGTATTGATGTTCTCATTTGAGACATGTCATATTATTTGATTTTGCTTTATTGTGCATTATTTGATCAACTTTTATTTCATTCACCATTCATTCAAATCCTCATTTCCTTCCCCCATCTGATTTCTTCCCCTCTTGTCTTCCGCCTGTTCCTGCTGTGGTTGCCATGCCGACTGAATGCAGTAACCTCATACCTACCATCAGAATTCTTGAAACAGTTTGGGCATGGTTAGTTTCCAACTTTGTATTGATGCATTTGTTTCTGTTGACCCTGTTTGTTTTCAAATTCATGAAATTTATGACACTGTTTGTTTGTATTGGTGATAATGCATTTTTCCCGCTAAAATCTTATGTTGCTCTTCAAAAAAAAAAAAAAAAAATCATGTCTGTGTAATATATCTTTACCCATTTATTTGTTATTTATAGAGTTTTCATTATTTTTGCATGTTTGCGAGCAAACAATCATTAATATTCATTTACATAGCCTTGTGTCGATTGAGCTTGAAAATTGCATTTTGTCATTTCTTGCAGAGAATACAATTTTCCCAGATTTCAAGTCAGTGTGCCTGCCATGTAAAATTTTTAAAACTCCTCTGTAATCAGATATTAGCCTAAGTACTGTAATAGACCTTGTGATGTCTGGTTCTGCCTCTGAAAGCAAGTACTTGTAACTTCAGCTGTCAAAATTGAGAGTATCTATCAAAGATCCAACCAAAGTAAATGTGTCATAAATGGCTGCTACGTTTGAGACATACAATGTACATGTATTTGCTTGCCCTCACTGAAAATATCATTATTTCAGCAAATTTTCATTATATCATTCCTTGATTATAATGACACGTTTCAGTGAGTATTCAATACACTATAATTAGGATGCACTTTTGTTGTCACAGTGAATGTAAATTCATTTATTTTCTGCTCAAAGTTAGTTTTAAAAAGCTGTAATACACAGATGAACAGATGTCAAATCTTGTAAAGACATGAGGTTTGAAATGAAGAGTCTCAGCTAGCTGAATGTCTTGCTTTGCTGAGCATTGCTTACTCAACCAAATTTTTGTTTGGCCTCATAGGGGCGCCTGGGTACCCACTGATGAAGGGGATTTCCCTGAGGGACCGGAAGGAGAGGATGGGGAAGAGGCGGGGTGCAAGGGAACCGAAGGAGCAGTGGTCCTGAGGCGGAAGCGGTCGTCACGGCGAAACGGCGGGGTGTGGCGGAACAGCGCGGGTTTCCCCGCTGGCGACCTGATGTCGTACTACAGCTGCCGCGAGCACATCATGCTGATCGAAGAGATGCGGCGCTACTCGCAGCTGAGCGACAACTCCAACTTCGAAGAGGAGGAGTTCAGGCTCCACTCGGACAACTTTCTATAGGAGAAGAGAAAACTGGCTGATTCGCCACCCTGCTCCCAGGCCCCACCTCAACAGCCTCTTGGTTGCTTTCTCCTTCCATGTTATGCATTACCCTGGCTAGTATAGGAGACTGTACGCATCTGCTCTGTACACTTGTGTAGTTGGTATCTCCATGCCCTAGAGGCAATGTCCTTTGATGTATGGTAATATTTGGTCCAATGTGTGATGCCCTGCCATCTCTTTACTTTATTAGCATCCATCCAGATTCAAAGGCAAACTTGCATATATCAAAAGTTTGATGCTTGCATGTGTAATGTTAATATTGCTGCAGATATTTATCAGTTCATTTCTATCAGTCATTATAGTCTGGTTGGAGGGGAACTTGTCAAACAAGAGTCCATTTTCATATGCAGTTTGTTTTGTATATTTGGCTCACACTCCTGATAGTATTAGCTGGATTTATCAGTAATCTGCTGAAGAGTTGGAAGCAGTTCATGTATTCAAATAATGCTCATATCCATCCTTTTACATCATGTCCTTTTCATGGCGGTTTGTGAACTCGTCTAAGTGAATTACAAAGACGGCACCAGTTCCCTTTATGTTGAAACTAAATCTGTTCAAGTTTGGTTTATTCTGACAAGATAATTCCATGTTGTTTGTCAAGCACCGTATATATGCCAGCATGACTGATGGGCAAACACTATAATGTGTATTTAGTTCAGCAGGGGAAGGGGGGGGGGGGTGTCTTGAAATATATAACCTGTAATGAATTACTAGTAGTAAAGTGATGATAAGAAATGAAATTGAGAGGCATGATCTACAGAGCAGGCCATTCACTTTCCAATTTATAACCCAGGGCTCGACACGAAACTTTTTTTCACTGGTGGCTTATTAGGGCCACTAAAATCTTCGAATATGAAATTTTTGTCGCACGAAAAAGAAACGCAGTAGTCTGAAATAAAAGCAGACATAGATACCCATCTTGAATCATAGTTGCTTAATTTGGCCACTAAAAGATAACCATTTTGTGAATTTTGTGACATCAATTTTTGGCATCATCGGGCCACCGGGCCACCAGGCCACCAGGCCACTTTCCCGCCACTTATGTGAAGCCCTGCATAGTCCCATCAGCTCGGCCTCATTTCATAAAAGTTGATATGATAGCAACTCTTGCTGGAATGGCGACTTCCCATAGCAACAGCCAATCAGGAAGCTGGATTCTTGTTGTTACCATGACAACTGCCATACCAGCAAGGGTTCCTATCAAATCAAGTTTGTTTCCTATCTTGGTCAGTGTTTTGTACATGTCTCTCGTATTGCAAAGGCTCATTTATGCAGTGGTAAATACATTCGTTTGCGTTGTTAATTTGTCACTGAGTAAAGTGCCAAAGGTGTTTGAAAAAAAAGAAGAAATTCCAAGACAATAAATGTAACCACAATTCAGGTACTGATGTAAATATCATGGCGTAAATCTAAGATATGTGGCTGTTTTGTGACCTGGTGGACGTGTTCTAATCTGACAGTAACTGTTTTTTTTCTAAGCACAGAGACTTTGCTCTATTACAATCAGTAACCAAGACTGATTTTTTAATTTAAACAGATTTGTATATTGGAATATTTCTGTTCTGTAAATGTACATTCCAGTGACCTGTCTGTACATGGCTTGTTTGAATTCCTGTAACAAAAAAAAAAAAAAAAAATGAAACCAAGCAACTTTTCTCTGATGTGAATTCATTAGCAAACCTTGATTTAAATTCTTATAGTCCATCATATTTTTTTTTGTCAAGGAGGGTTTGGAATTCACTCAGTAGGAGGTGAAATTTACAGACGTAGTTACTACACTCATGATTTTATCCGCCAACTACACAGTGGTGACATTTGCCACTGTCACCGCAATGATCAGTGGCTCAAATCTGATCACTCAAAACTGATGGCTGCACAATTTTCAATAACTAACATTTCAGTAAGTGGTATGTGGTCCTGCAGTAGCTTGTATGTATTTGTCTAGTCTCCTCAATCACTTAAAGGCAGCCGATCGCCATCCCTAATGGTACGTAAACTCCGAACGACCGAAGTTTGTGCATGCAATTGCGCAATGCTACCACTGAGACAAGTGTGTGTGTGTGTGTGTACGTGTGTGTACGCATCATACACAAACATTGTCACCGCGAGCTGCGGTGATTGGAGGAGAGAGGCCAGAAGACGCTGCGGCGTGTGTGTGTGTGTGTGTATGTGTGTGTGTGCGTGTGTGTGTACGCATCATACACAAATATTGTCACCGCGAGCTGCGGTGATTGGAGGAGAGAGGCCAGAAGACGCGTGGCTCTTTCGGCCTCTCTTCATGTGCATGCGCACTGAGAGTGTGCGTCCATTCGGAAGCTCTCGTGGCTCGCTGGGACAGCCATTTTGGGTTAGGAGATAAGCACAGGGAGCTCTCTTGTAGCCTACCGTATTTTCGCTGACCCACTGAGCCAGCGTTATTCTCATTCGGGGGTCACTACATTTGATACAGAATGGGGGAGGCAGCGTGTTGCGTTCGTCTCCGTGCCGCACAAACCACTCGCCACGACTGAGTGTCTTTAAAACAACTGGTAATTGTGCCATTTCAAGACAGTTTTAATAGCTGTCACTTAATGTCTCCCTGACTGCCCTTTCCAAAGCATACAGTTTTTTTACTTTGGGGACTTGCGTGGGACAAAGTTTCAAGATCAGATGCCTAGTTGGTATCTAGATTTGTTTTCCTTTAATCTTTTTAATTCAACATCAGTATAGAACTGAAGAAAGAATGATTGAAAATGATGTCTTGTCAAGGAAAATCCATGCTGGGTTGTCGGCTTTTGAGACATCTTCCTCAAATGGTCATTCTTTTTTGTTACTCATTTGCTCAACAGTAATTCTAGCACCACGTTACCAGTGGTCACTACTGTTCATGCACAAACATCATACTTTTGTTGGTGGACAGTTAACTGATATGCTGCATTAGTAGATCGTGTGACTCCAAATTTCAGTGAATGTGCTCCGTGCTCATCTCTCAGGCGGTGATTGTGGGATTCTCAATCAAATTATCCCATGTGTGGGCTGTACAGGGAATTGCTATAGCTGTTTGTTTGGGTTGAGATACATGAGTGTCTTGATGTAAGGCTAATCAGCTGAGCATGTTTCAAACCAACTCAAACCAATTCAAACCAACAACAGCAAACAAAACTTGTACATTGGTAGAAGGGCACATACAGTCATGATTGCTCTTATTTGGCTGAAGAAAACACTATGTGTGGCCTGTTTTTCACACTCTCAAAGTTCACGAAAATCAAAGGAAGTCTATTCCTGTTGTGTGACAACACTCCTCATACTTTTGATTTGTTGCAATGACATGCAGAAGAAGATATTTTGGAGCTGTTAGATTCTGGCATTAAAAGTGTAGCTTCCTTATAACTGATGTGCAGTCAACAACATGTTGGTGCTTCATATTTGATTCTAGAGAAGGGTAATTAGGCATAAGTGTGCTACACTGTACAGCAAAACATCATCTATGGCTTCTTATCATTTTTTCCATAACATCCCCCCCCCCCCCCCCATTCAGAGGGAGGAGGTGATCTTTGAATAGTATGTATTCTAAGTGACCACACACCATTTCATAACTGGTCAGTGAAAGTTGATGTATTTTCTCTTTCTTACATATGATTCATTCCAATTGAAGACACAGATCTTCTATGCTATCTTTAGGAGTGCATGTTATCTTAGCTTTTAAAGTGAATCCTGTCTTCATTGTGATGACTTGTTTTCTGGTCATGTATCATTTTTGTTTTTCTGCTCAAATATTTGTAATGGTTGAAACGAAGTCTAGAAATGTAAGGGTTCTATAGAAACCTTGTATTCAGCAGTGATCTCTACGATGCTATCGAATCTGCAAGAAATGTAATTTTCCTGAAGCGATGGGTGTATTCAGTCTTCATTCTAACAACAATAATATTAATAATAACTGCTTGTAGTAACTTTCTTGTATTTTTTAGCTGATCGTGCCTGAATGTTGTGAAATATGTATATATCTCTACATCATCATCTTGAAAATGTGATTTGTGTTTGATCAGATTAGTCAGTGTTATTAGTATTTTATTAGTATTTTAGAAAGATGGTGTCTACATACAAAGTAGAGTATGATTTACAGACACTTTTTCTTATGGGGACTTTGTGCATACTTCAGATTTATATTTTATCATGATTGGTGCAATTTTTTTTTTCCTGTGTAGTTTATTGTAGAATTTATGAAATTTTATATCTCAAGTTTCTGTAGATTCAGTGAGTTAAGCTGTACTGTATCTGTAATATTGCCTGTATTTCGAAAGCTATTGTATGGACGATTATGAGTGAAAATTTTTCATTTATATCATATACATATTGCTCAAATGAAAGCACTAAAGTAGCATTTAATTTCCCTGCCATTATTTGCCAATTTGTAAAACTCCTGGGAAAATTCTTTCCTGTTCATGAAAAAAAAAAAAAAAAAATCATAGATCACATTAAATTGAGAGCTTCCATGCATTACACTTATTAGTCTCAGTCAAGGAGTTAAAGGTCAAATGTCAAAAGATGGTATTTCCAGTTATGTTGTGGGAAATATAATGATGAATTTTTAAAGGCAGTAGTTATTAAAAAAAAAAAAAAACAAGAAGCTTACACAGAGGGAGTTAGATAAAGTATTAGTTGACAAAACTGAAAAGGTTGCAGGTAGACCTAGAGTATTTGGATTGGACCTAGTCATCTTTTAGAGTATGTCAAGCCCAAATGTCAAGTACAGTAGTAGATGCAACATTAAGAAGCACATTGCAAATCTGACAAGACTCCTCCGTCAAAATTCCAAAATCAGAAGTGAGACATGTTTTTATTACATGATGCTTAACCTTGTGACAGGTGTGTGTGGTACATTTCGTGGAGATTCTACTTTGAAAGCTGTTTATTTAGCTAGCAAATGAAGGACACGGTAATTATCTTAAAAACAAACGAGGTTACCACATGTATGTACTTACATTGACCTGTTTTGCTTGTGAAGCAATGATAATATATAAAATGTATTACATTTATGTACATTTAATAAGCTACTATGTACATTCCATAGAATTTGCCTGCATGAAGTTGTTGTGCTCACTATACTGTAGTGCAAGGTTAGTAAGGTGATTGGAGTAAAGACTTATGTAATGACTTCAATGAAAAGATTTCACTCTGTCACTTCATCAATTTGGGGTCTGCCGGGAATTCCCTTATATGAGTTTTTCACTTCAAGGTGGGAATGTAGCCCAGCTTATGTCAGACTCGAATATGTCGAATTTAAAGGTGGTTTGGAAACTTGTGGAAATGATGAGATATATGATGTGAGTATTTTGATGTCATTGTGTGATGGGGTGTAAGGTTAACAAATATTACATCACTGTTCTTGTGAAGAGACTAGACGCTATTTAATTTTACGTTGACATTTGCAATTTACGTACATGTAGATGGACTACGGAGCCATGTGTATGTTCCATGTACTGGCCGCTAAATTGATTGAACATTTTCATAATGTATAACAACTTAATAAAACAGTAACAAAACAGACAAATGTATGAGTGCTGTCATTGATAGAGTTGGTCTTGTGTCTGAGAGTATGCTTCGATGGAAATGTGTTTAGGCATTATAGCAAAGAAAAATGATTCTGAGACAAGCATTTTCATTGCCAAAACATGCCAAAAATATCTATGGAATGATTGTGATATGGGAAATTGAAAATATCACTCACTAAGGAATTGCATGGACCGGTCACAAAAGAGCAAAGTTTTGCGACTTTGTAAACATTACAAAACTCAAATCTTGACCATGAACTCCTCAAAGCTTCTTCCCAACAAAGGGATGGATGCAATAAATAATAATATCATACAAATGTATTTGTACAGCACATTTTACCAAAAATTTGATGATAATTAATGTCTCCATGCACATCGGAGGAAGGAAAACAAAGAAAGGAAAATAGACAATAAATTACCTATGTAAAATATTCCACAATTCATTTCATCGAAACAGTCATGTTCATAACTATCCGACGCGACGATCCGACGAATTCCGTCTTCCATTAATGAGAACCGCACATGCCCAAAATACATTTCTTTATACCGAACCCAAACTTTGGAATAATTTAGATAATAGTTTAAAAGATTCCCCTAAATTTGTCACATTTAAATACAAACTTAGAAAATACTTACTTTCTACTTATAATCTTAGATAATTTAAATTGCTTTAATTCATGCTTGAGTTTTCACCTGTCCTGATGTCGCAGCACTTGGCGTGTTCTGTGTGCAGACCTCTCTTCTTTCTTCTCTCCTCTTCCTTTCCTGTCTTTTGTTCTTCGTAGACTTGTATTGTTACCGTCTTCTCTCCTCTTGGTACTGTCTCGCGTCTTACAGTGTATATGCGTGTGGGTAATTGAATGTGTGTACGAATGTGTTGTCCTTGTCATATTTTCCCGGTACACGTGGAGATCAGTGAACAGTGTCCGGGCACTAGCATTGGTATTCTATAATTTTTTTCCCGACCTGTGTATTTCAAAATAACTACATGTATATTGTTATAGAATAGTATATCATTTACTCATTATTTATCTAGCGATCCACGCCCGACAAGCTTTGCTTTTTAGTGGATCACTATTTTCCATAATCGAATTTATTTTCCGCTCGCCCACGAAGTATTTATACAGTGTTCCTCCTAATTATTGTACATTATGTTGTTCTATATAAAATTTGTCTCGTATATTACATGAATCTTTTGCAAACGTTTGAACAATATTATTTAATGACATGTATACTTTGTACTATGTTTTTGATTTTCGTTGATTGGAAATAAACTATGATTGATTGAATTGAAGAGGAAACCAAACGATGAAAAGGGACAAAACTTTGACATACAACATAAAGGCCTAGTCCATTGACAAGTTTATTCGAGATCACGTCTTCAAAAAACTCTTAAAGTCATCTACTGTATCAGATTGCATGAGATTTGTGGGTTATTTGTTCTATAACTTCGGTTGCAAGTTGGTTACTACCAAAAAAAAAAAAAACAAAACCAAAACACAAATGTAAATAGGCAAACCGTTGGGATCAAATAATTTGTGGTAAAGAGTGTTGAGTTAGGGACGCGTGCATCATTTTTTCTGTGTGTGTGTGTGTGTGTGTGTGTGTGTGTGTGTGTGTGTGTGTTGTATTATAATGAAACATATTTTTAGCATAGGTATATCGTCATGTATATCTGCAATTTATGAATAGCTTGTACGAACAGCTCTTTTCGCACTTATTGAAATGTATGTAGACCATACTAGTGTGATGTGATTCTGTCATAAACTTGGGGGGAGGGGGGGGGGGGGGGTAGTCCTTGCAAAGGACAATATCACATATCAATTATCAATATTATCATACATAAAAGTATCGTCGTTGTCGTGGCTGATTTATTTCATTGCCTAACTTTTCAAAACGCAAGTGTGATAATTCCCATGATGTGGTACGACGAAGACCGTTAGTCCGAATGGAGATCGACGGAATGAGATTTACTCCACTTTCACCAGTCCTGTACTAGCTGGTTCCACTTCGGGGGCTGAGTCTGCCACCGGACCCAGGCGATCAATACATCGTAAGCACAAAGAATGTATCCGTCTATTGATGCCTGAAAAAAAAAAGACTCAGAACCATTATGAGGAAGAAAATGAAAAGTTGACTGAAAAGGGACAGTGTGTGTGTGTGTGTGTGTGTGTGTGTGTGTGTGTGTGTGTGTGTGTGTGTGCGTGTGCGTGTGTGCGTGTGCGTGTGTGTGTGTGCGTGCAAAGGCGGAAGAGAGATTGAGAGACTCTGTGACGTAAGTAAAAGAGAGAGAGAGAGAGAGAGAATGACGTAAGTTAATTGTGACGCACCTTGATAACATTTCTTGGTAAAAGTTGCTAAAGGTGTACTTTACGTTCGGAGTGATTCTTGTGTCCTTGAAATCAACTTTACAAAGGGGTATAGGCCAACCTGGACTGGCCTATAAAGTTGGTATATTAAAGGACAGGGGTGTGACGTCACTGTAGATGTGGTTAGACGTTTAAGGGGGGGGGGGTTATTATTATCATTTAAGTGTTTAATAAGTCATTGTGAATTACCCCGCTATTGAAATTATATGTGACGTGACTTCTAAACATCAGAATCATTTTTTTTTTTTTGGAGGGGGGGGGGGGGAGATGGGGCGGGGCGAGATGGGGTGGGGAGGGAAGGGATGTCCATATGATTTCTCTTTTGCACTCATTTCAAACATACACGGACATGTATATTCCTACATGAGCAAATATCAAGATATACGGTAAATTACGTCTGTAAATAACGGTATTTTATCACAATAACGTCACAGTGTGAATATATCACATGTAGGTCTATAAGCCGTGATACTTTCGACGTCGCATTATACCAATTGTTATGATATCATATCTGTATGTACTTGACCATTAGAATGCAATGTTTTTTTATTCAACCACTAGTTCAGTTCAGTTCAAATTTTATTTCATAATTCCATTTTCTCAATGATGACATTACAAAATTATTGACAACAAAACAGGAGTACAAAATATATACAATCATGTCTTTTGATTGTAGAAGAAAAAGAAAAAGAAAATATACTTGACACAAATGTACATGGTCACATCGTATGAAAATGTCACTAGTAAGTATAAGAAATATGATGGGGCCTACATAAAAGCTTTAAAGCTTGTAAAACTGTAGGTTCCCGAGTTCATAGGCATATAATTTTACACGGAGAACGGATATGTTTGTCTTGACCAACTAAAATTACACCAGTACAAAAAATCGATGAGTAATCAGGTAATAAACTAATGAACCACATAGATATCGCACAAACCAGACTGCATACAAATCTCGCAGTGTTTGAATAACAAAAATGCTATATTATTAAAAGATGTATCATTACCATGAAATAACTTAAATAACTTGGTGCAGCGGACAAGGACAAAAGACTGGGAGCATAAAAAGGTTGCTAAAGGCTTGGTAGTGTGTATCCACTAAGTAATAACTGTTTTAATTTGCGTTTGAAGGTGAATAAAGATAAGGAAGAAGTGATATCTAGAGGGAGATCATTCCAATATCCGGGTCCAGTAAATATAATTGTCTTCTTTGCAAAAATAGTGCGAGTACGGGGAAGGTGATAGGCGTCACTCTGGCGAGTGGGATAACAGTGGATAGAACGATTCCTTTTGAACATGTGGATAAAAACAGATGGTAATTCATTAGTTGTTAGTTTATACATGAAAATTCCGAGATTATAATAAAATAAGTCTGAAATTTTCAGAATTCTATTTTGATGGTATAAAGTGATCTGACTAGTATAAAGTGATCTGAGGTTCAACCTTTCCACATAAGACTCGACGGGCAACGATCAGCATATGATTCTTACAAGGAACATATAACTATGTTGCAATTAAACTGGTTGTGGTTTTATTTGATGTGCTAGTTTTATCGTGCTCTTGTTAATTTTGTAGATAGGAAGGATAGGATTTCAACGCTAAAATGCTGCTTCTATCAGAACAAAACGTTTCCCACAGTATACCAGTGAAAGATCTCTTTCCTTTTCAAAAGCATATCAGAGGACTATAAGTATACTGTGAGACGAATACTGATATATGTTAGTAAAGGAATGCGGCTGTCAAGATAAACACGTCATAACAGCAGCGTGTAGTCTATACAATTTGGACTGTCTTCGACTGATTCCACCGTTTTCAAAATGACTTCACTCTTTAGTCTTTTCAATTCTCGCGCAGAGATCTCGATCGCAGTCACACCAGTGATACAGAATATCATATCCATAGCAGCAGGATTCCTGCATGCCCATCACTGATCTGTACACTGCTAGATCAGTTAGCAGGATTCGACCTTGAAACCCCCGTATACTTACGTTAATGATTTCTACGCTTCATAGCACGGAAATAGAGAAAGAGAAGTAGAGTCTGCTTCTATGGGTATGATTGTGTGTGTGCGTGTGTGTAGACGAACAACGCGATGGTGAAAGCGGGATCGAAGAGATAGTCGCGTCTGCCACAAAGGCTGCATTACATAATCACCGAATGTGAATACGCATATCCGCATTATTCACTGTAATTTCTACTACAAAAGTCGCTCCTATATCTCTGACGACGATATACTGCAGCTGTTGTGACTCCATTCTGCAGTTTTACACAAACTGCCATTATACACCAACAGAGGAAGACATCAATTGCGAGTTCGATCCATCAAGAATTTCGAAAGGTAGGTATACAATACAAATACGCTTGGGGCGCAGAAAGCAGCATGGCTTCCTTTTTGCAATTCAGAGCTGCACGAGTTGTATTATGAAAATACACTCGGATCAGGGAGGTGCATGTAAGTTGTTGACGTGAATGATGCACAGTGGACGTGTACAAATGAAACCGGTTTTGTGGATGAACCATGGCATTAATACTACAATTGTATTATCTTGTAAAACATGTCTCAGGTCCTAGGTGCTTCACAGATACGTAAATTTAGATGTCAAATATAGAAGGAGATAAGTATATAGACCGATGTATATGCCTATGATAGAGAAAGGTTACGTGAATTGGTGGGTCGCGATAAAGTGATCAAGGTAGATAAGATTGTTAGATAAATATATGCATATAGAGTGAACCAATTCTGTTAGTTAATTGTTAGTCGATACGTTGTTAATCGTTATTGTGTAAGACATTAATATATACGCAACAGATATACAGATGCAGTAAAGATGGATAGATTTATGAATATACATACAAATGTATAAAATGTGTAGATATAGATCGAAACAGACGGATAGAAGGAATATAAAAATTAATACATAAGATTAAGATTGATACACAGATCAAGATTATTGAGAAAAGGAATATTGTCTTTTGAATCTCCATGCACTCTGAAAATGTTTGACCCTGCCTTAAGTGTAGAAACGTATTTATAACGGATCTGGGTTACTATAGCATTGGCCGCATAAGGGAAGATTAATACGAGAAAGTGGCTGATAAAAAAAAATAATGATGGCCTCTATAGGCCTTAAAGGGGAAATCCAGTCTAAATATAAGTTAGTCTGATAAGAAAGAGTAAAATATTACGAGATCAACATTAAAATTGATCGAAATCGGGTGAAAAATAAGGAAGTCAATGTGAATAATTATGCAAACGGCAAAGTGAGCATATCATCCCTTCACAACTTGCCATAATTATGGTTTGTACATAAAATTTTGGAAATTTCTAGTTTGTCATTAGAGCGCAATTATGCCCGAAGCTCAACATCTGGTATATCTAACTGCACTATTCCGAAGTTATTAAACCAGGAATAACATCATGTTCCAGACCGTAATTAAAGAAACATTTAATTTTCATCATTTTTTAACATGATCAATAGAAAATTGTAAGGTTATGACATTGTCAGCTCACTCATTTGCATATTAACATCCACTGTACAACAACTGTTCTGTCGGAAATTACAAAAACTTCAAAATTTCATTATAACTTCATTAATTTCACCCGATTTCGATTAAATTTTTACCTTTGAACTCGTAAGATTTTATTCTTGTTTATCAGCCTAACTTATTTACGGACTGGATTTTCCCTTTAAGCCAGTTATAGGTTCGAATGTGGTGTATAGATACAATCAACTTCTAACCAGTCAAATCCAAAGAACTGAACAAAAGAAAAAAAAAACCGAAAAAGAAAACTTAACTTATAAATGCGAATTCCGACTTGTACAAAAGAATTAATCACCGTGTGTATATCCACCCGGTATTTTTTTTTTTCATCTACATAGCCATCTTTGTCGACTTTTACCAGGTTGACTGAGTCGGCCGAGTTACTCCACAAAACCCAGCGTTAGATGGCAGTTCCATTGAATACATTTAATTATGTGCTTATTGAGATATAAGTCCTATAGATATAGGTTTATATTCATTACCTGAATAACCGTGATTGGGCTACATTTTACTTTCAAATTGGATTGTTTTACTGTAACCGGGAGCTTACATCTAACAACTTCACACTCATCTTAATCTCACCTCCCTATTTTTTCACGCACATAAAAGTAATTATTATGATTATAATGTACCTTAATATCTTACATTTATTTTCTTATCTGTTTAAAGTGTCAGAATGTTCCTTCTTTACCGCTACAGACGTAACCGTTGTAACCAACTATCATCAGAATGTCTGGGGCACCTGAATATCACGCTCAACAGGCTTACCCTCCTCCGCTTGCTCAAGAGCCTTCAGCTCCCGTGTATTCTCCCCACGGGCCTCCGCAGCCGGGACAGGCCATGAGCTACCCACCACCAATGCAAGGGCAACCCGCGGGTTACGTGCAGGCGGGGCAGCCGGTAGTTTATCATCAGCCCACCCAGCCGCAGCAGACCGTTGTATATACCGCACCGTATGCTCCACCAATGCAAACGACATATGCATACCAGGTAGGCACTGGGAGAAGACTTTTATCGCCACGAAAATAAGCCCACAAATGGAAAAGGAGATACTCCAAACAATCGTGAAAGTTACTTGGAAAAAAAAATGTTGTCTTTTCCTGTCAATTGTCATAACGAACGTGGTAATAATGAAGATGATAATACTCGATTCTCCTCCTCAACTAGTACTACTACTACTACTACTACTACTACTAGTGATAACGCTAATGATTATAATAAATTAATATCTTTGCCATTACAACGAATATCATCATTATGTACATGAATAGAATGAATTCAATCTTAATGATTTGACATGGTTAAAGTTTCAACGCTGATAAGAATTTAAGTCGGTCGACCTATGAGCAAAATCTGTTCTTGTTTGTTTGTGTTTGTTTGTTTGTTGTTTGTTTGTTTTGTTTTTTCGTTTAAGCCAATCGTTGTTCAAGACATCAAGGACACGTTAATAGCTGACAAAGTGATTTGTTTAATTCGCCATTTTCATCAATAATAAAAATGTAGCGTTGTTTTCCTCCCTTCCTCCATTTTATTCGAATAAGACCAACAATACCTGCTGCGGGGGTACATCGGAGCGGTTCCAAGCCAAAGCGGGTCTCTCCACGGGTGTCACTCAGCTGGCTATTGGTGTCCTTAGCGTCATTCTTACCGGGGCTTCTTATACCTTCCCAGTCATCAACCTTGCCTATGGGATTACAGCTGGAATTCTGGTGAGTATGCATGCACGTTTTGCATTTGTCATGTTTTGTTGAGGTTTGATTTGATTAACTTTGGTTCTCCTGCTCCTTTTTTTTTCCCCTCTCGAGTTACCGCGTTCGGCGAATGGACACAATAATGTAAGCAAGGCAAGAAATACGAGTCAGTAGAACTTGTCGTTTCCATAGACAAATACTAACGACTGACCCTAAGTAAAAAAAAAACCAACAACAATGCAAGAAACCGCCATCATTGTCACATTTGTCATATGGAGAGATTCCTTTGGAGTTTGTAATCATCTGAAGTTGTCTGGTAGGCCTAATGATGTTCTGGGTCATTTGACTTTAATCCCACATGTATTTTCCTTTCGTTCAAAATCAAGAGCATGTCGAGCATGTAGTGCTTTATATTATATTCAGAGCATTTTCTTTTATCAGTCTTGGTATGAAATCAAAATAACTTAACAGCAGACATTTATTTGTAACTGGGTAGAATATCAAAGACATGGTATAGTACTGGTTGAGACGAGGATTCAGCTTTTAAATGTTTGTGAGATACCTCAAACCACTTTATGAAATGTTAAAGAGCCTACAGAAGAGGAACTCAAAGTTTATTTGATGAAATTCTGTTTCAAAATGACTGAGTATATCCAAAAACAAAGTAAAACAAAGTGATCCGAAGAAAGGTGGGTCCCACCTTTTATTGGAATCACTTTGTTATGGGCAGCTCAGCCATTCTGAAACCAATTTTCATCAAATAAACCTTGGACTCCTCTTAAAATAATATGATCTGTCATATTTCGAAAAAGGTCTCTCTTTATCTCAGAAATAAAGTTGGAAACCTGAACCCCCATCTCAACCAAAAGTATATACCATTCCTTTAAATTCTTGCAATATTGTATTTTTTTTAGGGGTCGAATTGAAATGATGGCTTTGATTTCTCTTTTATTTATTTTCCTAATGCACCCATCTCCTTTTGTTTCGACGATATAGTTTTTCATTCCGTCTGGTATCGTTGGTATTGTGAGCAAGAACAAGTCTACAGGAGTGGTAAGTAGCCCTATATGATCTCAGACTCTCAGAAGATTGTACATTGATGCTGTAGTAAGAATAAACTTCGAAATTTTGCTGCCACCCGTGTTGACTGGGATGGCATGGGATGACGAAAATTTGATGTTTTCCTGAGTTAAAGCGTTATGCATACCCTTTGAGGGGATGTTCGAGGCAAATTTGTTTGTATAAAGTTAACAAGTAAATACAAATCATATATTTCTTTCATTGTTGTCACGCTTTCAAGCTCTGTTTATTGTTTCAACCCCTGAACTCTAATTAAAGGACAAGTTCACCTTCATAAACATAAGGATTGAGAGAATGTAACAATATTAGTAGAACACATCAGTGAAAGTTTGAGGAAAATCAGACAATCCGTTCAAAAGTTATGAATTTTTGAAGTTTTTGTGCAGTAACCGCTGGATGAAAAGACTACTGCAGTGTGTGAAAAACTTAGATGTCACATGCGTACAACAATATAAGGAAAATATAAAGAGAATTTCACAAAATTTCATCTTATGAAAAAAGTACACATTCCCCCTACTCGTTACCGACAAATGTTATGGGTAATATTATTCCCCCTGCATTTAGAAAGAGGCAAGTCAAGTGCTCTTTTATTATGCGAAAAAAGTGAAAATATGTTGAATTTTCTTTATATTTTCTTTATACTGTTGTACGCATATGACTCACAAGCTGTAGTAGTCTCCTCATCCAGCGGTTCCAAAACAAAAATTTCAAAAATTCATAACTTTTGCATCGATTGTCCAATTTTCCTCAAACTTTCACTGATGTGTTCTACTAATATTGTTACATTCTCTCAATCGTTATGTTTATGAAGGTGAACTTGTCCTTTAATCATGATAAAACATGCAATGGAAACACAATTTTTAGGCCTACTTTTCATTGATTTCGACAAGCCTGTGTGCTATGATATCACGTAGTGTACACTTACTCTTATGTCTTGTATGTGTATAGTTTGTTGGGGTTTTTTTGTGTGTGTAAAATCTGTATCGATGTGTTAACGTTGAAAATAATTGTACTGGCAAATCAATACTGGGAAAAAATTTGATAACAACATCACAGAAGGTCGGGTTTGTCTGTCAATCTAATTCATCAAAATCTCGATTAATGTAGAAATCGTAGAGAGACAGGCAAAATTATATTATCTGATTTTTTTTTTCGGCTGAATTGTCAAGACTTAACTTCTGTCTTTTCCACAGAATAAGCACGTATAAATGTCCATATTTTCGTCTGTCTTTTCTTGTCAATTATTTTCTCTCTTTTTTTCCATGTTCTCAGATCATCGCTTACATGATACTTAGCATTCTGTGTGCCCTCCTGAGTATCGGCATGGTAGCCTACGAGTGTGTGGCCGCCTCCATATATTCGTTCATCCAACCCTGTGACTTCTACCCCAGTGCCTACTATGAATGCAATCCTGTCCGGCTCAAGGTCAGAATGCCACAAAATCTTCTATAACTTTTTCAGCTGAATGATACGTTGCAAAATGTAGTTATTTACTATTTACTGCGCAAGGCAGCGTAGCGAGTGAACTATTAATGTTTGTTTTTTGCAAGATACAAAATTGCCATTTCCGTCTTTCGCGCGCATATATACGTTAAGTCCCAAAATATAGCCTCTCACCTCACTACTCACTATTATAATAATGTCACCCGTCAGGGAAAATTTTACATTTAAATATATATATATATATATATATATTTATATATATATATATATATATATAAAAAGCTTGCTTCCAAAAGGCGCTAAATCCATAATTTTTCACTGGATTTAGCGCCTTTTGGAAGCAAGCTCTTCATATATATATATATATATATATATATATATAAATATGTAAACATATTATATATTTGTTTATATAATGTGTGTGTGTGTGTGTGTGTGCGTGTGTGTGTATGCGCGAATCTGTAGGCACAAACAAAAAAATAGTCAAGTTGTATATGGCCTAAGGTTAGATTTCATCTAGTCTGTTTCTCGTAGTCTGACATGAATTAGTTTCATTTCTATCTTTTTTTTTTCATTTCCATTAATGAAAGAAAGTGTGGATATGGCCACAACTAACTATGAAAGTATCCTTAATATCCCGCAGGGATCTGTGATCATTCATTCCATACTGGCCGTGTTGGCTTTCCTTGAATTCGTCACCTCCATCGTTGCCGCTGCCTTCTGCTGCGGAGGTCTCACGTGCTGCTCTCCCACCCCTGTCCCGGCGGGGGCGAATACAACCACCATGGTAAAAGCGGTTTTCACTCAATGTCTGGCCAAAGCATGGTGTGGCCAAAAGATAATGCGAACAAAATCACCAAATGGGACCGAACATCATCACAATACAAATGCAAGATATCATTGCTAATGTTGTCTGTATAGGATTAGAGTATCAAACAATTTAAATCATTTGGACACTGGTGATAGTTACAAATTTAATGACACCAAATTCACCAAACTTGCATATGGATATTTCGTTTTAGTGATATTTTAGATAATTGATTGACGTCCACAGAATTTCGTTTTTAATTTTCGTTTTTTCGTTTTTAATTTGGGGAATTTGTGTTCGCTGACTATTTTTTTTTTCTATTCATAGATTGTGGAGAAAAAGATTTTCACATGACCAAAGTGTGGCGGTAATAGATGCATACAACGAAAATAAAAGAGCCGTGTTGTCGACGTCTTTATATCAAAATGAAATAAAAGAAACTTCTAAAACGTGAGCAACACGATTATACTACTTTAAATCCTCGCCCATCTGTTCGTGTATGGTGCAAGTCTCTTCATTTCTCCCCTTGCTTTCGTAGACTTACTACGCTGCTCAACCTCAGGCTATGGTCGTTGCTGGCGCTGTTCCACAAGGTAAGTGGTAGCATATATGTTGGAACGATGCTCAGCCGAGGATATGAACATGCTTTAGGATTAGGATTAGGGTTTACTCAGTTCATTACCCTAGGACACCCTAACTCTAACCCTAACCCTAATCCTATACTGCGTTAACTCTAACCTAACCCTTATTCTAAAGCATATTCATATCCTCGGCTGAGTATCGCTCCAACATAACAATGCTACCAAAGTAAGACCGCATCCATAAGCCTATTGATAATTGTAATGACCGGGCAATTTCCACCCGTTTATTACTGTCTATACTTGTCGCTTTTGTGTTTGTAGTTTTTATTCATTTACTGGTCTAATTATTCATTTATTCATTTTATGATTTTTATTTACTATTATTTCATTCTTTTTAGTGGGGTTGGGGTATCGTCGTAAATAAATATCAACCCAAAGCCTTACAGTACTCCTATGTAAAACAGAATAGTTGATTGATGCGATTTCCAGTATTTCTGCAGAGTGCCTTCAAAATCATGTCGTTACTATTACATCAAATTTGTATTCAAATCCGACGATCTAATTTTAATATGGTCGTGAGAGGGCCAATTGCTTATATCGCCCATCATGCAGCAGACGTTTCAAAGAGTATTAAACAGAAGGATGCAACACTAGTCAGAGACTTGGTCATCATGGACAGTAACGACGTTATAATAGGAGACGAGTTGAAAAGAAACTGCACCCAAACAACTAATGTTGGTTTTGTAAACAATTAATTTTGAGCCGCGTCAATGCCAGTTCGTATTATTCGTTCTGAAGATATTTTTTTTCAACATTATGTCTTGACACACCTTGAAATACATGACTAAAGCGATATCATTCAATTATATCTGGTCCGTGACATGTCATAACCAGGGGAATCAGACTTATTCGTCTCACCCGAGTCAATAGAGTTTTGCTTCCTTTATATCATTTATTTTTATATATTTATTAATTCATTTATCTTTATTATTATTATTATTATTTTTTGCTTTCTTCTCAAGTAGACTAACTTCAAAAGAATCAAAAGAAATAATCACGAAATAAGTCCAACGTACTCACGGCCAGTTAAAAAAATAACAAAAACAACGAACAAATCCTGGTCTGCCGTGTCAGATTTTCGTGCTCCCTCTTGTATGTAACTGATGTCTAACTTATCATCCTTCTTCACAGGCTACGACCAGGCACAAGAGAAGATTTAATCGACTGCTACCACGGGCGTCGACTTTATCCTACTTGGTTTATGTCTATAAAGATTTGTCAATGACGTGGACCTATGACGTCATCACACGTGCACCACTACCTCAATCTATACTAACTGGAGGAAGAACAATATTCATAATTATACCCTTCTTTGCAGTATCAAATATATCGATATGCTTAATCAAATTCAAAGTTTGAAAATGAAGATGGTCGAGTGAGTAATTGGTAGCGGCAATGTCTGCGTAGTATATACTTTAGTGTACGTTAAGGAGGTCAACGCTCTTGTAATAACGTACGAAAAGTGCTAGATATCATTAGCGTATTTCTGTAATCATAATAGTATACACTTTATACAAATTCTATACAGGAGATAACCACTCTATGTATAAGTGTACTGGTTTGAGTTCTTCATGTTTTAAATACAGATAGTAATACACTATTGTATATATATATATATATATATATATATATATATATATATATTTACATACATACATTAATGATAGGCCTACTTGCTTTGGAAAACGTATTTCTTCAACTTGTCAATGGAATAGGCTTTACGCCGTATGTCAGAGTCACTTTTCATCTTGCCTTGTTTCCTCTTCTCTCTGTCTCTCTCTCTCTTTCATGTCTATTTTCCTGCATTTCTTTATTTTCCTAATTCCTTCAATGTGTGTAGAGACATTAGTTGTTGCTTTTTTGTGATTATGATCCATGAAATTATTATTATTGTTATTATTATCATTATTATTATTATTATTATTATGATTATTATTACAATCATTATCATTGTCATCATCACCATTATTAGTAGTCACTATTAGTAGTGGTATTTTTATTACTGTTATCACTATTATCATCATTTCTATTATTTTCACTGTCGATCTACTAATGGTAAGGTCACTTTAGTAATCAATGTATCTTTATTCCAATCTGACATAGTAATGACATGGTTATCAATGTATTTGTTTATTTGTCATGTTTGGGACCTTTGTAAACTTCTACATTTGTTTTCGTATCCTGCAGCCAGTTGGTTTCCACCTTGTGATGAAATAAAGTTGCGATGAGTTGCGATGTTTAGTGATCTGATTTGCTTTTACACAAGTAATAAACTCTAGCGACAAAGGTACCCTCTTACATGTCTAAATCTAAAATTTACTTAGTGTCTACTTGTTTCTGAAAAATACTATGAAGTATCCCCGATATTTTTTGGTGGGTTTTTTTTATTTTGTATAGCCACACTTTGCGAAATTCCCTATATCGATTATGATTATTGTTTGTCATGTTAATTCTTCATTATAAAAATGTCCATTTGATGTCATGTGACTCTTTTGCTCACTATAATTACGCCGTTCTGTCCTTTTTTTCATTTTTTTTTGTTTTTGTTTTTTGTTTTGTTTTGTTTTGTTTTGTTTTGTTTTGTTTTGTTTTGTTTTTGGTGTTGTTTTTTTTTGGGGGGGGGGGATATTTTTGGATGTTTGTCAATCTTGCCGCACTACACATTTTCCTTCGCTTTATTCACAAGACAAAATGTACTCCTATGTAGGTACTATGTACGTGCCACTCCCGGTTGGACTAAATCCAACTGAAGGAATTTCAAAGAAAATCTCTCAGCCGTCAAACTGGTAACTTCTTTCTCTATATTATTATCGTCATTTTTGCTATTATTACTAGGCATTTAGATACGCTATATATAGAGTTCAGCTATACCATTGCGCTTACAAAGATACATGTATAAAACAAAGAAAATACACCAAGTCGTTACAACTGTGCGGGAAAAAGATAACTTTTCAACATATTATGCTTATGAGTTTGTACTGAACGTGCAGATATGATGAAAGTGGGGAGTTTGTCCCATTCCTTTGTTGCTGTTACAGTGAAAGTACATTATTTTCAGTAATGGGCCTGTAGTGATAATCATGCGTCTCCCCGAATGAGAAATCCTGTTGAATGTCAATTTGATTGATGCCGTCCATAAAGTGTTGCTGAAAAAAAAAAGTGATCGGTTTAAAGGAAAAGAGCAACAACAATATTCAGGTTTCAAAACGTGTTTGATGTAAACACGTTGTATATAACCTGTACCCATGGCTCGACACTAACTTTTTTGTTTGGTGGCCCGATGGGGCCACCAAAATCCTAAATTTCAAATTTTTGGTGGCCCGAGAGAAAAATTTGGTGTCCCGAAAAAAAACAATAAAAAACATTTAAAAGCCTTTTTTTTTTAATGAGTCAAATATTTAAGTTTTATGATAGTAAGAATTAGAAGTTGGACATAATTATCTACTCATAAATATACTTCAACAAACTTGCAACACTCACTCTCAGGCACTCATTCAGTCCTTTTTATCCATCCTTTAAACAAATTTAAGTGCTAATTTCCGTCGCAAAAAGTTACGAATTTATTGACATACTTTTCAAAAAATTTTGGTGGCCCGAGGCGGGTCACCAAATTTGCCCTTTTTTGAAATTTGGTGGCCCGACTTTCATTTTTGGTGGCCCGGGCCACCGGGCCACCGTTAGTGTCGAGCCCTGCTGTACCTGTCAATAATACATACCCATGCCGACGTGGAGGAGCCTGAAACTTTTTAGGACACAAGTAAGCACCGTGGGCATGGTGGGAAATGATCCCAATACCATATGAATACACAATCTGTTTATACAAGGGCAGCACTGGAATAGATTCTCATAAGTTGTGGCTGTCTTGTTATTTCTTTCATGCGAAGTTTAAAAAGCTTTTTGTATGTTTCTCTACAGGTCGATTGTATTTATTGTGCTGTGTGTCGAGAATGTACATTAATTCTGTTGGTCTGTTCGTCAGGGCAGTTGTTTATGATTATGTTTATAGCTATCAGTTGTTGGATTTTACGAAGAATACATATGCGGTAATAAATCATTAAATCAAATCAAATCCAATGAAGTACATGGTCCTTTGTGTTAGGTTCTTCAGAATACATTGGCCCTGTGAAGGAAAAACAAAACAAAACAAAACACGCACTAACAAACACACACATAGGCCTTTCTCCCTCATCTACATTTTGAGTGTTCGACTTGTGGTTATTAAACGTGCAGAAATACGTAGTGCACAGGGATTTATACATATGTACATGTATATAATAGGTGTGACGGAGGAATGACTGCTCGCAGACGTCGCAGTATGTTCACTAATAGCCTTTTATTCTCCCGAGCTTTCGACCGAGTTACCGAATCACCCAAACAACACACTGAATCACCCAAACAACACACTTCAGCCACAGACCATGAAGAACATACACAAACTCAAACAATATCCATGCTTTTAGACACAATTCACGAAGAGGCCCTACAGAGCTCTGAATCCACAACAAAATTCAGCAACTCACGCACTTCTCTAAGCCCACTTCCCACGCGAGAGAGATTTTTTTTTTTTTTTTTTTTGCATTTTCAGAATTGAAATTCTGCAATCTGGTGCACACTTTGGATAAGATATTTGGACAGTTTTCTATCGAAAACACAACAAAATTTACCTCATTTCGGGAATCATTGGGGATCAAAATGATATGTTTGCCCTTCACTAAGGACAATAACCAGGTACCCTCTATAACCTTCCACCAAGTAGTGTACCAGAGATACCTGAGTGTGATATTACCGTCAGTGGTATTATAAAGTTGTTGAATAAATCAGACGTTTCAAAGGCAGCAGGCCCGGGTAATATTCCAAATCGTATCCTGAAACTTGCAGCCGAACAACTATAGCCCCGGTCCTCCAGTTTATGTTCAAACAATCCTACGACCAAGCTGACAGCTGCTACCTGAAGATTGGCGTAAAGCCAATATTGCTGTTATCTACAAGAAGGGCGACAAGAGCGAACCAGCTAATTACCGTCCTATATCCCCAACCAGTGTATGCTGTAAACGGATGGAACATATACTGGACAGCCAACTGGTGAAACACCTTTCAACAAACTCAATCATCACTGATTACCAGTATGTCTTCAGACCGAGTAGATCATGTGAAACCCAACTGGTAGCTACTATATCCATGATCTTGCCTCAAACTACAACAACAAAGGTACATGTGACATATTGCCGTCCTCGACTTCAGTAAAGCTTTTTTTAACGTCGTTCCACATCAGAAGCTACTACAGAAGCTTGACATGTACGGTATCCGCAACAAGAACCTTGCCTGGATGAAATCCTTCCTGACATGCCGTCACCAAAGGACAGTCGTCAACGGTAAAACATCTGACTGGAAGCCAGTACTGAGCGGCATACCACAATTAAGGCACTGTGTTCGGTTTCCCATCTTGTATATCAACGACCTCCCAGATGCAGTCAACAGCACAGTAAGGTTGTTTGCAGATGTACTGCATACTCTACCGTACAATATCTAACCCCTCAGACGAAAAATCCTTGCAAGAAGATCTTGACAACCTATAGTCACGTGGGCAAACACATGGGGAATAAAATTCAATGCAACGAAATGCTCCGTTATGAGAATTACTAGAAAACGCGACCCATAGGGCACACCAAGTACACACTCCTTGGCGAACATGCCTCCAAGAAGTTGACAGTCACCAGTACTTAGGGATCTACATAGAAAACAACCTGAAATGGGATAAACAGACCCAACACTCTATCAATAAGGTACAAGGGCCTTAAACTTCACTAGAAGGAACTTCCACCACTGCTCCAAAACAGTTAAAGAACGACTCTATCACACCTTAGTAAGACCTCATCTCGAGTAAGCATCCATTGCATGGCATCCGGGCACCGCCAGGAACACCAAATCACTCGAAATGGTACCGTACAGAGGCGTGCAGCCCGATTCATAACAGGAGACTTCTCTAGAGAGTGTAGTGTCACAAATATGATGAACACACTTGGCTGGATTCCCCTAGAGGACAGGAGACAACATCTACGCCTCATCAGCTTTTACAAGCTCATCCATGGTGAACTTGACCTAGATCTCCACAAATACGCCTCAAAGAAAGTAACCCGGCTACGGCGGACACACGATGAGCAGTACGACGCCGCCCTAACAAAAAAGTCCTGTGGTACTCCCTGTGGTACTTGTCGGTACCACACAATGTACCACACACTTGTAATGTTACCACAGGAACTGTGTGGTACTGTACCACAGGCTTGTAGGGTACTCCCTGTAGTACTTGTCAGTACCACACAATGTACCACATAAATAAATGTTACCACAGGAACTGTGTGGTACTGTTTTACAGGCTCATGTGGTACTCCCTGCGGTACTGGTTGGTACCACACAATGTACCACACAAATATATATGTTAACACAGGAACTGTGTCGTACTGTGTCACAGGCTCGTGTGGTACTCTGGGATGTACCACAGGGCAGTACCACAGGACATTACCACAGGAAAGTACCACAGGACAGTACCACAAGACAGTATACACACAAATTGTCCTGTGGTATTTTGGGACGTATACCACAGGACAGTACCACAGAACAGTACCACATGAATTGTCCTGTGGTATTTTGGGACGTACCACAGGAGAGTACAACAGGAAAGTACCACAGGATAGTACCACAGGACAGTACCACACGACTTGTTCTGTGGTATTTTAGGACGTACCACAGAACAGTACCACAGGGCAGTTCCACAGGACAGTACCACAGGAAAGTACCACAGGATAGTACCACAGGACAGTACCACAGGAATTGTCCTGTGGTATTTTGGGACGTACCACAGGACAGTACCACAGGACAGTACCTCACGACTTGTCCTGTGGTATTTTGGGACGTACCACAGGATAGTACCACAGGTTGGTACCTCACAACTTGTCCTGTGGTATTTTGGGACGTACCACAGGACAGTACCACAGGACAGTACCACAGGGCAGTACCACAGGAAAGTACCACAGGATAGTACCACAGGACAGTACCACACAACTTGTCCTGTGGTATTTGGGGACGTACCACAGGGCAGTACCACAGGACAGTACCACAGGAATTGTCCTGTGGTATTTTGGGATGTACCACAGGACAGTACCACAGGATAGTACCACAGGACGGTACCTCACGACTTGTCCTGTGGTATTTTGGGACGTACCACAGGACAGTACCACAGGACAGTACCACAGGACAGTACCACAGGGCAGTACCACAGGACAGTACCACAGGACATTACCACAGGAAAGTACCACAGGACAGTACCACAGGACAGTACCACAGGACAGTACCACACGACTTGTCCTGTGGTATTTTAGGACATACCACAGGACAGTACCACAGGACAGTACCACATGAATTGTCCTGTGGTATTTTGGGACGTACCACAGAATAGTACCACAGGGCAGTACCACAGAACAGTACCACAGGATAGTACCACAGGACAGTACCACACGACTTGTCCTGTGGTATTTTAGGACATACCACAGGACAGTACCACAGGAATTGTCCTGTGGTATTTTGGGACGTACCACAGGGCAGTACCACAGGACAGTACCACAGGAAAGTACCACAGGATAGTACCACAGGACAGTACCACATGACTTGTCCTGTGGTATTTTGGGACGTACCACAGGACAGTACCACACGAATTGTCCTGTGGAATTTTGGACGTACCACAGGACAGTACGACAGGAATTCCTGTGGTAGTTTTCGATGTATACCACAGGAGAGTACCACAGGAACTGTCCAAAATCCCACAGGAAAATCATAATATGGTGCTATTCCACACAGAAGTACCACACAGCAAATTAAATTCGTAAGTACCACAGAAAAATGCTACAGGATATTCTTTTTTTTTTCTTAACATTTTATACCAGAGGACTATCACATCAGGAGAATATCAAACAGCAGTACCACACAGGAGTACCACACAGGAAAATTGTAAGGCAGAATCAACTGAAATTTATAACAAAAATATAAACAAAAAACACATTAATATTCCTCAATTAATTGATAGATGAGTTATGCTGTGAATTATAGCTATTGATTTGCCTTTATTTATCCTGTCCTATACTCCTACAGTATTACCTATTTAGTGAAAGTGCTGACGTAAAGCATGAGAAATTTCATAAGGACTTCTGTGGTACTCCTGTAGTACTCCTGTGGTACTCCTGTGGTACTCCTGTGGTACAAATTTTTACATAGCTTATGAATATTCATAAAAAGCACTCTAGATTTTAGAAAATATTATATGACTTAAAAAGTCAAAGTATTAATGATGGGACTTACTTTGAACTTTATGAAAGATTGTCTAATTATGTTATGTTATTCCCAATATCATACATATTGTTATGAAAGTGTAATTTCATATCTTGATAATAAAGTATAATCGAGTTAGTAACCATGCCTTAATGCTTTACGGATAGACGGCCATATATATATGTACTGATACGGTCGATGGCTACCTAGGAATAGAATATGACTATATAGATCTATTATAGGACTAGATTGGCACTTGGCCATTAGACTTAGAGGTTATATGTTAGGAGTAGGACAGGTTATTAAGTAGGGCCATGTTTGTCCTGAAATCCATCACTCACCTTTCAGGAATATTCCTTGATATGTGGCTAAAATTCTCCCAGATTTTTTTTTTCGATCTATCCTGTGTGGTACTCTCCTGTGGTACCATGGAAATGCTGTGTGGTACTGCCCTGTGATAATGCTGTGTGGTAATGATCGACCTGTGGTACTGTCCCAAAATACCACAGGACAGTTCCTGTGGTACTGTTTTGTGGTACTAGTCCTGTGGTACTGCCCTTTGGTACGTCTCAAAATACCACAGGAATTCCTGTGGTACTGTTCTGTGGTACCGGTCCTGTGGTACTTTCCTGTGGTACTGCCCTGTGGTACGTCCCAAAATACCACAGGAATTCCTGTGGTACTGTCCTGTGGTATGTCCCAAAATACCACAGGACAATTCCTGTGGTACTGTCCTGTGGTAATTTCCTGTGGTACTGTCCTGTGGTACCGTCCTGTGGTAATTACCACAGGAGTACCACAGGACTTTTTCGTAAGGGCGTATCAACTTTCATCTCCCCCAAGCCAGCTAGCAAACTCATTCTTCCCATCCTTCCTTCTCTGGAACGACCTCCCGAAAGAAATGATATTATTCAAGAGTATCCAAGTCTTCAAAACCAAACTAAAAAATCAAAGCTCTCACAAAGCAAATTATACTTCGTAATTCCGTCAGGGATTACGTTGACAAGAGAGAGACCCGCTGACGCATGCGCAGATTCCCTAATTCGTTGACGGCGCATTTGCACTGAAGCACGGCTTCGGATGCCCGTTTTTTCCCCTGAAAATATCGGCGCGATCCTCAAGAATAGGTTAGCGCTTTAGTGGAATATTGAAACTTAAAGTCTCTTAGTTGAAGTGTAAGTCACTTTCGAGACTATATTTCACGTTTCCGTTATCAAAAAATTAACGATCGGTATGGAGGCGAGCACGGCTGCCTCTCCCAAAACCCCAGCGGCGCCCGCTAAAGCTGGCCCGCTGGTTCCGGGCACCGGCAAGGTCGGTATCCCGGTAGAAAAACACGCAAGCGGCAAGGCCGCAGTAGCTATCAGTAACACCGCGAAGAAGACGATCGCTTCGTCGGTCAATAATACGAAGGTGAAGAAAGGTACTGCCAAAACCGTAGCGGGATCTTCACAGCAAAAAACTTCTGCTCATATGACTGAATTCGCCGAAAGGCTTGACAAAATGGAAAGTTTGCTTTCCAAAGTGATCGAAGCTCTACCACAAGCGACCGCAAATTCATCGCGTTCGCCGGCCAACATGGCGACCGCCACGGGCAGTGGCGAGCAAGATATGAGTACGCGGGGTGCATACTATCCAACCGCGCCACACGCGGACATGAACTTGCCGGATAACTCGCCCACTGGGCAACTGGATATGTACATGATAGATCATGACGACGATACTGCGTCTGGATTCGACCACGCAGAGCAGATCCCGCAGTCCCAAGTGGAACAGTTTGAGATCCCCACCATAGCAGCTAAATTCGCGATGCCCACTGACATTGGGGATCCAATAGACGATGAAGTGGCAAAGTCGACTACCTATCTCATGACTCACCAACTCGAACTGAAAGTTCTGGAGGATGTGGTTGGAAAGTATCCCTCTCCAAACAATTGTCAGCTCATCGATGTGCCCAAAGTGAATCCGCCTATCTGGGATTTTCTGCCACCAGCGACCAAGAGTCGGGATTTAAAGCTACAACGGGTGCAAAAATCGCTTACAAAGGGATTACAAGTGTAAATGCGTTCACAAGATCGCTCTCAGCAGGTCGCATGTCTGATACGCAGCAAGATGCCCTCGCTCTGATTTGCAACGCGAATTTCGAGCTCAACTGTCTCCGTAAGGAGCTGATCAAACCAGACATAAACTCTAGATTTGCACATTTGTGTAAGCCATCACTCCCTGCTACCCGTCTACTGTTTGGAGACGATCTAGGAAAACAAGTCAAGGACTTGAAAGATCAACAGCTAGCGGCAGCTGGAGTCATGAAATCGCAAGGGAGGGCGAGACCAATCGCGGCGTATCAGCGCTCGCTCAGTAGGCCGTATCCACAGAGAGGACGTGGTTTTCAGCATGCTGCATATAACAGACCGGTAGCTGGATCTACTGCTGGACCTTTTTTAGGCCAGAATTACAACAGGAGGGGCAGGCAGCCACCACCTCACACACAAACGCTGAGCTCGTCGAGCCAGGCAACTCAACAGACAGCCCAGCGAGGGGGCACTCCCATCGGATGAAGTAGGAGCTGATACCGCCGAAACGGTGAGTAATCTCTGCTTACCTAATCACACTAGACTTGGCACTAGATCTAGTACATTGAAACACGATAGGCCTATTGGAGGTCGACTGAGGCTATTTAGAAATAACTGGAGGACAGTGACACATGATCAATTCATTCTGAACTCAATTTCTGGCATGAAATTGGAATTTAAGGAGGGAAAATTCCCCCCTACAAGCACAAGAAATCCTCACTCCTTTCGGAGAAATTCAATTGACAATGCTCGTGTGCATGAAGAAATCAGAAATCTGCAGACAAAAAATGTTATTGAGCAATGCAGTCATGTGGAAGTAGAGTTCATCTCCAATGTATTCCCACGCCCCAAAAAGAATGGGGGCATACGGTTAATTCTGGACTTGTCAGAGTTAAACAAGTATCTTGTGTATCGTCATTTCAAGATGGACAATATTCACAAAGTACTGGAATTGATATCTCCAAACAATTTCTTAGCCTCAGTCGACCTTCGAGATGCCTACTATTCAGTCCCAGTACATGATGGAGACAGAAAATTCCTACGTTTCACTTTCAGTGACCAGTGTTGGCAATTCAAAGCAATGCCAAATGGGCTTAGCTCAGCCCCCCGTTTGTTCACTAAAATACTGAAACCAGTGTTTGCAACACTGAGAAGATTGGGCCACATCGTTATTGGATATCTTGACGATACCATACTGATCAGTGAAAGTGAAGCGAAACTGAAGGAATCCATAGCTACAACAGTAAGCCTTCTCACACATCCTGGGTTTGTGGTGCACCCAGAAAAATCAGTGCTCTATCCGACCAGGAAAATAAAATTCCTTGGTTTTATGCTTGACACTGTAGAAATGTCTATCAGTCTGCCAGAAGAAAAAAATGACAGAAATCAGAGATCTGTGCGCTAACTTGCTACATATGAATAGACCTTCAATTAGGCAAGTAGCACGAGTGATCGGAAAGATTGTAGCAAGCTTTCCGGCAGTATACAGTATGGTCCATTGTTCTATCGTGAACTGGAAAAGGACAAAATTCAAGCTCTGAAGGCAAACAAAGGTCACTTTGATAGAAAAATGGAACTATCCACCGAAGCAAAACAGGAGCTTCAGTGGTGGGTAGAGAACATTCACACTGCCTTCGCACCAATCCAAAGAAAGAAAGCAGATCTAGAATTGCGCTCAGATGCCAGTGGGGCAGGATGGGGCGCCACAAACCTCCACAGTAGTACTGGGGGAAGATGGAGTGAGAAGGAACTACATAATGCAAAGCATAGTGGCATCAATTATCTTGAATTAGTTGCGGCTGGGCATGGTCTCAAGTCGTACTGCAAAGAACTAAGAGATGTGCATGTTTTGCTGCGTGTAGACAACACTACAGCTGTAGCATACCTAAACAACATGGGAGGCGTTAAGTCCCCTAACTGTAATGATGCCGCAAAAGAAATTTGGAAATGGTGCATACATAAGCACATTTGGATCACTGCGTCCCACATTCCTGGAAAATTAAATGTAGAAGCGGACCACAGGTCAAGACAGTTTAATGATGGGTCTGAATGGATGCTAAATCCAGCAAAATTCCAGGAAATTGCCAGTCACTATGGTACCCCAGAAATCGACTTGTTTGCATCAAGGCTAAATAAACAAGTAGAAAGATATGTAGCATGGCAGCCAGACCCAGAGGCAGAAAATGTAGATGCCTTCACACTCGATTGGGGTCCATTGGATTTCTATGCCTTTCCTCCCTTCTGTCTTATCTCAAGATGCCTACAAAAAATTAGGCAGGACAAAGCAAAAGGCATCGTAGTTGTACCAAACTGGCCCACCCAACCATGGTTCCCTGTATTAATGTCCCTGACCACTGAAAGACCAATGCTATTAAGACATAGTGCAGAGTTGCTTACGCTCCCGGGAACGGGAGAACCTCACCCCTGCATGACAGACTTGATCTGCTCTGTTTCAGGTGCTGCGAAAACCCCTAAGCAGAGATGGACTGAATTCAAGAACAGTTGACATCATCGCAGCATCGTGGCGAAAATCTACAAAAAAGCAGTATGGGGTTTACATCAGGAAATGGAAGTCCTTTTGTACAAAGCGTAGTTTGAACTATCTAACAGCACAAGCAAAGGACGTGCTGGAATTTTTAAGTGTTCTTTTTTATGATGAAAGTTGTAGTTACAGTGTTATCAACAGTGCACGTAGTGCACTTTCTTCGTTTTTGATATTGGAGGATAATTGTCCAGTTGGAAAACATCCACTCATTTCGCGTTTCGTTAAAGGTGTTTTTCATCTTCGCCCACCGTTACCCAGATATCGTGAGATTTGGGATGTGAACATAGTGTTTAATAAACTTCGTAGGTGGGCACCTGCAAAGACACTTTCTTTGAAAGTGTTGACCTGGAAACTGTGCACATTAATGGCCTTAGTTTCTGCGCAGAGAGTACAGTCGCTGCACAATCTGCACCTCGACCACATGCAGCTAAAAACCAGCGGTGCGCAATTTGTTTTCAAGGACCTCTTAAAGCACAGCAGGCCAGGAAACGCTAACCTCAATTTGTCGATGAGGGCCTTCCCACCAGACAGACGGCTGTGTGTGGTGAACTATCTGCAGCACTACATCAAGCGAACAAGCACATTACGAGGCAAGGAGCGCTACCTGTTCATTAGCTTCAAGAAGCCTCATCATCGCGTGACATCACAAACCATAGCCAGGTGGATCAAGAGCACGCTTTTTGAACAGCTGCAGGGATAAATACTCAGGTTTACGCAGCCCACTCTACCCGAGCAGCTACGACATCAGCCGCAAGGTGTGCGGATTTGCCCATCAGTCAAATTCTGGCACAAGCAGGCTGGGCTGGAGAAAGGACATTCAGAAAATTCTACAACAAACCACTGGAAACGAGGAGAAGTTAAGCTGCAGCTGTGATCCTGAGCAAAAGCAATCCACAGCTGTACCACCAGAATTAATGGCAGCCAGCCCCACATTGACTACAGGGCCATTTAATGCAGGTAAATACCTCCCGACTGCATAGATAAGCAATTAATTTACATAGGCCGTTCATGGCTAACGGCTTTAAAATCTCTTGTCAACGTAATCCCTGACGGAATTACGGAGTATAATTGATAGATTAAACGAGAACTTACCTGTTTGTAGTTTGATCTCAATTATATGAGTAATATTACGGAAGGGATTACGTCCCTCCCTTCCCTCCCTGTGTATTCAAACTACAGTGGAAAGTTCTCGTTGATCTATGTTTTCGTTAGCCATGACCGGTTTTCTACGAATATTGGGGAATCTGCGCATGCGTCAGCGGGTCTCTCTCTTGTCAACGTAATCCCTTCCGTAATATTATACTCATATAATTGAGATCAAACTATAAACAGGTAAGTTCTCGTTTAATCTATCAAATAAACTTGTCTACCACTCTCGTCAGCCCTGATCTACCCTTCCTGGCGGAGGTCTTCGGGGATAGCTACTACAAGGTACAAGGTACGAGGTGCAAGGTACGTTCCAAATATTCCAAGTCACACCCCTCACACGTCACTACCCCCACATTACACCTGGGAACCTCTCACACTCATCCCACTGACACCACACACAGCAGACATACCCCCAACGCCCTAAAAGGTAACCAGTGTTGGTTTATGTATTTCCAATGATTTCATTGCAATCATTACCGCTGTTATTGGTTATTTATACTATACTGCTACTACTGTTCCATTATTTTCACTGCCAGTGTATGTAATGATATTGCCGCTCCGTTGTAGTGAATGTGTCATGTTACTGTCTGATTTTTTTATTTTCTTTTTATTTTCTTTTGCCTTGTTTTTGCCTTATTCTGTTCAAATGTATGCAAATTGGTGTGAATGTCATGTTGCCGTCTATATTCCGTTTGGTTGCCTTTCTGCTTTTGTGTTTACGTCCCAAGTCCTTGAAAAAAAAAACCGGTTACTCGGTCGAAAGCTCAGGAGAATAAAAAGGCTATTAGTGAACACACTGCTGCAACGTCTGCGAGCAGTCATTCCTCCGTCACACCTATACATAGAGATAATGCAGCACCCACAACGTACGAGGCCTAGCCCGCTTCAACCTGTATAGATACACACACACACACACACACACACACGCACACACATACACACATATATATATATATATATATATATATATATATAACGTTTCTTCAATTTGATGCATTCAAGCGAGTTCGATAAATTATCTTCATAATGTGTCAAGAGTTGCATAGTGTGATCAGGGAGATGTAAGGGAGAGCTTAGACCTCCTTGGTGTGATCACACTGATGGAAATAATTATATACGAATATTAGTTTCAGCAAACCTCGTTTCACCCCTTTGAAAGGGACTTTCTGTGTACACCTAACCATGATAGCCATAAATGGGCGTATTCCGAGGCAACGGGAGGGGGGGGGGGGCTTCGTCCTTCCCCTCGGCCCATTTTTTTTTTTTTTTTTTTTATAGGGACTGAATATTTGGGCCTCCCACTTTTTTCGAGCAAGTATATGGGGGAAGGGAAGTGGCACCCAAAATGTGAAGACCTTCCCCCCCCCCCCTCACTTTCAAAAACGTAGCGCCGCCCCTGCAAGGAACTTCCTAGAATTCGGGGGAGGGGGCATACAGTTTTGCTAAGAGTATGCTATATTCTAAATCCTGAATGGAGAAACAATAATGATTTGATGCATTTCCACACGTGGAAATAGTAGAACAAAAAGAGAGAAATGCAGTAATGTTCACAAAGCTTCTCTTCTGGCGTTGCCGTTTTGTCTGTCTAGTCGCCCAAGATAGAAAAGGGAAAGTCCAGAACCCTAAAGCAAGGACAGGTGTGATATCAATGTCAAAAAATAACGCTTTTTGTTCCCCGTATTTATTCTAGTACCGGAACTCTGGACTGTAGGTCCTACGCGTTATCACAGGATCAGTGTATCACTGCTTGCCCTAACTATACTCTTTACTGTAATAATGTTTGTGAGAATATATTAACAGAATATATAATCCATCCGATCCCTTGGCATTGATTTCGCACTCCAAGCCTACATCAGATGAGATCGCATACGTGTTCCCTAAATCTCCAGTTAAAGACAAACCTAACAAGTAAAAAAATGATAGATATCGCGCGACGAAATCATGCCCGAGCATCTTTAAAAAAGAATGGATGTATTTGACTTGTCACGCTTAGATTTCTTTTAAGCATAAGATGCCTTCTTTTCTTTTTCTGTTTTGAATCCTGAAAAATTATATTACAGGGTTGTGATAAAATCTTAAAAATCAGAGAAAAGATTGATTTCTCTTTTGTTTTAGAATGAAATTCTCACCACAGTTCAACTTAGCTTGAGAGAAAAAGAAATCTCTACCGATTTTGTAACAACTGAACTACGAGATAAAATTAAATTTCTCTTTTCAAGTATCATTATTCTTTTGTCTGTTTGGATCTTAGTTACACTCTCCATGCGATTAGCAACAATAATTTTACTCTATACATTGTAGAATTTGGGAGTACGGGACATAGTTTGATAATGGAATAAAAGTTATCGCTCAAATCAGCAAAGAATATACTTCTATTCATGTACGTATAGAATCTGCAATGTCCTGTATTAGTTGTGGAATTCCACGAGGTTCTGTTCTGGGACATCTGCCGTTTTTGTTATACATTAATGATATTGCTAACTCTTCTTTCATTGTCGTTAATCTTATTCGCCGTTGCTTTCCAACATGAACTCAAGCGAATTAATCATTGTTATGAATTTCGAACTGAAAATGGCTTCATTATGATTCAAATGTAATGAATTATCTTTGAACATTAGTAAAACGTAATTTATGCATTACCCAACTACTCGTAGAAATGTACATTTACCAAAAAATATAATCACTGATAATATCCCTTTCGATGAAAAAGAATATGTTAAAATTCTCGGTATTACAATAGGCAGGCATTTATCATGGTGTCAACACGTAAACAAGGTGTCTTCTCCAATAATTAAAGGACTTTGAATATTGTATGAATTTAAACACTTTCTGTCAGATCACTCTCTTCTTACGATATATAGCATAAATTTTACGCTATCGGAGACTTCTGCTATGACTGAACTAGATCATTTACTTTCATTACAAATGAAAGCGGTTAGGATTTGCACAAATCGTCATATTATATGTATTTAACACAAGGATTCACTGTTCAGTCCTTTGAAATTTGTCAAGATAGAGATTATAATATAAATGCTCTACAGATAATTACTCTCATGTATAAACATCATTACAAAATTCTTTATTTTTTCATACAATGCATGTATATATACGCCAGCCGACTTTTTGATATAATTGATTCATACTCTCACAATATTATGATATATCTTGTCATTGTTACGCAGACGATACTCAACTATATATGTCATTCAGCCCCGTGAGTATACAAGAGCAGTCCTGTACAAGTATGTTGGAACTCGAACAATGTATTAGGGATCTTCGTAGGTGGATGTTAGGCAGTAGGCTGAAACTCAACGAGGGCAAAACTGAACTTCTTGCTATTGGAACACCTAGGCAAGTGTCAAAACTGAGTCTGAATTCAATTACGATTGGAAACACTGAAGTCAAGAGTTCTATGGTTGCAAAAAAAAAACAAAAAAAAAAAACCTAGGTGTCTGGTTTGACTCTCAGCTGAGCATGGAGACACACATATCCAAGACCTGCAAAGCAGCATTCTACTATTTATATAATCTTCGTCATATTCGTAAATATCTCAGTAGAACATGTATGGAAACATTGGTCCATGCCTTCATCAGTAGTCATGTAAACTTGATTACTGTAATGGACTGCTGTATGGGTTACCTGATACTCAGATAAGTAAGTTATAACGTGTACAAAATGCGTGTGCCAGACTCATTTGCAACTCTTCTAAATTTTCCTCTGTTAGTCCACTTCTTTATGAACTGCACTGGCTCCCAGTACGCCAGAGATTAAGTTTAAGCTTCTTCCCATTACATTCAAAGTTATTCATGGCTTGGCTCCCTCTTATCTCAGCGAACTTCTCACAATAAAACAGCCCAGTTTTACAGACTTCGTAGTTCAAATGACACCATGCTCCTCAGTCATCCACGGTGAAAGACGAAAATTACCTCAGGTGACCGTGCTTTTGTTAGTGCCGCACCAAATCTCTGGAATAACATCCCTTCCTCAATCAGACATAGGCCTACATCAATCAACAGCTTCAAAAATCTCCTTAAAACACATCTATTTTATGAAAGTTTCCCATAGTTACAGTTTAGTACATTATCCACATCGTTCCCAGATATCAGATATTTTTATGAATTATGATTGTGCAATTATCAGTCCCTTAATTGTATTTTTCTGTACATTGTATGATTTTCAGCTAAGAATTAGTGTGACGTTATGTATGCTACGAAGCAACCTCTGCAGATCGGCACACGAAAAAACAAGTCCTCAGTCCATAGTTTGAAACGGTGGTTAATGTGCTGTGGTGTGCACGTGTTATTCTCTGTCCTTGCTTGTACAGTTACATCTCAGAATGTACACCTTGCAAATCTTCACTGTGTCGGTACCCTTTAGCTACACCTTGGTTACATTGTACTCGAACAGTTGCACCTTACAGTTGCACTTTGCACTTGCACCTTACACGTTCAATCTGCAAAATCAAATTAGATATAACAAAAAAATAATAAGCATTTGCACTCCATCACATATATCATGGATTTGCATGAATGTATGAACAAATGCTACAACTGTATAGCACTGTACACCTACCCTGACACTTTGGGTTCATAATCACATCTTACTCCTTACTCTTTGCTTTATAATGATCTCAAATCATTATCAAATTCACCTGACTTTACAACTCTTTCCCTATTTCAAACCTAAATCAACTTCACACTGCCCTGAATTAAAACAACATAGACTATTATCTGACCTATCCTATGCTGTATCAGCATTACAACCAATTAAATGCCCTAGGCTTACATCGTGCCTTTCAACTGCACTCAATAGCGTTCTCACACCATATAACCCTGTTAACTTTACTGCCTCACGGTAACGATTCAATACACCAAACTTGTTTAATCAATCAATTTCACTTATTATAATTCCGATACACCCTGTTGTATCTTACATACACTACAATACTAACATTATTCTTCCCTTTACTTTCATTTGCCATATAACAGCACCTTCATTTTCATACTTTGTACGCAACGAACGCAACCTATTGTACACTGTACATTCACACGCTACGTATTGACTGGCACGTAACTAACATACATGCTATAACGTACATATACATGTAAATCGTTCACACTTTTCTACCCAAATTTTCACATTATGCAATTATACTTTTTATCATCTTTACATTCATACATCATTTCAACATTCCTCAACGGAAATCTTGACTTTGTAATACTCACAACATTGGACTTAAGCCGATTAGCGTGAATTTACTTGCAGAAACCACTGTCCACAAACACCCTGGTCTGTAATTTTTGAGGCTGGCCACCAACGCCCCCTATCGACCGAATAAGTCAATCCAGGCAAATCGCCGCTTCTGACGTCACTAAAACCAACACATACTTAGAACTTACATCCCGGCCCCTTAAATGCGGAGCTACAGCATAGCATTTATCAAACAATAATTTTCTTCACCTCTTAAAATCATAACAATTGTAGCTGAGGTATTTACACTGATGCATCAACTGCATTCTCATAACTCCTTTAAACAAACAAACAAACAATAAACCTTGCAATGTATACCCTTGCCTCCAAAGCACAATATCTAACATTTTGCTTATTCATACCTTTTGTGTGTTTGTGTTATATGGCTGTATGACACTATGACTGCTCCTCGGTACAAACATTCACAGCATCTCAACTACTCTGTATACAATAGGCTATTATAAACTGTTGTCAATCTCTCTTTCAGACTGAACTTCTATAATGCGTGTAAATGCTGAAATTCACAAACATTTCAACTCCTTTCAGGATTGGTCACACAATACCTTATTATATATAGAACCAAATTAACACTAGTTTGCTGAAACTAATTCTGCAATTGTCAGAATCTAGTCTTCTTAAACTTAAACATATCAGCTCTGTATCTTAACTCCTGATATAATGAAAAGGCTTATGGTGTAGCTGCACAAACTCATATTCATCAAGAGTTATGAAATAATGCATACATAATATAATATATGGAATGGCATATGGAATGTTGCTTATTTCACAACTATACCACTAGTCTCAGTTCCATGCTGATTGACAGTTCAGAGTTCACTGTTCCTTCTACAACTGGCATGTCAAGCATGTCAAACAAAATATCTTTGGTTTAGTGTCAATTCTACTCTCACAAATCCAAATGTCCGCATTTCGCTCAGGGAATTGTGGGTAGTTGATAGTCTTGTTTCAAGTCACTGTTGCTCCTGTGTATTCATTACTTCGCGACAGACAAATCCAACACTGATCCACTTCGCTTTGGACTCCCTCCAATATCCGTATGACAAACATCCACATGGCTTACACATTGAGGCGGCGCTAGGCTCGCACCTCTGAAACAATTAAATATCAAACACAAACTGATTCATATAAATCACTGAACGCCACTTCCTGCTGCTTCCAAAAGGCAAAGCTTCGTCACAGGTCTCTCCAGGATACCCCTGCTGTGCTTTACCCTGACGGATCTGACGAGGTTGTCCTTGCCAGGAAAGGTCTCCATTACCCTTCCCATCAGCCACTTGTTCCTGGGTTGATCGTCCACGATCAGCACGAGGTCACCGAGCTGCAAATTCCTCGCCACCTCCTGCCATTTCTGTCGCTGCTGGAGTGAAGGTAAGTATTCTCTCACCCACCTCCTCCAAAAGACATCTGCGAGGTACTGGATCTGCCGCCAGCGCCGACGACTGTACAGATCTGTCTGCTGGAAAACGTCCGGAGGTAGAACATTGCTTGGCCTCAGCAGGAGCAGATGGTTAGGTGTTAAAGGCTCAGCATCGTGCACATCATCCAAAGTGACAGTCAGTGGTCTCCCATTGACTATCGACTCTACAAGGCACATGAGAGTCACCAAGCCCTCATCATTCAATGTCTGCTGTTTCACCACTGCATTCATGACCTTTCTCGTCGTCCGAATCTGCCTCTCCCAAGCTCCACCCATATGTGACGCTGTGGGCGGATTGAACCTCCAGTTGATTCCTTGTTGCAGCAGGTGGTCATGAATTTTCCCTTGATTCCATCGTTTCAGGCCCTCTCTCAGCTCACGCTCTGCTCCAATAAAATTTGTGCCATTGTCAGACCTGATGATTTCTGGCCGTCCACGACGTGAGATAAATCTCTGCAAAGCATTCAAGAACGAATCTGTATCCAGTGAATGCAGTACTTCAATGTGTATTGCCCTGATGACGAGACATGTAAAGATACACCCGTATCTTTTCACCAGACTCCTTCCTTGCTTCACCATGTAGGGTCCAAAGCAATCCACCCCTACATGACTGAATGGTGGTTTCTCTGCTGCTACTCTGTCTGCAGGTAGGTCTGCCATCTTCTGCTCTACTGGTCCTGCTCGAAGCCGCTTACATGTGAAACAATCGCTCAGCACACGACGAACTGCAAGACGCCCTCTGATCACCCAGTATCTCTGTCTGAGTAGGGACAGCACATATTCCTTGCCTGAGTGGCCTGACATGATGTGATAGTGTCTCACCAACAGCTGTACTACATGGTGATTGGGAGGCATAATGACAGGATGTTTTGCCCTTTCCTCAAGTGGTGCATTATCCAGCCGTCCTCCGACACAAATTAGTCCTTCATCAGTCAGCTTGGCATTCAGCTTGGACAGGGGGCTGGATTTTGCAATCCTTCTTGGTGTCCTAGCTTGTGTAGATTGATCTCCCTCCAAGATCATGTACTCTTCAGCGTATATCTGTAGCTGAACATATTTGACGATGGCCTCTTCAGCGCCAGCAATATCACCTGTACTCAGTGGCCCCTTAGCATAAGAGGTATTTCCTTGCCTCTTACTTCTCAAGAACTGCTTCAGCCTTAATATCCATGCAACTGCTCGTTGTAGCTTATACCATGAGGAGTGGTAGTTGAGCAGTCGATCCACAGCATCTGGCTGGCTTGCCTCTGTTGCAAAGACTTGAGTGTCCTTCTTTCTCTTCACTTCGGGATCATCCTCTGCAATAGTCCCAGGTGTAGAGGCATCCTTGGGCCACACATTTTCATCTTCTTGGATGAATTTTGGTCCAGTTAGCCATCTAGTGTTTGCCTTTAACTCCTTCTCTCCCATACCTCTCGTGACATCATCTGCTGGATTGTCATGGGAGTTAACATGGTGCCATTGTCCTGGATCTGACTGGTCCCTGATTGCTGTAACTCTGTTAGCCACATAGGTGTTGAACCTCTTATCCTCATTCCTGATGTACTGTAGAACTATAGTACTATCTGTCCAGTACACAGACCGCTTGATAGGAAGTTCCAGTTCTGCCTTCAGCTTAGCATCTAGCTTCACAGACACGGTTGCTGCTGTCAACTCAAGTCGAGGAATTGTCAGCTTCTTAAGAGGAGCTAGATGTGACTTTGCCAGAATTAGACCACTATGAACCTCCCCATCAGCATTCTTGGACACCAGGTATGACACAGCTCCATATGCCACCTCTGATGCGTCTGCGAAATGATGCAGTTCACACTCAACTACTTGCCCAAAGTCATGTGGAATCACACATCTGTTCACTTCAAATTCAGCCATGGCGGGCAATTCTCGTAGCCATCTATTCCATTTCTCCTTCTCAGCATCTGGAATTGTCTCATCCCAACCAAGCTTGAGTCGTGTGAGCTCTTGCAATATCAGCTTAGCCTGGAGGACAAATGGGCTGACATAACCAAGAGGGTCATAGATGGATGACACGACGCTGAGTATCCCTCTCCTTGTCTGTGGCTTGCTCTTTGGCTGGCACTTGTACAACAGGCAGTCTGACTCAACATCCCAACTGATACCGAGGGCCCTCTCTACTGGTAGGGCATCATGATTGATATCAAGTCCCTTGACATCTTTGGCTCTTTCTACCTCTGGAATGGATTGCAGTACAGCTGGGCTATTGCTGATCCATTTGGTCAATCTGAATCCACCGCCTTTCAGCATCAGCGTCAAGTCTGCTGCAAGCTTCTTTGCAGAGTTTTCACTCTCTACAGATACTAGACAATCATCCACGTAGAAATTATGGAGGACGGTCTTGGCTGCTTCATCTTGACTGTCATCTTGATTGTGTCTGGCAATCTGACGTAATGCAAAGCCACATGCACTCGGGCTCCACGTGCCACCAAATGGGTGAACACACATGCGATAGACTGACAGCGTTGCGTCCAAATCCCCATCCTTCCACCAGAGAAATCTCAAAGCATCTCGTTGTTCTGCGGGCACCTTCACCTGGTAGAACATGGCCTCTATATCTGCCATAAGAGCGACTGGATGTTGTCTGAATCTGAGTAGCACTCCCAACAAATTATTGGTCAGATCCGGCCCCTGTGAAACAATGTCATTCAAGGATACTTCTTGATGTTTGGCTGCGCAATCAAAGACGATTCTGACTTTGCCTGGTTTTTGTGGACTCATGACTGGATGATGAGGTAGATACCACTTGTGATCATCTTTGGAAGGACTTGTTCCCCGTGTCTCCTCATTCACCTCTTCAGCATAGTTCTTCTCAAGGATATCTGTTATGCCCTGCCGGTACTTGTCATGCAAGGCACCATCTTTCACTAGTCTCCTTCTTAGAGATTTCAAGCGTTGTTCTGCAGCCCATCTGTTATCAGGAAGGATGGAGGTTTCTTCCTTGTATGGTATCGGTAGCTGAAAATGCCCATCTTGCAGCTTAACAGTGCCTTCCCAGAGACTAAGCACCTTCTTATCATTGATGGACATCCCTTTCTGCGTCTGAAGCATCTCTGATCCCTCCATCTGCCAGAACTTGTGAACTTGTTCCTCGAGTTGAACATCACTGCCAATGAAATTAGCAGTAGCACTATGCAGATGTTCTGATGCCTTGCTCACAGGTTCACTCACTGACCATCCAAGTTTGGTCCTGACTGCGTACGGTCCCTTATGTCCTCGTCTGACTTCGAGGGGGATTAGAGCCTCTGGAATATCTTGTCCAATCAACAGACCGACTTCATGCTGAGTGACCAAAGGAATGTCAATTCCCTGGAGATGTTCCCATCCTTCAACATCCTCCACCTTGGCGATGTTCGTCTGTTGAATATTGATAGACTCTCTCGTGTACACACAGGGTAGCTTGACGACCTCCGTTCCCTGCCCAGAGTCTATGAGCAAACTGACCACTGATGTTCTGACCCTGCTGTTCACCTTCTCCAGAGTAGTTAAGTTGAGGCTCTCTTTCTTTGAGTCAGCATTAATCTGCTTAGCTAACCTGTCAGTGCAAAAAGTGCTCGTTGATCCGGAATCCAACAACGCATAAGTTTGGACTGCTGCAGTTTTTCCCTGTGCCCAAACTCTCACCGGTACTATTGGTAGTACACATCTCCTTGTTCCTGAGGAGCCTTTTCTGATGAACCCATTTTGTGCCGCCTGACTTGTGTGTGCTTGCGTTGAATCTGATGAAGGTTCATCTTCGGCCTGTGACAAATTCCTTGCAGCTGGCGGTGCATCCTCCTGTGTGTGCAGGAATTTAGTGTGCTTTCTGTGACATCCTGTCACAGAACACCGCCTATTCAGTCGGCAATATCTACTGCTATGGCCCGGTTGCAAGCAGTTGAAGCACAACTTGTTGTCTTTAGCGAACTCAAACCTCTGCTCTGGTGTCATGGCCTTGAACTTGTCACATCCGAACAAAGTGTGTTCTTGTTTGCACTTAATGCACTTCTTTGGTTGTTGTGTCATTGACGTTGCCTTGCCCATAGCAACTGTAGAATAGCTACTCTTGTTGTTCTGTTGCTTCTTGAAATTCGGCTTTGCTGCGTCTGATTTAGATTGTACTGTTATCTCACCAAAAACAGGATCATTCACTTCCTCTGCAGCGGCCGACACGAATTTCACCACATCAGTGATGTCAGGACAGCCGCCTTTGTGTCTGATGTCTTGAACAACCTTCAACCAACGTCCCTTCAGGTAGAATGGCAGTCTATCCACCACCTTGAGTAGTTCGCGCTGGCTACTCATCTCTCTTGTGAGATTCAAAGCGTTTAAGGTCTCGACGCACGTCTTCAATTGGTCACTGAACTTCTGGAGACCTTTCTTGTCACTAGCATGGAATGGTGGTCCGCCAGTCACCTGCTTCATCCAAGCATCCGCTATTTTGTGTCTACTGCCAAAGCGTTCCTCCAACAATTCTCTGGCTCGTTGGTATCCATGATGCGGGACCATAACCATACAGCACTGAATGATTCCTTTAGCCTCGCCTTCGCAGCACTGGAACAACTTTATAAGCTTGGTCCCATCGTCAAGTGCAGACTCACCAATCAGATTGTCGAATGAACGCATAAAGTCGAAGTAATGCAGAGGATTTCCATTGAACTTCATCAGTTCTGCATTTCTGAGTGAGACTGCATCGATGAGTCGCCTGTTCTGATGTAGGACATCTGATGAATCCACTGCCTGTCCTTCATTCTGTGCAGGTCTAGATGGAGGTTTCGGATAAGGGATGGTGGCATCCTGATCGTGATCACCTCGCACATTACTAGCCGTCGCTGGTGGAGGGTCAACACTACTCTAAATTGTGTCGACTGACATGTGACCTTTCCTCTTCACACAAGCTGGAATAGACATCTTCTTCCGCCTTTGTAACTTCAAGCTGCGTCTGCAGCTTCAGCAAACTTCGCTTCTGTTTGAGCTTCAGCTCCTCCAATTCAAGCTCTTGGAGTCGTCGGAGTCCTTCAGCCTCCGCTACTAAGGCTGCCCTTCTTGCCTTAGTCTTAGCATGTAGACGGGAAGCTGAACTGGTTGATGAACTCGCTACAGACTTGGCCACGCCATCACCACAGTGACTGACGGAGTCTTCCGGGTTTATGGTATCCTCGAGCTGTACGTCGCTCATCGTTGTAACTTAGAGGAACTTGCAACTTGGTAGACTCTGTTATTGAACTTTATGTGACGTTATGTATGCTACGAAGCAACCTCTGCAGATCGGCACACGAAAAAACAAGTCCTCAGTCCATAGTTTGAAACGGTGGTTAATGTGCTGTGGTGTGCACGTGTTATTCTCTGTCCTTGCCTGTACAGTTACATCTCAGAATGTACACCTTGCAAATCTTCACTGTGTCGGTACCCTTTAGCTACACCTTGGTTACATTGTACTCGAACAGTTGCACCTTACAGTTGCACTTTGCACTTGCACCTTACACGTTCAATCTGCAAAATCAAATTAGATATAACAAAAAAATAATAAGCATTTGCACTCCATCACATATATCATGGATTTGCATGAATGTATGAACAAATGCTACAGCTGTATAGCACTGTACACCTACCCTGACACTTTGGGTTCATAATCACATCTTACTCCTTACTCTTTGCTTTATAATGATCTCAAATCATTATCAAATTCACCTGACTTTACAACTCTTTCCCTATTTCAAACCTAAATCAACTTCACACTGCCCTGAATTAAAACAACATAGACTATTATCTGACCTATCCCATGCTGTATCAGCATTACAACCAATTAAATGCCCTAGGCTTACATCGTGCCTTTCAACTGCACTCAATAGCGTTCTCACACCATATAACCCTGTTAACTTTACTGCCTCACGGTAACGATTCAATACACCAAACTTGTTTAATCAATCAATTTCACTTATTATAATTCCGATACACCCTGTTGTATCTTACATACACTACAATACTAACATTATTCTTCCCTTTACTTTCATTTGCCATATAACAGCACCTTCATTTTCATACTTTGTACGCAACGAACGCAACCTATTGTACACTGTACATTCACACGCTACGTATTGACTGGCACGTAACTAACATACATGCTATAACGTACATATACATGTAAATCGTTCACACTTTTCTACCCAAATTTTCACATTATGCAATTATACTTTTTATCATCTTTACATTCATACATCATTTCAACATTCCTCAACGGAAATCTTGACTTTGTAATACTCACAACATTGGACTTTTGAAAAGCCGATTAAACTCAAAGTGAATGGGAATCAAGAACTCATCGTAGGATCTGCATACCGTCCACCTTCAAGCTCTATCCACTACACTGAGGATATGTGCAGCCTTTTTGCCAATCTTGAGAAATCCCACAAGAAAGCTGTTGTCTGGATTGGTGGAGATTTTAACTTGCCTGATATAGATTGGAACTCTCACACTATTAAAGGGAACCAAAACCTGCTTGCTTTGAATAGGCATTTTCTTGACTACTTGGCTGGAAGTGGGATGCAGCAGATGGTGAATTTTTCTACAAGAAATAGTAACACTCTTGACTTGTTCCTGTCTAACAGACCATCGCTGATAAACAGATGCACAAGTCTTCCAGGAATAAGTGACCACGACATCGTGTTTATAGAATCAGACGCCACCCCCAGGAGGAACAAACCTGCAAGACGGAAAATCCACCTGTGGAAACATGCTTCCAGTCTGGAGATGAAGGAAGATTGTGCAGGATTCCAGAATGAGTTTATCAACCGACATTCTTCATCCAGTGATGTTGCTGAAATGTGGTGCGACATCAAAAATTTCCTCCTTAATCTTCTTGAAAAACATGTTCCTTCAAAAATGACTTCCACAAGATTTGATCAGCCATGGATCACAAGACCAGTTAAGAGGCTCACCAGAAGGAAGAAGCGCAGCTACCTGCGTGCCAGGAGGAGTGGAAAGGTGAATGACTTCCACAAATACCAGAGTCTGAAGAAGCAGTGTAGAGCAGCCTGCAAAGAAGCCTACAATGATTACATCACTAACATCATCAGTCCAGATGCCACCCAAAACCCAAAGCGCTTTTGGTCATTTATTAACAGCAAGCGGTGTGACACCTCAGGCATTGCCACACTTAAGGGGCAAGATGGCATAACCTACTCTGATAGTCAAAAGAAAGCCAACATCTTGAATGACCAATTCGTAGCAGTATTTAACCATGATGAGGATCCAACTTGCATGGTAGACAAAGGCCCCAGTCCGTACCCAGCCATGAAGAATATTGTGGTGTCAGAAAGTGGTGTGTTTAAACTCCTCTCAAATCTTCAGATCCACAAGGCAACCGGACCCGATGACATCCCAGTGAGATTGCTGAAAGATCTTGCAGCAGAACTTACTCCAGTATTCACACTGTTTTTCCAGACATCCTTGGATAAGGGTGAAGTTCCTGATGACTGGAGGAAAGCCAATGTTGTGCCCATCTATAAGAAAGGCGAAAGAAACCACCCGGGTAACTACAGACCAATCTCCCTAACATCTGTCTCTTGTAAAATACTGGAACACATCGTATGCAGCTCCATCATGGATCACCTAGACAGCCACAATGTCCTACATGACGCACAACATGGCTTCCGCAAGAAACGGTCATGTGAAACCCAGCTCATCCTTGCTGTTCAAGACCTGGCCAAAGGAATTGATGCTCGGGAACAACACGACGTCATCCTACTTGATCTCTCCAAAGCATTTGACAAAGTCCCACACCAAAGGCTGCTATACAAATTACAGTTTTATGGAATACGGGGCTTGTTGAATGACTGGATAGCCGCCTTCCTGCAGGACCGCACTCAGCAGGTGATCCTTGAGGGGACATCCTCGAAAATCACTGACGTTACATCTGGGGTGCCACAAGGCAGTGTCCTTGGTCCTCTGATGTTTCTTCTTTACATCAATGATTTGCCAGAGTACTTGACTTCTGATACGAAAGTACGTCTGTTCGCAGATGACTGCATGCTGTATCGCAAAATCACCTCAGAACAGGATTCTTCTGCACTACAACAAGATCTAAATGCTTTGCAGCAGTGGGAACAGGATTGGATCATGAAGTTTAATCCCCCAAAGTGTCAGGTTCTCACTGTAACCAAGAAACAGAAGCCTATCACTCAGCCCTACTGCCTCCATGGGCAGACACTTTTGAGGGCAGACACTGCAAAGTACCTCGGAGTCCACCTAACCAAAAACCTCAGCTGGAATCATCATGTTGATACCCTAAGCAAGAAAGCAAACTCAACATCAGCTTTCCTCAGAAGGAACATCAATGCCTGCCCAAGGAAAACAAAAATCCTGTGTTACACAACTCTGTTGCGCCCTATCCTAGAATATGCCTGTACTGTCTGGGACCCCTCTACACAGGAGAACATCACCAAATTAGAGAAAGTCCAGCGACGTTTCGCACGTTTTGTCCTTAGCGACTATCGATGGACAAGTAGTGTTACGCCAATGATTCACCAACTGCATTGGCAAACACTTCAAGAACGCAGAGCCCAGCTGAAGGCAGTAATGATGTACAGGGTCATGAACTCCCTAGTGGACCTCCCACGGACTTATACAGTACCTGCACCATCTCCGTACTTGCATCGTGGACATACCCTGAAACTTGTTGTCCCTCACACAAGAACGTTATGTTACAAATCATCATTCTTCCCAGATGCCATCCGATTGTGGAACAGCCTTCCTCTGGATGCTGTCAACTGCACCTCTCTAGATCTATTCAAAAAGAGGGTGCAGGACATACAACTGCGTTAACAACCAGGGGTGTTTTTAGCTGCACATAGTGACGTTGTAGACATTTTAATGACACTGTATATGCCTGCACCACACCTGCCCACACACTAGTACGATGATACACATTTTGTGGACTGTACTACACGGAAGAAGAAGAAGAAGCGTGAATTTACTTGCAGAAATCACTGTCCACAAACACCCTGCCTGGTCTGTGATTTTTGAGGCTGGCCACCAACGCCCCCTATCGACCGAATAAGTCAATCCAGGCAAATCGCCGCTTCTGACGTCACTAAAACCAACACATACTTAGAACTTACAATTAGATTGTGTTACTTATGAATCTGATTTTTTTCTTTGATTACATCTTATTGTTATGCGCAGTTGAGTATATATGCTTCATAGAAACTGCGCAATATAAATCCACAATTATTACATAGCGTTTTTAATTTATAATCAACACATTCATTCTACAATGCACTTTAAATAATCTCATATTCGCACACAAAACCCTTATAGTCATCATGGACCTGATTTATGGAATTCATTATCCAATACCCTCAAAGAGATAAATCTTCTGACTTTGTTTAAAAGAACTGTCATAGAAATATTATGAATTCAATATATTATGAGTTAGATATCTGGTTGTATTTGTTGTATATTGATTATTGTTAATGATTTTCATATATCTCAACGTTTAAACCTGATATAAAGAGTTTAAAACACATTTCGGGGAAAAACATCTCCAGCACACCCCCCCCCCCCCCCCCCGCTTATTCACTACCATCTTCTGTATTAGGTAAGTAAATGCTGATTATAGAATTCATTTTACTATTGTCACGCTTTGAGCTCTGTTATTTGTATCGGCCCCTGCAATCCCATCAAGCATTCCGCTTGAGAAAATATAGTCTGTATTATAACTCATTAATTTTGATGGTCTGAATCTTGTTTATCATGATTTCAAAATGTACCATGCATCTTGAAAGTATGTTAAATATTTTCTTTGTAGAATTTTGTTCATGAAAAAATTGAAGAATCCGATAAATGTGAAATGAAGTGATATGAAATTAGAATTTATCAAATCCCGGGATCAAACTTTTGAAGTTAATGAAATAGTGTTATTAACAGGACTTACCATTAACAAAAATTTGTGTCGATCGAGAGATTTTCATGTTTGTTTGATTTCTTATGAGTTCTTAGATCCCATTTTGACACAAAAGAATCTTACCTAAAGGTATTGTATAATAATGTCAGCTCGCCAGGGATAGGGTGGAGATGTCTGTCCTGAGAAAGGAGTCTGGAATTAGAGCTAACCTGAGATGGGGGGAAGGGTGCATTGAGCAGTGTTCAGGATTGAGGAGGTCTCCAAGGCGGAAAAAAAAAATCAGGAAAAGCCCAAGAAAGAGGGGTTCAGAAATGTAGACAGTCTTGTGGGCTTTTGCTAAACAGTCGGGTTGCGGGCGCGGCTCGCTGGAGCGAAATTAGCTCCAAAATGCTGCATGGTGTCTTCAAAAAGACTCATCGAAAACAGCGTCCATATCCATTACCGGCCTGCAAAGAACGTACGGCATTACTTGCGATCATGCTTTTGATGAAAGATCATTTAAGCCTTCCAAAAAATAATGGGTTTGGTAGGGTTTGACAGGAGAAATTCGAAATTCGAAAATTAAGAAAGGTGCGAAAGTACACAAGCGCCAAGAAATAAGAACTAAATCCACGAATGGTGAATTCATTAGCATTTAGATTAAGATAAATATCACAAAATGGGGATCCTTGTTTAAGAAATACGGCAAAGATGTATCGTGTCACACAGAATTCATGAATAACGAATTCCCATCAGAGTTTATGTATAACTCACTTCTGTTACGGAGCCATAGGCCTATATACATAATGGGTTAGTCAAATACCGATTAAGGTGCAATCACACATCGCCGGTTTAGATGGCGGTTCATGGCGGTTCAGCAAATCGCCGTGCTCCGCCAAAGACCGTGTTTACACCGTACACAAACCGTGGTCATCCGTCACTCATCCGCCATGAACCCCGAGAACCGCGGGGAACCGCGGGGAACCGCCAGAAAAATTAAACATGTTTAATTTTTCGTGGCGGTCTTGGCGGTTTGAAATGGACCGTGTTCACATCGCCGTTCACCGTGTAAAGAACGGCATCCTCCGTGTTTGCACCGCAAGATCCGTGATAATGCCGTGTTAACACCGCCATAATTTTCAAGAGAAAAGAAACAATGAACTTAAAAGAGAATAATGGCGACACTTCGTGGTGGAGCATTACAAAATGGAGAAAAAAAGCAAAGATGAACCCATAATACAAGATCGGATAAATATATTCAATGCTATAGTTTCCTTACTTCTTTAGCACATATACAGTAATAAATAAAGTTTAATGTTCAAAAAGTTGTTAGGCATGTTCAATAGTACATCATTTACATTAAAAGGTAAGTTCATAATTCTATTAAAGCTTAACAGCTTTTAAGATGGCCAGCAACGTGAACCTGATAAATGATACACAGAAGACTTATGTAAATATGTTGGGTTCTGCTTTCGTGATTATGTATGCCTTTTTGTAAGACTGCATGTTGATACAGATATGTTGAAACTTAAGAGAGTAGAGGGAAAAGCAAGTTTGAAACTTGAAAAAAACAACACACCATTATTATGTTATATACGTGAACCTGTAAGTAAAGAGGAAACCATGCACACATATACTGTATGCTTCTTTTATAATGTATAATGTATGTCTTTTTATTGACTGTTGTTAAAGATATCATTATTATCATCATTGCCGTTCTTATAGCGCATAATACCTTTGGCAAGATCTCTATGCGCTTTAGAGGGGGAACAAAAAGATAAACAGGAAAGGGTAATTTCAGAAACAGCAACATGCTGCATAAATCATCATCTACAATCACTATGTTACTATTTTAACAGATAAGTTTTTAAAAACATATTGGACTTACGGAACTTGCATGTTTTATCACTTGGGGTGCTGTTCCACAGTTCTGGGGCGGCATATACTACGTTTGCCATAGCAGTTTGTTGTAATGGATCGAGGGTATCACATACAATTCCCCTTACGATTTAGAAACTCTCATAGGCTCATATTTCACAAGGAGCTCTGAAAGGTATAAGAAGGGGCAATTTTGTGAAAACGTGGATAAACAAGCAACAAGATCTTAAATTCAATACGCGAAATAACTATGTGAAAACTTAGTTTAAAAAAGAGATGTTGAAACAAGCAAGTACTTGTACATCACTTGATAAATAAACCTGCAAATGAACAGGAAACTTGTGAAACTATGTTGGATTCTGCTTTGATATGTATGCCTTTTTAATGACAGTTAATACAGATATTTAAAACATTAAGAGAAAGAGAAAAAGCACGTTGAAACTTGAAGATATTTGCTTGTTGCATCACTTATATCAATCTGTAAAACACAGGGGGCTACAACGTTTCATAGTTTCTTTAAAATTGTGTTTACCAAACAAAGCAAAACGCTCCTTGTTGAAACTCATTGAGGACAAGTGAAAGGGCTCTGATTGCATCCAACTACATGGGCTTGGTATGGACTCCTCCACCTTCCGGGGAGATCCGTGTTACTACCGCGTCAATCCGCGTTTGCTCCGTGTTCAAAACGTGTTGAGAACGTAGTCACATCGCGTTTAAGTGCTTTCCGTCATCATTGGGACACGGTTCACGGCGGTTTGAGAACCGAAATGAACCGCCATCTAAACCGGCGATGTGTGATCGCACCTTTAGTGATTGGCTAAACACAGTCACGTGATGGAGGTACATTCGTTATGTTCGCCCATGGGCGAACATTCTTGTGAATGTTCTCCCATGGGAAAACATTATCACGTAATGACAGAAGGCCTAGGACCGCGCGCGCACAGTGAATTTGGCTCTGCGCGATCGAGCGATGCGAGCGATCGAGTGCGTTGTGCATGCTGGTGGTTGACGTTGACGTATTTGACTAACCCATATAATATAACAGATGATGACTTTTGTTGTCGGGAACATGTACCAAACGTTCCACCCTCAGGGTTTGAAATGCTATTTCGGGAGGCTATAAGTCCCTCAACTTCGTCTCGGGACTTATAACCTCGATCCCTCAATCAAGCATTTCAAACCCTTCGGGTGGAACATTCGGAATGTTCCCTCCCCCGCCAGTCATCATCTATATAATGTTTTTTAATACCCTCGGGTTGACATATGAGTATATGAATATAAGAACGACCCAAGTCCATGGAAGACCATTTCGAGTAAACTAAAAAAAACTTCATGTTTTTTTTTTATTTGTCCAGTAATATTCTACTTAACTGTGATGGGAAGGCAACATTGTTTATACAAATTAGAACATAATTATTATGACAATTAACATTTTCATTAATTGTGGAGAGGCCATTTTGTGTGGTGGACTTGGGTCGTTCTTTGATTCATATTGACTTGGGTCGTTCTTTGATTCATATACATGATATTCTGCTATAGAGATGAGAGATGGATGAGAGAGGGCGCTATTATATGAATGTAAGAACGTCCCAAGTCCTTCATTCTTACATTAATTAAAGATTTAACTCATTCATTTCAGGCACTTTTAGGGTAATTAGGATTTATCATTTATACACAAGATGAGTTCATGCATAAGCTACAATTTCCCATGTCAAACTGAATTTGGCCAAAAATTGGACTTGGGTCGTTCTTATAGTCAGGTCTTTATATGATTCGAAGTGGACGGAGGGGCTATTCATTATATCGGCATCAAAAAAAAAAGTTGATAAAAAGAGGAGATTCCTTATACTGATTCGTAATCGTTATTTTCCGACATTCTTAACTTTTTTTTTACTTTTACTATTCTGCTTTTCTACTTTGTATGCTTGTACTAAATAGTGTCTCCTTTCATTCCCTTATAGGTTTTGTGGGAACTCCAATGTTGCTTTTGATACTGGACTTAGCATTATTTTAACATTTTTTTTTAATGCATGCTCTCCAGTCCATGAAGCACCAGAGTGCAATTTTGTGCAACATATTATGTCCTGGGAAATCACGAACACTGAATTACTGTAACGTCTCTCTTGCCCTTGTGCTATAGCTGCCTATGAATACTCCGTTATTCGATATTGAACAAGAGTTTATGCACAACAATAAATTATTGCAAGCAAAAATTCCTTCTCTGTGTTTATTTTCAGGCGATTAGCGTGCAATCTGTGTGGATGTAGGTTTTTTTTTTTCTTAGCCTTTACTCGTCAATCATTTCTTCGTCATTCTTATCTAATTTTAATTCTAATTTCAGTTCTAATTTCAGTTCGAGGGGGCAAGTTGGCAGACTGAAGAATTTCTGTACATAATTGTCATCAATGCATGATACCATATTTTAGCAGAATTATTCAAAATACCTGACCAGAATACTCCTCTATCTTGAAGATCATTTTGTTTCCATCTTGTAGAGCTAAGTGAGATAAATAGAGCGTCTACACAGAGTTATAGTATTTTTAATATTTATCCTTTTATCCATGTCTCTCTGTCGCTCATTATTAATCATTTTATTTTGTCATATTTTCCCACTTTTCCTCCCCTTGTTATGTTATTCCTTGTTTTCTTTCATGTCATCTTACAACTTTCCTCCCCTTCTATCTTCTCTCTGTCATTAATTTTTTTTCTTTGCGTTATTCTATCATCTTCTCTTCTAATTTTGTTGTTACACTGCAAAAAGTCCGGTGTTAAATAGTGAACACCGAGCTGGCGTTAAATTTTCGGTGCTCATTTATGGTGTTAAATCAACACCTCCTGGTGTCATTTCCAAATTTTAAACTGTTTTTTGAAGAGTTTCTTAGTAACTGCACTTCTTGTTGATTTTTAATTTAAACAAGACGATCAAGAATTTTACATTAAAATACTAGATTTTTGAAAAAATGTGAAAATAAATTTACACCAAAGTAACACCAGCTGGTGTGGTCTCTTATTGAAGCTGGACGGGTGTTAAACCATTGATATTAACACCAACAAATATCAAATCAACACCATGTGGCGTCATTTTTTTAATTAACACCAGTACAGTGTCAAAATAACACCAGGTACAGTGTCAAATTAACACCACGAAGTGTCAGGTGAACACTTTTCAACACCATCACAGTGCATTTTCAACACCTGTGGGTGTGGTCCTTTATTGAAGTTTGACCGATGTTAGATTTAACACCCGTGGTGTTAAATCTAACACCGATGTTTTTACAGTGTACGTGTAATGCAGTCTTTTATTTCTCTTTGTATATTTCGATCGGTTTTGCAAACTGTGATGTGAATTTTTTTTTTCGATGTGTCGCCGTTAAGATACTATACAGCTTTTTTTTTCTAATTTCGCCCCAGCAAGACGGGCCGCAACCCGATCCGAATGTTTAGCAAAAGCCGTCTTGAGGTATAGGGGGTACCATTCGAGAATACGTGTACCCTAAATAATACTGGGGGGGGGGGGGGCTCAAAATTTAATCCTTGGTCCTGCACTTAATTCCTTCCCTTATAGCAATGTGAAAGGAGTTTTGCCCTGTGTTCATGAAGAAAACAGAAGAAGACGATAAGCCATCTCGATCGTACAGAAGTCGAACAGGAAAGCATTGCTGTAATCTATTTATTTTTCAAGAGAGTTTCAAGAGGATGTCCGGCCAAACTGATACCTCAGTCAGCGCTCTTGGGAAGCCAACCCCTGGTCGCGCTATCTTGTGGTGCGTTCCTCGCTCTCGCTCCTCCATCTTGGCCAAATGTTTGGCAGGGATACCCGACTCTTCGTTGTGGTTTGCCTGCTACAAGCTCGCTGATTGGGTGAACCGCGTCTACCTGGAGCAAACAGGAGACGTTTTTCCCGCTGAGTATAGCGGGAACGAAGCGGTTTACACCAAGGCGGCAGAACTAATGGCCACAAAACATTTCAAGGCCTCGACAGATAGAATGGGGTATGCTTGCCTATAAGTACCGGTTTATTTGTTTGTTTTGTGTGTATGTGTGTGTGTGTGTGTGTGTGTGTGTGCGTGAGTCTATATGTGGTTGTGTGTGTGTTTAGATCCTAGTACTTAGTGAAGTTTAAAAGACATCCCCAAATAATGATAAGATAAGATTTCTTTGTTCTTAATTTCTGATTATCTAATGTTTCATATCTGTTTCGTGATAGAGGAAATTGAATTAGGTTATTCCGGAAAACAAATTTTGTTTTATAGTTTTCGACAGAAAGTCTTCAAGGTGATATTTCGAAATCCAATGACTATAATGATTATAATGATTCAAATCTAAGCTAATTCACTTATTCTCACACTCACAAAATCCCGTAATGAGCATTAAAGAGAAGGACTGAGAGACTGAGAGAGAATGCAGCAATATCAGTAGAACACATCAGTGAAAGATTGATGAAAGTCGGACTATCTGTACAAAAGTTATGAATTTTTGAAGTTTCAATACCGCCATCGCTGGATGAGAAGTACTACAGCTTGTGATGTCACACGCGTAGAACGTTATTAAGAAAATGCAAAGAGAATTCAATATATTTTCATTTTTCTCGCATAATACAAGAGCACATGACTTGCCTCTTTCAGAAGGCAGGGGGAATTATATTACCAGTAACGAGTTGAGGGAATGTAGAAAAAAAATGAAATTGTGTGGAATTCTCATTATATTTTCCTTTTACCATTCTACGCATGTGACACCATACACTATTGTCTTCTCATCTAGCAGTGACTGCACAGAAACTTAAAATATTCAACTTTTGAACGAATTGTCCGATTTTTCTCAGACTTTCACTGATGTGTTCTGCTGATATTATTGTATTCACTCAATCCAGATGTATATTATGGTGAACGTGTCCTTTAAGCATGAAAATTATTATTCTTACCTCCGCCAAGGAAGGAGGTTAGGATAATTATTATTCTGAAAATCTTCCTAAGTTTCTTACTAAGGGATTTTATATTGGCTTGATAAAGAACAGTGGGCGGGGATAAGGATGGCCTAATTTGCATTAGGAAGCTCCTAGGAAGAAATTTCAGAATACCCAGTCTGTCTTTCCCAGGCACTTCCTAACTTTCTGACTGAAATGAAGAAGAAATTTTGGAAGATTGTCAAAATACCAACCTTGGTCAACCTTACTCCCGCCCATTGTTCCATCTTAAGCCAATACGAAATGTATCATAAGGAACCAGTGACAATCGTATATTATTATGACACATGGTTAAATACACGTGTTGTGCATGCTCACGCTTTGTGCGCGGCATGTCCCATGTTTCATAGCATAAAGTTTTGTTTTGTTTTGTTTTTGTTTTTGTTTTTTTTCTTTTTGCGCCCAGTTAATGACAAGCGCCCGTCACGATGTTTTGCATCTTACCTATATCTTAACAACGTATGACCTACTTAGGACAGGGATGGGGCTTTCCTAGTAATCTTCCTATTCTTTTACTAAGTGCATTCTAGAATACCAACTTCTTCCTAAGTCAGAAATTTGCATATCTTCCTAGGATTCATCCTCATTTGCATAGCATTTTCCTAAGTTTCTTCCTAAGTTTAGGAAAAGTTACGAAGAAACTTAGGAAAAAACTTAGGAAAATTGTTGGAATTTCACCTTAAAAAAAAGAAAAGAAATCCTGACTTAGGAAGAAAAATCTTCTTAGGAAGGATTCCAGAATACCACCCTTATCATCGGCGTTGGTTTGTCTGTTTGCAAAATAACTCAAAAAGTTGTGAACGGATTAGAATGAAATTTGCAGGAAAAGTCGATAATGATACAAGAAACAGATGATTAAATTTTAGTAGTGATCTTGGAATTTTTATGGATTTTGAAAGGATTTTTTAGCTTTTGGCATATAAAGTCAATGAACTTGTGAGTACTGGAGGTTTATACATACGCGTGCTAAAGCGCGTGCTCTGCTCGATCGGTCGGGCAAGGCGCCGCACAGCTGGAAGCTGATGACGCGTGTATGGGACCACGGTGGAAATGTGTTGCTGGCTTGACGGAGGTCTGCCGCAGCGCTCTCCGAGTGCTTTTCTATAGTGTTCCAATCAATTGCTTCGGATTTAACTGTATTTTGATGTAGTACTGCCTAAAAGACAGCAAATTTGCCACCAGACTCCAGAGCACTAAAATGCATCCAGCAACTAGCCATAAAGGAACGTGATGGAGATGATTACTTGTAGATAATTTTATTAATTATGTAACTCAATTGTAAAAAGTCGCGATTTTCCACCTCATCTAAAAAAAAAAAAAAAATGAGTCGTAATGATATGACAGCAGATATTTCTTTCCCTTATTTTCTTTCATCATCACAATTTATCAAGCTTGCATTCCTTTACGGAATCAATTCCACGAAATAGATGTTTGTCTGTTAAGAGAATTGAAGTGGTAGCACTAGATATCGTATGATGAATACATTTTATTTTGTGTCAATTTAAACGCTCCAATCTATGATCTACAACAGAACTAGAAATGTCGCTATGGCGACAGGTATGCCTCCGCCACAATGCATGGTTCTCTTAATAGGTCTATAGTACAATGTCTTGACAATGTGTGGTGCCCGTTTCACATAATTGGCAAAATATCAAAATGACAAGTTTGTCACTAATGTGTTGAATGTTGACTTTCATTGAACTAGATTGAATTGGATAAATGGCTATTGTCTAAAGAGTGCAGGTATTTGAGGATTTGAGGATTTTTACTTGACTTTTGACCCTTTTATAAGTTTTGCATTGAGTAATTTTCAAGGTATGGAGAAAACGTGTAATTTCAGTATGAGATAGTAAGATCTTAGCATTCTAACCTGGCCTTTGACCCTGACCTTTGACCCTAGGTATGACCCTAAAATTCTCGAGAGAATCACTGTCAGCTAGAACATGCATGAATGTGTACTAAGTTTCATGATGATACCTTGAGACTCTTTCGAGAAATGGATGAAGAAGTGAAATTTAGCACTTTCACTTGACTCTTGACCTTTTGACCTTTTGCCTGTTAGCAAGAAATTTCCCAGAGAATCTCTATTGGGTAATACATATGTATATATTCAGTTTCAAGAAAAATCCTGCCGGCATTGCATAAATATGAGGGAAATAGTGAAGAGTTGAACTTGACCTTTGACCAATGACCTTTGACCCATGACCCATGACGCAAATTCCCTAGATAATCACTGCCAGTCAGTACATGCATGTTACTAATCTTCCATGAAGATACCTTGAACCATTTGCGAGATACGGAGAAAAAGTGAAATTTAACATTTTCACTTGACCTTTGACCTCATTACCCGAAATTTTCTCTCTAGAGAATCTTTATTGGGTAGTACACGTTTACACTAAGTTTCTAGAAAATATACCTCAGGCATTACATAGATATGGGGAATAGTGAAATTTTGAGCATTTGGCCTTGACCTTGAGCATGTGCACCCAAAAGTTGATAGACAAAGCTAAATTCCGCCACTCATGCATACATCATGTCAAGTTTCATTAGGATACCTCAAACGATTTTTTAGTTACGCTGTCCACAAAACTGATTACGGACGGAAAGACGGACGGACGGACGGACGGATCGACGGACGGACAACCCGAAAACATAATGCCTCCGGCGACACTTTGTGGCGGAGGCATAAACAGGGTTAAAGGCTTTGTCTACAGATTTATACGGCTGGACCACTGCATATCTTCATCGGCCGGGTGCCGCATGAACTTTATACATTGTACCAGGATAGATGCACATCTTTCAGTGAGAACGTTAACCGCAGTATAGAGAATATGAGATGTGGAAACAACGACTTCTCAGATACACAAACTTCTCTCTCTCTATGAAGGTGTTCTAAATGAAGCAAAAAACTATTTATAAAAAAATCAGTTAGGAATGATGTTATCATTTTGAATATGGGCTTTTAATCGGTAGGCCCTATACATGAAAAATTCACTTAAGAGTGCATGCGCGCATAATCTAATATAATTAATATCTTCTTTTTTTCAACAGGTTTGGGGATTTAAAGCGACAGATTGAGTCGGACGAAAGCAAGTACGTCTTAGTGAAGGATCAGGCGCAGGGCGTTTACTCAGAGAGGGCACGTCGTTTTATCCCATCTGGTTTCCATCACATGTTCCTTATTCGAGATCCTACCAGGGTCTTTTCATCCGTATACAATGCTATGGTTCGGATCCTCGAAGAGCGGGGTGAAAACGTCGACAACCCAAACGTCTTCCGCAATGACCCTCATATGTACGAGCATTTGGACATTTACAAAGCTCAACATGATCTCTGGCAGTATGTGCGTAAAAACACCGACTCCACTCCCCTTGTCATCGACTCCTACGACCTGGCGACGAATCCGAGAGCAATCGTGAAAGCGCTGTGCGACCATGTGGGCTTTCCATTCAAAGAGTCTCTGTTGTCATGGGAACCGTCTGGATTGACGACGACGCCGGGCTGGAAGCTTCCAACACCTCATTACGCGTACAGTCATCAGCAGTTTTACTCAGCCGCACTGAAGAGTACCTGCTTTGTCTCTCCTAGCGAAAAGGGAGCCGGTCCAGTACCACGTGATCAACTTACCGACGACGTCATTGAGTGTGTCGAAGCGTCAATGCCATACTACCAGGAGATGTCTATGCATAAATATCAGGTGTGACTACGACACAGTTGTACCGTTTGTGATGCTTATATGTTAGTCAAAAGGATATCTTAGACTTAAAAAAAAAATCGATCACAAAATTCTTAAGAAAATTAAAGTTTCAATATGTTATTGTGTTTGCACATAACAGCGCTGTTGCCAGCGTTAGATATGCGTGTGAAGATGAGGTGCTGATATCATAACACCTAAATTTTCCTCGTGGTGTGCACACAAAACATTTTAAAAAGTCAAGTTTCATCGAATCCAGCAACAACATTCTCTCTGTAATACAAAACCAGACACAAATTACTTACTCTACCTCCTTTATAAAAGCCATTGTATTAAAATGAGGACACTCTCTATTCATTAAGATCACGTCAAGTCTCTCGAATTCATTTGATTGCTGATGACTCACTGATTGCTGATTCTGGAATTGTCTCCCAGCAAGGTCACCTTTTGTAAGTAAATTTCACAGTTTCAATTATAACGTCAAAATTACAGGCCTATATTTCATGTTGTCTCTCCATATTAACTTTAAGTATTCTTTCACTATCTGAATTTTGATTTAGATAGACAGCAAGTGTTATTTTTCCTTTCAAACATACTTTGTGAGGGTCAACATTTCCCATGTGTGATAAAAGATGTGCCAGGTGTTCCTGACTTTAGGTGTATGATACTTCACTGATCGAGTTGTTTCCGCCTGACCCATCTTGTAATGTGTGATATCCCGAATGCAGTTAGATGAAACAACGCGAGGAAGTTAATGCTAAATATTATTTTATGCTATATTGTAATGTTTACCACTTGTTCAAATACATTTATTCCATTCAGATCATATCAATCGCAAGGATACTTTTATGTGGAATACGATAGATATACAGAGAACTGATGAGCACATGTCCCGAGAGCTTGTGTTGAGATGTCCTTATACAATAGGACAGTTTGAATGTATAGAATTGATACAAAAAGTATGTACAAACACACACAAATGCAGACGAAAAAGAAAAAATGTAAGCAAGGTACAGGTTCATAGACATCACAACGAAATAAAAAAAAATATGCTCGTTTATTCACTCTGGATCAAGAATGCCGACAAATCCTACTTTCTACATTGTATTGATAACAGGTATTTCTTAAATCAGCTTTTAAATACATTCATAGATGAGGCACTGGTAATGTACAGGGGTAGTGAGTTCCAAAGTTTTTGGTCCAGTAAAACGAATGTTATACTGGTATGACATTGTTCTATTTCTACTGAGGTGTAGACAAGCCGATGGTCGTACGCTGTAATTATGAAAACTTTTATTGAGAGGGAAATGCCTCTACACAAGGATGGCATGGTTTTGTTAATGACAATGTTGATGGAAATAACGTTGAAGATGATAATAATGATAATGATAATCATTATCATCATCATCACCATAATACTGAAAGCATTTACAGTGAGATGGTACAATTGATGATAATCACAATTAGGAAAATTATAGTAAAATCAACAAAATGCTGTTACAATAAAGGGCAACCATGTGTGTGCAAATTGTGCATTTGCTATGCCATCAAGTAGATAATGATTATCTGGTTTGGCATGTACATGTCAGCAGTAAAAAATGTCAAGGGTACAAAGTATGTTAGTGGAAAGATATATCAGTGATAGTTCTGATAGCGACTGATTGACAAATTGCCCTTCTTCGACAGATCAAATTAGTATTCAGTGTCAGTAGTAGTAGCCATGACTATAACAATCATGGACAAACGTAATGGAACCTCATTATAAGGAATTCCATGGGACCATGGAAATCACCCTGTGTCAGTTGTCCTGTTGTGCCTATATGGAAAGGCAAGTGAAAAGAAAATGTTTGATTCAGCAGGGCTACCTCGGTGTCAACAGGTTTAGTTTTTTTTTTTTCTGAACACTTATTTATACTAACAAGGTTTCATTGTAGTAGTTTGATATTGACACATGTTATGCTGTTTATAAACTTCGAGATTGTTACCGTGTTCTTGTACCTTTATGACAAGGTTTTGAACAATAAAGAAACTGGAAACTTGCAGAACGATTGCACAGTGCGAGAGGGAGTGTTAAGTTCTGATTACAAGAAATAAGTTCCTGTCCAGGACATATGACTCAATGTTTTCCATTGTAACATATAAAGAAGATTTAATACAATTCTACCATTTAGTTTGGAAACGTACATATTATATATATATATATTTATATATATATATATATATATATATATATATATATATATTATAATATAAAGTTTCACGATTGTGATCGTTTTTGTTCGTGATCTGCTATACTAACATTATTTGAATATGTTTTTCAATTAAATCCTTATTTTGGTAATTCTTAGCTAAATACGTTAGCATATATAGGCTGCACCATTTTTATGCCTCCGCCACGAAGTGTCGTCGGAGGCATTACGTTTTCGGGTTGTGCTTCTGTCCTTCAGACCGTTCGTCCGTCCTTCCGTCCGTCCGTAATAAATTTCTTGGACAGCGCAACTAAAAACCCGTTCGAGGTATCCGAATGAAAATTGGCATGTACGTGTATGAGTGGGCGAAGTTGTGCCTATCAACTTTTGAGTGCACATGCTCAAGGTCGAATGCTCAAAATTTCACTGTCTCCCCCATATCAGTGCAATGCCTCAAGATATTTTCTTGAAACTTAGTGTATACATGTATTGCCTAATAAAGATTGTCTAGAGAAAGTTTTGGGCCATGAGGTCACAGGTCAAAGGTCAAGTGAATATTCTTAATTTCTCATCTTCCTCCTTATCTTGGAAGTGTCTCAAGGTATCATCATGAAACTTCGTATACAAATGTATGCATGTACTGCCTGACAGTGTTTTTTTTTTTTTGAGAATTTTACAGTCATGAGGTCAAAGGTCAATGTCAAGGGTCAAAGGCCAGGTCAAAATGCTAAAATTTTATATACTATTTGATGCTGAATTTACATTTTTCTTCATACTTTGGAATTACTCAATGCATAAACAAAGATCGAGTAAAAATCGTCAAGTCCCCAAATACCTGCTCTCGTAACCTATATAAAGCCCAAGCTATTTTGACCCTTCCCAGGCCCAAGGCCTGTTTGTTTGATGTTTCATCGTCATATCTGGCACATGGGTAGAGCAACTCATACTCTACATGACCGCATACTTAATTTTTTCAAGGTCACCCATAGATGGCGCCATTTATCAAAATATAAAGAAATACATAGGAAATATGCTAAAAACATGATTTTTCTGTATAGATTCTTTATCCCAGTATTTATGTCTTATCATAGACCAATATTTTTCATATTTGCCACAAGTGATGTGCAAGTCAAAGCTCATTATTTGTTATGATTGAAATTTCTCAAGGTCACCACATGGGGGCGCTATTCATAACAGAATAAAGAAATACATTATGAGACCTGTGATGCATAGTTATCATATCTCATATTCCCATAATATTGGAATTTTAAGTTTGCAGATTGATAATGTGATATTAAAGGTATAACTTGGGTGAAGGAATCAAAATGACACAAAATAGAACGGCAATCTTTGGAAAATACTATTATTTTCAAGTATCTCTATTATATCTATTGTTTTATGCCGTTATCACAGAAAAACAAAGGAAATGATAGGAAAAAACATTTCAGGGCTATGATTACTTCACATTTTGGTTCTTCAGCAAATTTCAGCCAAGAAACTCCCATTTCATACATTATAATATTGTCAATTGGAATTGGAACCGAAAATTACGCAAAATCTAAATGACATGGTTGTCAGTTTATGGTTGCCATGGCAACCAGCAATATCAAATATAGCTAAATTTTATATCAAAATGTTTGGAATAAGATTTCAGGAAAAGTCACCAAATTTGGTTAAAATTGGATTAAGGGCGAAGGAGTGGCGAATGAAAATTTGGTGGGGGGGGGGCACAATGTTTGTTTGTTTGTTTGTTTGTTTGTTTGTTTGATTTATTTTTCTTCCAACACAATTTCATACATAAATCAAAATTATTTTCAGTAATATCACATGGAATATCAGTAAGCAGATTACAAGTACATGATTCAAAGAAGGAAAATCGATGTGTAAATTAATTTCATTAACAAATTATAAATCGTATTACCAATTTTCCAAATAATTATCTGAGAAATTATGCGGAAGAAGGACTGCCACTATAAGCAAAAGCTTGAGCACGTGGCAGCTCAGGGACCTATCTACATAATACATAATAATGTGCCCCCCCCCCTTGGGCTTTATAGGGTTAAACAATATAGCCATTCATCCAAGTAAACCTAGTTAAAGAAAAGTAAAAACACCCAACACATTTGTGACAAACAATCACGTCAGCCTGATATTTTGCAAGTAGATGTGAAACTGTCGTCACACATTGTCAAGATGTACTTTAGACCTATTTGGGAGAACCATGCATAATGGCGGAGGCATACTAGTCGCCATAGCGACATTTCCAGTTCTCTCGTGAATTGCATACATTTTGAGAATTGTGGTAAAAGTGAAATGTCCCACAACTTGCAATATATCTATGTAGATGCAATCGATCACCCTGATCTCTGCTTTGACTAAATCCGACTGATGGAATTTCGGGGAAATCTCTTTGCCGTTATTCCCTACATGATTTTCTGTGATGGGTCTGTAGTAATAATCATGCTAATCATGCGAATGAAAATATTAATGCCAGTGAGAGTAATTGGTGCCGTCCGTGCTGTCTTGTTGAGGAAAATGATCAGTTTGAAAAAGGAGCAAAGCAAACCAGGTTTCAAAACACAGCTTGATCTATAATCTGGACGATTACCTGCCAAGGCCCATGCAGACGCGGTGAAGCTAAAACATTATTCGACAACAAGCAACAAGAGGAACTGATCCCAATTATACCCAGGCACTGGCAGCACTGGAATAGATTTTTTATAAGTTGTAAATCATGTGGTTTCTTTCATGCGACGTTTATAGTGTTTTTTTTATGTTGCTCTGAGTACATTGTGCTGTGTGCCAAAAATGTACGTTGTTGACCTGTTCGAGGGAACAGTTGTTTATTTGCGTAGACATAGTCGTTGGACTCTACTCGGAATAAATACGTGCCAGTGTGCACCTATCATACGTGCTAGTCATACAGAAGCGTGCAAAAATATGTACAGACGTGCCAGACGTCTATCTCATATGCAGTTTGATAGTCTTGGTTGAGACGGGGATCATTCAGGTTTCAGCTTTTTTGCGAGATAATTAGAAATTACTTATATGAAATATTACAGAGCATATAATTTTCAGAGGAATTTGAAGATTATTAGATTAAAATTAGTTTTTGAAATGGCTGAGATATCGAAAAATAAAGCAAAACAAAGTGGTCCTAATAAAAGGTCGGTCCCACCTTTTGTTAGGACTACATTGTTTTTTGGATATTTTAGCCATTTCAAAAGCGATTGTCATCAAATACACTTTGAATTCCTTTTAATATTTTGTGCACTTTGATATTTCATATAAGTGGTTTCTAATCATATCGACAAAAGTTAAAACCTGAATTCCAATCTCAACCAAAACTATACCATCCCTTTAACCCTATAAAGCCCAAGGGGGGGGGGGGGGGGGGGGGAGGCACATTGTGCCCCAGTACCAGATTTTTCATTCGTCACTCCTCCGCCCTTAATCCAATTTCAACCAAATTTGGTGACTTTTCCTAAAACAACCATAAGTCAGCTTTTGCGTATAGGCCTATTTTTGTGTTCCAATTCCAGTTGTAGTGTATGAAATGGGTGTTTCTTGGCTGAAATTTGCTGAAGAAGCAAAATGTGAAGCAATTATGGCACTGAATTTTCCCATTATTTCCATTGTTTTTATGTGACAATGGCATAAAACAATAGATGTAGGCCTAATAGAGAAAATTGAAAACAGTATTTTCCATAGATTGCCGTTCTGTTTTGTGTCATTTTGATTCCTTAACCCAAGTTACACCCCTAATATCATTTTTTTAACACATTATCAATCTGCAAACTTAAAATTCCAATATTATGGTAACATGAAATGTGATAACTATGCATGTAACCATCCAAAATAATACATCACAAGTATCAAATGTTTTTCTTTATGTTATGAATAGCGCCCCCATGTGGCGACCTTGAGAAATTTCAACCATAACAAATAATGAGCTTCGACTTGCACATCATTTATGGCAAATATGAAAATGATTGATCAAACACATATACTTGGGATAAAGAAATTATACAGAAAAATCAATGTTTTTAGCATATTTTCAATGTATTTCTTTATATTTTGGTAAATAGCGCCCTCTATGGGTAACCTTGAGAAAATTCAAATGTGCGGTAATGTAGAGTATAAGTTGTTCTACCAATTTGCCTAATATGACGATGAAACATCAAACAATAACAAAGTTATTGTGCCCCCCCCCCCCCCCCCCCCCTCGGGCCTGGGACATTGTGAGAAGGGTCAAAATAACTTGGGCTTTATAGGGTTAATACGATGTTGATGTTGCACGGTCTCAAGGAAAGTAACAACGATATTTCACATGATGATGATTATACAAAAAGTGATGAAAAAGGAAAATAAAGCGCACAGGGATTTTACATCTAATAATTCTGTGTGTACATTATAATTATATTATGTAGTTAAGTGTTTCGTCAATTCAAATCTAGATTCAGAATCTAATGTTCTTATTACGTTGTACATGTATATTGAATCCAAATTACTTCATTGGCGTTTTCCAGTGGAAAACAAAAGGGAAGACATGTAAAAAAGAATCTAATTATTGTATTTCGGTTTCATGTTTTGCTTTATTTCAAGCTCAGGAAATATTCTTCACAAACCAACATTCATGAAACAGGCTGAAACTAGAACCCACTTCGCTTCCCCTTGGGTCTCAAACATTCTGAAGCTATCTTGTCAAAATTTCTGCAAAAATGTACAGTATGTCTTTGAAATACAGTGTATAACCTGGTACATCGTACAGACAAACATTACTCCCAAAGGGTGAAGCTATAGTAGCTTATGATGGGGCGAGTAATAAGGCGTACCCCTTGGAATAGAAGGAAATACTTGTTGTTATACTGTAATAAAGACTTCAAATGACAGCAGCTACCATGGCAATAAATCAAATACTGAGAGCTGAATGGCTATATACTGCAGTGAAGTAAATAGCGGCATAATTATCAAAGAGCTTTGATGACGCAACAAGGTTTGGGACAGGAACTTTCCATGAAATCCTTCTTACGTAATTATCACGTTTCCGTGTCTAGACAATGAAAATGTGTGTCTGTGTATAGTGTGTTTGTATAAGTTATGTATGCGTGTTTGGTGTATATGCGTGTATACATAATATGAAGAATTTGATAGCAAAATGAGGTAATTCTATTATACAGTGAATTTGAGACTAAACCTGCGAAAAACAAGAAAAGTGATCAGAAAATATGGGATATTCTGTAATCATAACTTCAAGATGATTCCTCGTTATGCAACAAGTAAAAAATCAGTGGAAAGGTTTTATTTTGCGATATCTGATGATGGACTAACTTGAAAATGTTAAAAAAAATTGCGCTCATTCTGTTTTGCGATTAAACTCTTCAGTTCAGTTCAGTTCAGCTGAGGTTTATTTCCATTCCATTCGTTAAGGAAAAAAAATCCATTGTACTTGTGTTATGCGCTTTTTTTTTGGGGGGGGGGGTGAATGGTGTGGGGGTGGTAGATTATTTTTGCTTTGGATAAGATGTGCCAGGGGGAGTGAGTCTTGAAAAAACAGTTTACAATTTTAAAACACATCAAATTTTTGGCGGATATTTTAAATGAAACAAACAGAATGGTATTTCATTAGGATAGACATAGAATTAAGAGGCTGTAATCAGAGCAGAATCTGAACATTGCTGACTCTCAAAATATTTCTTTTTTTCACGAATCAGTGATATTGGTCGCGACCACATTATTATGCTAATGAGATGAGGTGATGACGTAATCTACCACGGACCTGTACTAACACAAATATTTATAAAACCTGTCTTTAAAAACAAAATTAATGAAAAAGTTTATTATTTGCTTAACATTACATCCAGCATTGATATATTTTCATGGGGAGTGGCTAAAGTTGCTAGATCGTCAACGCCAACAACAAAAACAACAAAACAAATAAAGATTTCTACATTATTGTGTACAAATCAATGGGAAATTTGTATGGTGATGACACAATCGCCTCTCCCAATTTACATGCGTTAGCGAAAAATATCCCTGCATCACGAAAACTCAGAAAACTTTTTTATCATAACTACCTTGTCAACTAACTCTTAAAGGGGATGGCTTGTAACCGATCAGTGGGAATCAGTGGGAATCCTGAGGGATGACTGTTCCAATCCTTGTGGGATTCATTTAAGAGTACATTCTACTGTTGTGTGAAAGTTATTTGCTTCAGAACGGTCTCATATTCAAGTAATGTGCAGATTAATGCCCCGTCACTGACCAGGCACGCTAAACCTGGAAACATTAAACTGCACATTACTTGAATATGGGACCATTCTGAAGCAAATAATTTTCACAGATATATAGTAGATATATAATGTACTCTTACATGAATCCCACAAGAATTGGAACAATCATCCTCCAGCATTCCCACTGATTCCCACTGATCAGTTACTAGCCATCCCCTTTAATGTTACCATTCTGTACCTTTCGATTTACTCCTTTTATTGGCATTGATTTAAATACAATGAGAGGCGTATGCGACTCTATAAGTACTAAAAGTATTGTTAAAAATTAGCGGAAAGAAACAGATGTGTGATCCATTTTTAAGCGTCATAGGGAATCCTGACTGAGTTTTCAATGATCCGCAGTGTTGGATTGTGGCAGGGAGCCGCTCAGCCTCAATATACGGCAGCTTCAGATTTGCCACGCGAATGCTACGACGCGCCTTAATTAGGTAAAAGTTACTTTGTTCTGCGCATGTTCGAGACAGCTCCAACCCAGGAGGAGGCGCGTCGTAGCATTAGCGTCCCAGATAAAGTTGCCTACTGTTTTTTTCAGAGGAAGGGAATGTCATTATGGTAAAATTGGCGCTTCTGATTGGCTTACGAACACTGGACACTACGAGGAGGTATATGCCTGTCTATGTAAGAGTGTGAACACACACATACACACACCGTCTCACTCACATTCATGCATTCACACGATGAAGAATTTGTATATAAAATTACATGATTAGATTGAACCTATCATTCCATCACTCCACGGACCAACCTATTAACTTGTTATGGATCTCAATGCTACGACTTTTCATCTAGTGATCCTAATCATACTCAGAAGGGGGAAGGGCTATGATCCTAAATTGATGTCTATCCAATGTACTGCTCTATATGATAATTTGGAATAATGAAAAAATAATAATTTGGAATAATGAGCAGAAGAATGAACCTTTACCAAATGTGTATTTACATACCCAGGTATTAAGAAAATAAAAAGTCTAAGGAAGAATCTCACCTTGTGTGTAAGGTTAGGCCTTGGTAATAGAAGTAGAGAGACAAAACATGAAACAATTAAATGGAACAACATTCTTGAGAGTGACTGACTTTTTATTTCTACTCTGTGTCATAACATTTACATAGACTGCATATTAAGGGCAATATCACAAAGATTAGCTGCTTTAACAAAATACTGAAGTCCGATATTGTAAAACATACATACTAAAGACAAGTATTATTCAAAGTAATCCCAATGGCTCGTAACATTGGGTGGGATAATGATCAGACTTCTCACGATGACGGCTAAAAAGCGCCCCCAGATGACAGGATGGGGAAAGGCCCGACCTCAAGGTAGTGGCCCTCTTGAGCAAACTTAGAGGACAAGTTCACCAAATATATTTGTGGATTGAGTGAATGCAGCAATATTAGTACAGAAAGTACTGAAAGTTTGAGGAAAATCAGGTGATCTGTTCAAAAGTTATGGATTCTTAAGTTTTAGTGCAACCATTGCTGGATGATGAGAAGACTACAACAGTTTGCAACAACACTGCAGGACAATACCAAGAAAATACATATTTTAGTATAAAGAGAACTCCACAAAAAATATATACATTCTTTTTTAAAAATGAAAAGTACACATTTCCTCGACTTGCTGACACGTGATAAGGGTAATAATGTTTCCCCTGCTATCTGAAATAGGTAAGTCAAGAGTATTTTTCCTTTTGCTAGAAATATGAAAATACATATATGTTGAATTGTATCACATGTCTTTCTCTATATCATCCTGTAGTGATGTTACAAAATGCTGTAATCTTCTCGTTGATGGTGGCACTGACACTTTAAACATTCATAACTTTTTGAATGAATTGTCTGATTATCTGCAAACTTTCTTCTATTCTTCTCTTGTGTGTGTATAGTGTTCTTATATTATTTCTGCATTCACTCAATCCCCACGTACAATTGTATATTTGGTTGAACTTGTCCTTGAACACAAAGATGCCTCGTATGATATCTGGTATTCCCCTTCATAGTATTGTGTCAAATCTAAGCTCAACAACTGCAAAATTGGATAATTAAGAATTTAACTTATTTTTTTTGTGCCCTTAACCTTTTCTCTGCCAAATATTCTGGGTTTTCTGTTCAAAGCATACAAAGGGTTAACACTCCAAGAGATACCTCCTGATTTACAAGCTCTTCTTTGTGAATCTGGAGTTCTCTCAAATTACATCAATCACTGCTGCTGTACTCAAAGGAAATGTAAAACAAGTAAATGAAGTCCTGGGAGGACAATTCGTCGGCGATAAATCCAACCGGCCAAATATTCGTACAAAATTGCAAATTTGGTGTAATCTAGTGGTAGTTGTAGACCAAAAGTTGATACAATTTCAGAGAAAAGTGGCTCTGTCGGTTTCCAGTTGACAATTAATAAGTCATGTGGAACTTCGCATTTTTATTTCACAAAAGTAACTTTTGCGCTCTCCACAGAGGACTTGGCCGGTTCGATTTATCGCCAACGAATTACGAGGCTTTTCCTCCCCTGCCCCGCCCTCCCCAGGAAACAATGACTGGGTCACCATTTACGTGATGATAATCAGCGGATCCTGTTGATACGGAAAATGTGGAGCACAAGATACATAATATTGTCGTCGTGGTTTGTCTGTACAATACAGACGGCCAGCCGGCAGAAATGACAGCTTGCGACAATGTAAAATAAACCAAGCCGTGACTTAATGATCCTCCCCATTAATACAATACATGAACCCCCTGTAACAAACAGTTTTCATGACAGTGCCAACTACACTACTTGATATAAAAAAAATTGTACAACATTTGTCACAAGTCACATATGCCTATAGACATTAGCTTTAGAAATACAGTGGACTCCCGTTACAACGAAGTCCACGGGACCAGCAGTTTTCTTTCATTATATCAAAATTTTGTTATAATCGAACAAACAGACAATAAAAATGGAGCCGATAATGTTGCGGCCTGAATTTTTATTTCGTCGTAACTGGAATTACTTTATAAAACTTGTTCATTATAACAGGAGTGCACTGTATCCCACTTTTCAAGAGACCCCCTTGTTACGAACAAATTTCTTCCCTACGACCTGGTATTTGTGAATTTGATGAATTTTAGCCACAGTGAGCCAAGTTTGTTGACGAGATACCTGATGCGTTGCAGCTTGAGGTTACTACCATTTTCTTCTGCTGATCAAACTCACATCAACAGAATTTTATGTCCAAGGTATGCCCTACAAAATCACTTTTGATCGACACAGGCATGGATAACCTTTACAAGGTACATTCTAGAGTTTATTTACAACAAGACTATTTACAGCATGTTTTGTGTCTAAACGGTATGGTATTTACAAATCGACGTAGCAGCAGAACTGGCGAGGTATTATGCAATGATTCATCTACAGTAAGTACCACACACGGGCATTCAGGGGTCTTCTTCAAAATGTGACAGAAACCCACCTGTCTACTAACAATTAGCCTCCAAAAGCAAAAAAATCAATCCCCTACAAACTAGGTGCAAGGCTGAATAAAAGTTTGTCGGCTTGAATTTCAACCAAGGAGACAGCTCACATCATGTACCGTAACCTTCCTTTCAACATTGGTCTTGAAGTTTTCCACTACCAGTTTACCTTGAGTGATCCCACAACTCTTGCGAGAACAAGCTTGAACTCTGTCCCAAAAAACACTGAAAACTGTCACCTGATTTTTGTGTTGAAATTTGAGCTCACATCCTCCATGCACATGTAAAGAAGTTATGTGGTCCAAATGGAAAATGCTTCTGAAGAGTAATTCTTTGGAAATACATTGCTGTACATATCTCGCAGACAAGTAATAGATTAGAGAACACAAAGATGTAAACATGTGTGCCCACTGTTTGGGAAAGATTAATAATTCTATCATCCCTCACAATGACAAAAGTAAGTTCATCTCTTGAAATACCTCCAATTCATATTGCATTCTACTGTTTCAGGTGACCCAAACCCGAGACTCCCTACAATGACATAGTCTAACCGTTCCTTTTGATTTGCCAAGACGATGGGATCCTTCACATGGGTTGGTGGTACAACTCATCACTTGAGAAGCAAAAGGCATTAACTCCAGTCATCTCACACAATCAATGCCCATCATTCTTTATACTGAACTACAGAATTTCCTGGCTCTTACGAGGTGAATAACCCTTGCGAGGAATACAATTTCCTCCCTTCCGGAAAACAAAAATCATATGTAATCATTTCATGACCCCAAATTCAAAGGGTTGATATCTGCTGTGCCAAAATGAAATGACATTGTGTACATGTATTTGATCCCAGCAAGAGCAATGGGCCACAAGCGAGATCTCCATGCCGGTTATAAAAAGCCCCTCTTACAACAAGGTGATTTTGCATGCCCCAAAATTTTACATACAGTGTATCCCTGTTTTTGTACTCTGATATAATGTGAAACCTGATATGTGACCCACTACAACAAAAGGATCCAAAAGTCAGGGGAGGACAATTTTCTGAAAATGACATGACATTATTCCCTTACTCTTCTACTTTAATTTCATGTACAACACAACTCATTAAAGTACTCGGTTGCAGAGATATCGATGATTTTATTAGCGCATGTCGAGTGATTTAGGAAATCAGTGTTTCAAGAAAACCACCTTCAAAGTTTTCTTTCCGACGCAATCATGATCAAGGAGAGGCTAGACGGTTTTCACCTCTTGACAATAGAAGGTATGCTCATAGCAACCTCCGCGATGTTCATTCAAGCTTAGTGCTAGCGGTCTACGCACGACCAATCAGTAACCAGGATGCCACGCACTAATAAATAAGATCATTCCTTCGTTGCTAGGGGGGGAGTCTTGCTGCGGTGCTAAATCCAAATCTTCAGACACGTTTCTGTTCCGTTGAAAGTCAGAAAATCATGGCATAGAAAAACGCTATTTCTTGCCTTTCCTTTGATCATTTAGCTTCGACATTTCGGCAGATGATAGACGAGACATTACACTACCGTATGTCAAAAAAAAAATTACAACGGGGCGCTGCGCAATGATATCTTTAAAAATATTGTATCAATCTAAATACAAATTCAGGGTATAAAACTACAAATGTACAACTCATTGCCCACATCTTACAGAAAACCCCATTCGATTTGCTTCAGTGGTCAAAGAGAAATGAGGAATTTTGTAGAGGATGTCGGGAATCTCTTTTGTCCAAGTTCTGTCTACTGTTCACACACAAAATCATTGAAGTGCTAAACTCGGAAGAATCCGATTCATGACATGCTTTACTACAATCCACATTTCTCTGTGACCGCTTAACCAAATCGAATGGGGATTTCTGCAAAATAGAGCTAAGATGTTATATTTTAAGACCCTGAAGAAGCATTGAAAAAAAAAAATAATCACATTGGATGTTATCAATGCGGAAATCTGACTGTAATTTTTGTGGGGCGTACTGCAGTATGTACCCCCAAAATTACAATCAAATTTTCGAATTGATAACATCCAAAATGATCGACCTGTCTAAGTGCTACTTCAGGGTCTTAAAATATAACATCTTAGCTCTGTTTTGCAGAAAACTCCATTCAATTTGGTTAAGCGGTCACAGAGAAATGTAGATTGTTGTAAAGCATGTCATGAGTCTGATTTTTCCCAGTTTAGCAATTCAATGCTCTAGTGCGTGAACAATAGACAGAACTTGGACGAAAGAGATTCCCGACATCCTCTACAAAATTCCTCATTTCTCTTTGACCACTGAAGCAAATCAAATGGGGTTTTCTGTAAGATGTGGGCAATGAGTTATAGTTTCATACACTGAATTTGTATTTAGATTGATTCACTATTTTGAAAGATATCATTGCGGGGGGTTCCGTTGTAATTTTTTTTGGGACATACTGTACAAAATCATGCCGAAAACAGAAATCCAATCATTTTGACTGATTTTGATGATCGCCCTTCAAACTCGATTTTCTCGGCTCGGTTGCCAACGACTTAAGGATCCTATTGTTGTGGTGGGACACATATAACAAGGTAAATTGTCATGGTTTTTAAGTCCTCATTCTAACAGGGTTCCCCTGTACAAAAGATATCTCTCATGCTTGTCCCAATGGGCATTCGTGAACAGTATCAAACTTTGAAAAGGCAAGTTCCTACCAGAAAGTCATAATACTTGCCCAATAGAGAATCTGACTTGCCCTTTAAAACTGCACTTGGGCTGTCAAGTACAGGTGTATACTCAAGTGACTACATTAGATATTTCTGCACCTTGGGAAAAAAAATACCTCTACGGAAAAAGTTTTCTCTAATTTTCAATGCCTGGACATTTGAAATTGCACTCATGACTGTAAAACATGCTTTCTTACATTTGTTTGCTACTAAAGATATCATAAATATTTTTGTGTTCTTGCACACGCAGGCTTGTGTTATTAGTTCATCTTCTCTTTTGACAATTCAACACATCTGTCAACAACATATGAGCTTTCTTTGTAAAAAAATCAATCCAATAATTTGTTACATATGGCACAGTCACACTATGCAAAGCTACACATAGTTTCACTACCTGGTATTTTGCTTCACATAGTTTGAGCAGTGTGACCGCTAACTTTTCAAGAAGTTACCCGCGAAACTTCCTGCATGCACTTCAGAAGTTTCTCACTTCCTGGGAAACTACATGTAGTTTTGTGAAATGTGACCACGCGGGGCTGAAACTTTGAGAAGTTTGTGATGCCAGGATAGATCCATTAATGTTGTGTCTCCTCATTGTGCATTGTTTTACGCTGTTGCGCATTTGCACTTTTTTCCTATAGAAGACCAAAACTACAAGTAGTTTCCTATCGCTGTTTGTCTGTAGTGTGACTGCGTGCTCAAACTTTTGGAAGATATCGGGAAGCAAACAATGGGTAGTTTAACACAGTGTGACCATGGCTATATTTACCAAATGATGTATAGTCAAGCTATACTAATATAATGCAGTATACGGCCAGTCATGACCATTTCAAGTGGGTGTTAGCTTACTTCACATACACTGTACTCTGCACAGAGAAATGGATGATGTATTGTCACGGCAACTCTTCTACTAAGAGATGAATTTTGCATCACTTGTACATCCTTCCAGAACATGTGGGGGAAACTTGAGTTGGATCATAAGAGAAATACTACAGTAAGCTGATGGCCTATCCAGTCTTGTAAGACGAGAGTATGCTGAACACAAATGTCCATAATCCAGTGTGACATTGTCACATTTCAATCAATATCCAGTCACATGCTTAGACCAGCATGATTCAGCACATATGGGACTGAGAGGTATGTAATGCCATATTTTGACAACAGAGTTGACATGAATCATTTACTCTAACTGACAGTTTGTTTTGTTGTTTTTTCATTGTGCCTTGCATGTTTACTTTTTTTTTTTAAAATTTGAAGCATTTCATACAATCAATTAATTTGCTAAATAGTGGTTTACGCCATCACACAAGGAAAGAGATTGCCCTTTCTTAGTTTCTATCTGGTACACTGTATTGCGAAGAATCTCTATACTCTTGTGCTCAGAACTCCTAAGCTTCCTTTGTACAAGAGATCTTGAAGATTCTTCATGTGGGTCTTTTGCTCATTTCATTTGGGGAAAGAAGCAGAAGAGAAAAATTAAAATATGCTTGGTCTTTGGAACTGAAAAGAAAAAAATGCCCAACTCTGGCAGAAAAACAGCACCTGCGTCGATCACCGTGACAACCACTGGAGCTTGTAACTATCACCTGCATCATCAATCAACACCCGCACAGCCATCATGTGGACCAATGTGCTGTGTAGGCGACTTTCGTATCAGCGACGTCTGCTTTAGAGAGTGCCAAGACATTCAAATCATTGTTCGTGGTTGCCATGTTGGCGAACTCTGGTGATTGCGATCTGGACTTTGAGGGTGCCCTCTATCCCCTGAACCACTGATGCACTGCCATCCATATTGCTAGAGACTGCCTGAGACAAACGCACATCTTGTGTGGTGTCCACGCTTGCACGAGGGCAATCATGTTTGATATAACAACTCTTTTTATCTGCCACACATTCTCCATTGCTAAGTCATCCACAAAGTTTGATAGCAACCATGTGCTAGTTCGGTGGGTCCTCTGATGGCCAAGCGCAAGACTTTACGATGTAGACCTTCAAGCTCCCTGGAGAAGGAAGCTGGGTCACAAAAGCGTCTTGTGCAGAATCTCCCATACCATCCTTCGTCTGAAGTAGGGCATATCATGCTGCAAGGAACAAGACAAAACAAACATACAAGTAAAAACACGGTATAACCCTTCTGCAATACATGCACAGAAAAATCTCACACTTCAGAGGAGAACCATCTACTGTGTATGCTGAATATTTTGCGAGGTTTTTAGGGTTTTATATTTTGCGAATTTCGCTATTCGTGAATTATAAAACACACAAAATTATTGGCTCTGATCCTAATATGAATGTGATGTGCATGTATGCATTTCTCCGTTCAATACTGAACTCCACGATCACGAATTTAATCACTCACAAATCGTCGCGGAGTCATGATTCGCGAAAATTTAGACTCACTGAATATATGGCGTATACAGTAATTCTGGCATCTGTAAGGTCCATCAGAATGTTTCTTTTTTTTTTCTTCTTTTTTTTCACTCAGTATCATTACAACCTAGTATTGGAAGATTCAATTTATACTTTGAGTGTAGAATGCAACATACCATTCACAAACTCTAACAAGATTTCCAGCTACTAAAAGAAAAAGAAAGTCCCATTTACAAAGTGAAAGAGTACTTGAAATAAAAAAAATTACTTTGGGCAAGGTCACATTTCTAGAGGCCGGTCTGTTCAAAAGTGAACAAATGAATAATAAGTGGACGACAAGGTGCATCGCCTAGCAATGAATCGTGAGCAACTGGTGAATACTCTTTCATAACATGTAGTCTCCATGACATTAGTGTATGTCAATGGTTACTGGTATATTCTAGTTGAAAATTTATTTAATTCATTTCCAGCGGGAAGATACAGTAAAGCTCATACCATCTTTCTATTTTTCAATGAATATCTGATAAGAAATGCGTCTCACTTCACTACAGTCTCGCCCTAATAACCCTTTGAAGACAAGTCCCAAGAATACTCGGGCAGGTGTCTATTGGACATGCATCCTATACCGAATCAGTCCGTCCTCAATGGGTTAAGCAGTAGAGTACCATGCCTTGAGAAAGATGCCATGCCACTAAACTGGTGGTTTCATGTTAATCAAGTCCCCAATAAATGATTGTGACTGTACCTGGGAGAGAAGGGAGGTTGGAGGGCGGCTGTTTGTAGTCACACCAACTGGGAACTCACCTGAGTGAAGGTGATGGGGGCATCCCTAGAGACGTATTCGGCGTACTTGCAGGCAAACATGCCACAGTCTGAGCCATTAAGCTGCTGAGGGATGTCCCTGGGACACTGGTACGTCCAGCCCTCCATGCTATACTCCTGCTTCTTCTTGTCGGCGTGCTCAGATACCACGTAGTCCCTTTGGGGCGGAGGATGCGGGAATGAGGGAGGAATTTAGCAAGGCAGCTGACATTCATGCATCAAAATCAGGGAAGACTCTTGAAAGTTTTCAGGGGGATTCTTCTGTGTTATATTATGCATCTAAATTGGCAAAACTACTGTAAAAATGAAAAATTCTATGAGACTATTTTTTCACGCTCAGATGGAATAAGGTAAATACTGTATTTGTTGGGTTTTTTTTTTCAATTCAATTTTCATGATAGTTGCATGTCGCAGGAAATGCCTGAAATGTCCACATCACAGAAATTTCCATTTTTACAGTACTAATCCCCAAATCAGGGAGGCTTTCATACTTTTGCAACAGGCTGTGGACAAATACCTAATCTTTTTCTTGGGGGGGGGGGGGGAGGTTGGGGGAATACTCCAAAAGAATCAGGGAGACTTGGTATTAGTATCAAGAAGATAAATTTGCAGAAGCTGAGAAATTCTTAGGCTTATTGTGAGCATGAGGTAGCCAGCCCATCAAAGGTAAATTCCAACTTATATTGGTTTCTGCTGGTATACCTTAAGAGGCCTTCCATTGCCTTAGACTAGATTCCCCCTCACCTGACTTCCATCTTTGGCCAAAAGAGTTAATGTTTTGCCTTAGCATGTGGTAAATTATTTTGTTGCAGGGTACTCTAAAATGAAAGTCTGGGCCTTGAGCCCCCCCCCCCCCCCCCCCCCCCATAACAACAACAACAACAACAACAAAACAAAACAAAACAAAACACAATGCAACAACAACAACAACAAACAAGAAAAAAAAAAAGAAAACAAGCTTAGAAAAACAGAAACAAAAAAAAAAAGAGCAGCCTATTGCCAGAACCAATGGATGGTTCAGTATTCATATTGCAGAAGATTGATCAGAAGGGGTTATTGTACAGAGGTGAACTGTTAATGAAGTCTTTTTTACCCGTTGAAGACTTGAAATCCCAAGTATACTCAGGCAGGTGTCTATGGGAAATGCGTGTTACAGCAAAATCAACCCATCCTCAACGGGCTAATACACAGATGACGATGTTTATGTGAAAGTGAGGAGGACTGAAGCTATTCCCTTTCACATGAAAATGCAACAGACTAAGAGCTACAGCTTGTAAACATCAACTTGTGGCTGTTGATTAAACATTACAGAAACAAACTGACGAGTTGACAAGAAACAGGTTTTGAATACTTGAGACCCTCAATAAAGCAGGTCATTCCGACATACCGTAACGCATCCAGACATTGCTGGTTTTGGCTGCCCATGGAATCGAAGAAGGAAATGCTTTTGTCCCGGAAGTCTATCACCTGCAGAAAGCAATCAAAAAGAAACAGAAAAGATGTAAGGAACAGAATGAAGCAGAACTACGGCCGAAAACAAGCTTTATGATAGCTAGCAGGAAAGAAATATCGTGCCCCAAAAGGCACGGGTCAGACACATAAACCACTAATTAAACAAAACTATTCTGTCAGAGGTGTTTCTATGCAGGTTAAAGTACATGCAGGCTGACTCAAAAAAAGAAAGAAAAAAAAGAAGCAAATTCAGCAGGGTAGGATAGTGTCATGATCATGTCCATGAGTAATTCAGCAGATTTATTTCTGTTCCTACAGGAGAGTAGAGATGATAATGTTTTGAGTTGGAAGTGAATGATCAGGATTTTCGTGTATCGATGTGACTATAATGCCTGCAGCCATAATGCAGTGAGCATTGAATGTTGAGAAAAAAAAACAAAAAAAATCACAGCCTTATTGCATAAAAAGATGTAAACAAAAACAAGTCAGAAAATCAAACATAAGTCATGTATCAGCCAATCAGAATAAAGTACTCAGAGTTGTACATTTGATCTCAATCTTTATGAAACAGGACCCTGGAATCTTACTCTAGCGCATAGAGTGAGATCTGAACCATAGTATTATGTCCTTACCCTCCCTTCATTTTCCGTTACTTTTTCATCTCGATATTCCTATGGAGAAGGAGTGACAAAGTTTGCCCTCCCTAATCAGTGAAACTTGCGCAATCAAAAATCAGTTTAACTCTTCATGTATGTTTATCTTCATTTTTCAAGCACAGTGTATGCACATAGAGCCTTTCACAAAAGGAAAATGAACTTTTGTTTAATATTAAAGATAAGTTTTGGTCCCTCAAAAGTTTCCCTGAGTTTCCTTGTCTTAGTTTGTGTTTCAGGTTAAAGTACCTTTCATATAACTAACACTGTGAGACTTACTCGCCCCAAAGTGCTCTCATGTCTTAGTAATCACGCAATAATGGTTTCGCACAATACGTGTACGTGTATATTGATTCTCGCGGTACAGCGTCAAGTCAAACTAACGGCTCGTTCGAATTTTTCAGAGCCCGCTCTGCTCTGGTACGAAACCATTATTGCATGATTACTATTAAAGACATGAGAGCACTTTGGGGCGAGTAATTCTCAGTGTTAGTTATATGAAAGGTACTTTAACCTGAAACACAAACTAAGACAAGGAAATTCAGGGAAACTTTTGAGGTCCCAAAACTTTATATCATCTTTAAGTGCAAACATAAATATGAACTGACAAACAGTAACACAACAGATCTAAAATCAAGACACAAAGGCTAGATAATAAATAGGAAGTACAACCCTCCCCATGGTCATCTGCTCTATGAACATGGTCAACAACAGACTGACATTTCCAACAATACGGTGAGAGATGGACATTCATGTGTCGCACTGACCGCTAAGCACCAGTGCATTCCCAGGTGGACGGGAACGAGGACCATGTCCTTGGCAAAGATATCTGTCCGTTTGGTCCAGCGCCGTATGCTGTTGTAGCCAGAGTTGACCAGCTTTGGGTAGAAGAATGTGTTGAAGTAGTGCAAGGTTGGGTACTCCTGAACAGGCCATGATGATCATGTCAAAAGAATATAAACAAATAACATGACATAATCAATCTATACAGCACCTTTTTCTTATCGTTACGAAGGGCATATGGAGAATTAAACTATAATTACAAAGATAAAGATAAAAATCTAAGTAGTTTAACTGAAAATATGACTACAGTAAACTTACACGAACATTGTTTACAACATTTTCCTGGAAAAAATATAAAATCTACAAATAAAGAGCCTCCCCCTCCCCCCCCCAAAAAAAAACAAACAAACAAACGATCCAAACAACAAGCAAAATGTAACAAAATTTATGCAACCTACAGTATAGAATACAGCAAAACTACATTGGGAAACAGGTTTTTTTTTTTGTTTTTTTTTTGGTTAATTCCCAAATCATTACTGCAATCAAAATTCTTAAAATGTAGACTACTTTATGATACACCATGTATTTCAAACCATGTGTAAACTTGGACATAAATAATGCAAGGCGCATGTACGTAAACAACTATTGCACGAGGTGCACATGTAGTTCATGAAAATTCTCACGCTTAGTTAATGCCTCAACCTACTTGTCAAAAATCCATCAACACAGACATCAAAATATTATGTGAGAGTACTGTAAGAACATTTCATACAGAGAGGGGACTGTCCACTAAGAAGAGTTTCATATAGCTTTTTCAATCAAATTTATCAAATAAATGCACACTGTATTGTATCAGTAGCACTGGTCAGACTAGGCAAAACTATACGCAGCTCACTTCCTGATAACTTCCCATAGTTTGAGTGTGCGATCACACTACTGAAAAAAACTGCCCATAGTTTGAGCGGTGTGAAACTACCCAAAGTTTTGGTCTCTGACATGCATGCTCTACTCAGGCAAAAAAACTCTGCGCTCTCCTCCAAAATATTTAGTATCAAAAATACAAATGCACAACAGCAAGTAAAATAATCACAATATGCATAAATTAAATGAAACGGATCTAATCACGTGACAAACTTCTCAAAGATTCAGCCGTGGGTGGCCACACTACACTAAACTACGTATCATTTCGCGGGAAGTGAGAAACTTCCAAACTGTATGCTGGACTTTTGCTGGAACCTTCATGGAAAATTTTGCTGGTAGGATTCTGAGCAGTTTGCAGTCAGACTGTCCAAACTATGTAAAGCAAAATATTAGGAAGTGAAACTACAGATGTGTATGCACAGTTCTGCGTAGTGTGACCAGGGCTATCGGTAACATTGTTAACCTTACCTCTCTGGTATTGCTCCTTTCCATTAGCAGCTCAAAGTAGAAATTCATCACCTACGGTAAACCACAAAGAGGAAACACTAAAGTGAGTACTCTGAAGAAAACATCCTTCCCTCCCCCATAAATACAAGCTGGAAAAATTGATGGATGCTTAAGGTGATGAAACAGTACACAACCCTCATCAAAATTCACAATCAGTGTTACTTGACCCATTGTAGTCCCAAGTACACTTGGGCAGGTGTCTATGGGAAATGCATTTAAATAGTAAAATCAGCTCGTCCTCATTAATACTGAATGATAAAAATTAATAGTGAAGCAATCTCAATGATGAAAGATGAGAAGTAAAATGCTTGTTTCCTAGCAACCCATCCAGAGGGTCATCCAGCGCTCTCACCTCATCATTGAGCCAGTTGAGTCCTCGGAGGGTCTGCATGTCACGCCTTGTGATGGTGAGCCGGAATCCTGAGACCAGCGCCTCCTGGGAGGGGTTGGGATGGAAGGCTCGCTCTATCTCTTCATCCATCTCAAGGGTCAGCTCAGCAAATTCTTCTCCCTCCCCCTCCTCCTCCTCGTCCTCCTCACCTTCCTCTTCCTCATCCTCTTCTTCCAATTCCTCCTCCTCTTCATCCTCATCTATGACCTCCACCACATCCTCCTCCTCTTCTTCTACCTTCTCATCGACCCGATAGATCACATCCTCAACCACGCCCGGTTCCTTCTCAGCCTGGCTTATTCTGGCTTTTATCTGTCAGGGTGGACATTTATTCCATGTTTGAGGCATAGATGCAACTCCTAGTTTTTCATTTTCATGTTCATTTGTTAGCGGCATATAATCTGACTTGTAGCAAGTGACAAGAACATATGAACACACTACTTTGATGATTACCTTTAAGTTTAGTCCAGCAATAATGCACAAAAAATTCACTGATTTATTCTCATCCAGATGGTACAGATATCTTGAAATGATAACATATTATATAACCATACTTTCAAGAAAGAGTTATCATTTCTATTTCAAATATCTTATTGAAGTTTGTGATGTCTTAAAGTATACAACTGTTGAATCATCAGGACTTCATTTAGCCATAATAGTGATGGACTATCAGGTTTGAAGCAACTTAACCTGACTACCTGTGAAAAACACATGACCATTTGCAGGCTTTTTATTCCAATTTTTATCATTAATGATATCAAACTGTGTGTGTGAAATGATTGACAAATTCACTTACAATTTCTTGTGCCTCAGCTTGTCCTTTTGCTCTCTGAAATGAAAAATTGGGAAATGAAAATATCAAAATATTGCAATGATGCCAAATGATTGCATTACTTTTACAGGACATTTTACTTTCTGCATTTGCTGTTTAGTCCCTACACGTTTAGTTGTTTTTTTCTTTTTGAAAGGGCCATCTGATGTCTCATTGCTGTACAATACAACCCCCTGTTGCAAAATAACTACCTGTACCCCCTCAAAAAAAAAAAAAAAAAAAAAAAAAAAACCAGCAAAACCAAATCCAATGTAGCCACTGTTCTAATAACAAGTGAAGCAGGAGTCATATACAAGTCAAAAACAAATTTTGAATGGACTTGTGCAATACCATAATAACAGAAAATACCACTGAACTTCAAAATTTGATATCTTATCCTTTCTCAGGCATCTTTCATTTCCACAAAAAAAGATAATTAAAATAAAATGAAATAAAGGACTTGGTCGAGAGTTGTTTGTGCATCCTTTCAGAAGAAAAGGAATCAACCTTTTTAAAAGGCTGCACTGCGTCCTACGGAACCTGCCCAATATCTGACAAGCTCTTCACCCTAAAACACTCCACTAAATGATGAATGCACAAACATTCTAATAATGTTTCTATGTATTGGGAGGATAACTAAGAAAAAAATAAAATTCTCCAATAATTTCTTTCACTCACCCTCTCTGCATAAAGCTTGACTTTGAGATGCTGTTCATCAATCTCTCTCTGCTTTATCCTGACGCTGGACTCAAAGCGGGATTTTCTGGGGTGCAAAATGAGATAAGGATGTGCAGTTAGAGGGGAAAAGAGTGCCATTGCAAATCTGGGAATGAATCAAAAAGTGGTCATAAGCCTGATTAGCATGACAGAAGTTTGATTTGGATTACAAACCATGGAAAAATCTTATATTCTTACACCTTAAGCAGGAATGGGTATCTCAGCTGATTTATAAAAACATAAAAAGAAACTTCAAAACTCACCATTCTCAACACAGTTATAGCACAGAGTAGTAGGGTATTCTGTTCCCAAAATATGTTTAAAGGGATAGTACAGTATTGGTGGAGATTAGAATTGGGCTTTTAAATTTTTGGGAGATACCAAGAAAAGACTTATGAAATAGTACAGAGCATACCATTTTAAGAGGAATTCAAAGTTTATTTGATAAACATCGGGTTTGGAATGACTGAAACATCCAAAAACAAAGTAAAATAAAGCGATCGTAATAAAATGTGGGTCCCACACTTTATTGAATCGCTCTGTTTTCGATATCTCAGCCACTTCAAAACCAATTTTCATCAAATAAACGTTGAATTCCTCATGGAATTACATGCTCTTTCATATTTCATAAGAGGTTTGCCATTATCTCACCAAAAAATGTTAGAAACCTGAAATTAGGTCTCAACCAAAACTATACGATCCCTTTAAGTAAGCAGCTGACAGTAATTTCTCACTTCAAAAATGTACAATCTTCTTTCAGATGAGAGACAATGATATCAAAATCAATATAACATATTTGTCATCACAAGATAATGATTTTCACTGAATGCATTCAATATATTCAGGTATTGTCACTTACAAGTCTTTAAACCAGTCATCTGCAAGATAGGGCGTGGCACACAAGCTTCGCTGGAAGGCACTCATGGGCGTGGTCTTGGGTGGAGACCTGACCGAGGTAATCTGGACTGGGCTCTCTGATTCATTGAAGTCTGAAAGGTAAATCATAGGGAAGTTTGTAACTATTTTCAAACGTATTAATGAAATTTGAGCAAAGAAAATGGGATTTCATCGAGATTTAAACTCGAGACCTGCAGGTTGCCAGACCTGAGCTCTTACCCACTGAGGTACAGAAGGCCCTAGTGTGGTGTTTGTCCTAGAAACTCCCTGATTTTCAATGCTTTTGTGGTCAGAAGCATACTTAGACCTGACATAAACTCGTAGGAGAGAGATCAACATAGGGATGAATGTGAGGGATCACCAAAGTGATGCAATTTTCAAACATGTGAAGATTATCCCTTAGTTTGCGGTCATTTTCCTAAACTTTATAGATTTATGTATGCATGAAATTCACTTTTAGCATTAAACTATACAAACAAAATATGATGTCAGAAAATATAGATGTGACAAAACCAATACACAGAGTCCGTCACTAGACAATGGTTAATCAGTATCTCTTTTTATATGCACAATGATTCGTGGAAGGATGATAGCCTATCAATATATGAAATGGAAATACTTTGAAAACCAAAATCAACTTTTAACTAGACAGCAGGAACAACATAGAGACATAAGGGAAAAGTAACCTCATCACCGGTGTAAGAAATTCATTAACCAGTTACATATGGATCTTACAGTGATAGGTATTTGTTAATTCCTTGGACTCTTTCCTTCCGAAAAGAAAACAAGAAAACAACTTTCATGGTAAATACAACTCTTGCATTAAGTCGATATGCACATTTCTTATTCTCTCCCTAGAAGATTAGCTAGGGCTTTAATCTCTCACCAGGCTGGGCAGGCGTAGCTGCAACAGCTCTCTCCCCAGAGGGTGTCCCAGGGCTGAGGTGACTGGCTGGGGCGTGGATCCGCTGCCTCACCGCCTCTCGGATCTCACGCTGTGTGGAGAACTGGTGGGGCAGGACACGAGTGCCCAGCTGGCTGGTCTGAGTGGACGGGCCAAAGGATGACCGCTGGTTAGCTGCCGATGTACGGCTCAGCTCTGGTGCCTTTGGTCTGGGTGGAAATCAAGATACATAACTACATGAACTTTGGATAATGACACATCACAACGCAATCTGATATAAATACCATTATTGTTATCTAGATAAATCTGCTGCCGGCATTGGCTAAAACCTCACCTACAACAATTTGATAGACTGACTAAATTGACACAATCCTATGAATCTCTGAATTAAATACCTCTAATACTTAGATAACCCAGCTTTCAGATTCACAGTAAGATGTCCTGGATCCTATAGTAGCAATATGATACTCTGTTTGACACCAGCAACCTATAATCCACACTGTATATATATGATATAGTTGGTTCTCTAACTGCATGGCAACAAAAACAAAACTTATAGTTGTTACTTTCATAGTTGTAATTGCAATTCAATATCCTTCTTGAAACTCACAATTAGAAGCCTTGGAGAACTTACGTGAAGTGAGGCTCCTGCTCATATCTCTGCATGACAACAATACAATTTCTGATCAACTTTTTGCCCATCAGGTAGAATGTGACGTCATTCACCTCTTTTGATTTCCTAGAGCCAACCAACCCACAAAATTGTCTCACACAGTAAATTTCAATGCTGTAGAAATACTGTTGCATAACACTTTGAACACTTTGGTGTGGAAGACACTATAGTCACTACATAAAAACAACAAAAGGCATCTCCTATAATTACAACACATCATATAATGTAACACACAAACAGGAAAAAACAAACAAACAAACAAACACACACACACACACACAAAGCTCTGTGTGTTGAAGGTCTTCTCACCTAGCGCCTGTCTGTTGAGTCACAGTAGAGGGAGCCCTAGGCCTTGTATCAGGGCCCTGCAGAGTGGACGTGCTGGTCACACCCGAGCTGTAATCTTTGGAAAACTGCTGCAGCAAATTCTGATACTCTTGTCTCTCTTTTAATCTCACACACTAGGGCAGACAGAAAGCAACAAAATAGAAATAAAAATTTAAATGAGGGCAAAAAATAAGCTTAACATTTGTTTTGGTAACCAAAGCTTCAAATGTTAGAAGCCCTCAGAGGCATACTCTATATGTTTATTACCTCATGAGCATAATTTCTGAATCGCAGTCACTTAGGAAAATTTCTTGAGTGGGCAAAATCATAATCTAGAAGCAGAAATATGGAATTGAAAATTGCTATTATTATTTTGCTCGACACAATTCACATTATGTGTTTGAATAGCTATGAACACAGTACTCACTGTCAGTCACCACCCTACCTGGACTCCAAGGCACTTTGGTTAGGTCGGTTTGGAAAATCATACACAAATTACAAAGTTTACTTGAACTACTGTAAAAGTGGAAATTTTTGCGGTGTTGAAATTTTCACGCATTTCGTGCAACCAGAAACTAGCGCGAAAATGAAAGCATGCGAATATTTTTGCTTGCCATATGTTCCTGTGCGTAATGTCTTGATTCCGCGGATTTAAAAATACGCCAAACTCTTCTTACCTGGCCAAGCGCGAAAAAATATCCACTTTTACAGTATGAGTTTTGAGGAAACACTCACCTCCCTGGCCGTCAGTTTGCTGTTTGGCAAGTGAGGGCGTCCTCTCGAGGTATGTGAGACGACCTTTCTCTTTGTTGGTCCGGGAAACAGTTTGTCTTTGACGGGGACATAGCTCTCGGGTTTAATGGGACCTCTGGCAGTGACTTGTGAGTTGCTAGGAAAATAGTGAGGATATTGTGGAAGAATTATTTCCGATTTGCAAATACTGTACAAATACATACATGTACATGCATGGCACCCGATTGACAAACTGCCCTACACTGACATAAATAATTGAATCAATAAATGAACATGTACATTCTTTGTATAAACAGCAAATCTATATAATTGCTGTAGTGATATATAAAATGCTTTGTTTTGTGTTTTTTTTTAACATGCAACACATCTTCTGTTCACTCGAAATATACCCTCCATGCAAAAAAAGAAAAAAAAAAGCAATGGAAAATGTTTACGAAAAATGAACGAATAATCTTTATATATGCTTCAGTTACCTAAAGAGTATATCTTTCCTTACAATTTAGTTACCTTTTTGATATGTTGGATAACGACTCTTGTGGCTTCACTGCTGAGATGCCACCCCTGATCCAATCCAAGTCATCTTGTTCTTCATGGTGTCCATTGTGTAGAACTGGTACAGGAGACTTGTTTGACGTAATGTTTGTACTTGATGATAAATGTTTCCGGTGTGGAGGCTCCCCAGCTAAAAGTATGAAAAGGAATAGAATTGGTTCACTTTATAAAGGAGTCAAAAGATTTCTCCTTTTTCTTCCCCGTAACATTTAAAATATAATAATTTTAGTGGCGTGAATGGACCATTGGAGAAAAAAGGTACTAACAAGCCCTGATGTAAGTATATATCTATGATAATATATAATATAAATATTCATGAATACAATATACATACATATATTACCTGGCTCTTTGAAAGACACTGGACCAGAAGTATTCTTGCCTTTGTTTTGTGTTGACATGTTGTTGGATCTTGATGGAACTGCAGCATGGCTCACAGCCTGAAGGCGACAAAAGATAAAACATCAAAATTACCTTCTGTGGTTTGAAGTAATGCCAAACCATGACAGCAATAAACATGTATCGGTGCACCAGTGACCAAAATAGCCGCCTGACACCTTTTCCAAAACAACTGCAGAGACTCCAACTCCCCCGCTTTCGACGGGAGATCTCCCGCCGAAAGCCCATTTTTGCAAAATCTCCCGTTCTCCCGCTTGAGATTTAATTTCTCCCGCCCTTGCTCTGTGTCTCCCGCTTGAAATGATTTCTTACTTTTTTGTCTTATTATGTTGAAAAATATGCCTTAGATAGCACGAGAGAGCATCAAGAACCCTAATTATTACAGCTTCCAGGGCCCAAGCGGGCCCTGGACCCCGGCTGCAAGGAACTTCGCGCTCATGATATGCGCTTCGCACACATCAAGTTGGAGTCTCCTGTTTGCTAGGGGTTTCAGGTGGGAGAATCTCCAGATCAGAAGGTGCTTGGGGTTGGAGTTTCTGCAACTGGCCACACTATTTTTGAAGATGGCTGCCACCATTTGTCTTTTTTAAGGGCCCCACAAATTGAAAAGTTGATGTGGGAGTCTGAAATATGAAATGCAATCTTTCTAAACGTAAAATGACACACAATCACACAATGATTCTGCACCGCGAGAAGACCTCGCTATGAGGCTTCTTGACTTTCTTCTTTCAAGTCTCGCGCAACTTTTGAGAAGAAATTTGCAACATCCACATGGACCATTATGAAGCTACGCCCTTCTTTATAATGGCATGTCACCCCAAAACAGTCACAAATTTGGGACTTTGTGTATATTTCATATGGAAAACAGTGCTCTCTATTTTTACTATTCATCACTTTGATTAATTACATGCTAATTATGGTACAAAAGTGGTTCATGACAACTTCCACTGAAAAAAAGAAAAAAAATCAAAACAAAGAAAAACATAAGAAATTCCAAAAACAATAAAATACACAAGAATTTAAATGACTTTTGGAAGTTTATATGATGTATGATTGTGCAATATGTTAAAACAGACATAGGAACCCAAAAATAGACTCTCAATGCTTTGAAGTAGTGTCTTAAAGACTAACATAAGATGTTGGGCTTAATTTGCATAATTAATTGATTAGAATTAGAAATGGATAACTTAGCATAGCCAAAAAGGATCGACCTGTTTCGGGTTTAAAATAAAATCATAATAATTGAAAAAAGCACATTTTTTCTTTCTCTTTGACATAGAGTTTTTATTTTTGCTAAATACATTGTAAATTAAAGAGAAAAAAGCAGGTGGTCTCATAAAAGGAAGTGAATGGGAAGCTACACATACAAGTATTTTTTTTTTAACATTACCTCGTGAATCTCAGAAAATTTTCGCCCATATATACAGTGCACTCGTATTATAACAAACATGGTTATAACAAATTTGTGGAAAAATTAAAAATTTAGGTAAAAAATAATCATCTATTAATATTTATGTACTTTACTATTTAGCTATATAATGACATTTTGATAAAAAGAAAGAAAAAACCAGTCCCAAGGACTTCATTATAATTGGAGTGCACTGTAGCATATATTGTGGAATGATCCCAACAGAACTTGTATATGTTTCAAAATAGTTTGGTTGTGCAATGCATCCTAAGATATAAACAATACAAAACGGGAGATATAAGAACTCCTTTTAATAGTGTGCCATGTGTCCAGATTTTACATGATTTGATTATTGAGCACACTCCCTTCCATTTTTCATCCCATACCCACCGCATGTGAGGAGTGCCAAGCATGGGGCTGTCTGTGGTTGTTTTCTACTCCTGGTTCCCCCACGTGTTCTGGGTAGCTCCTCTCCATGAAGTGTTCAACGGGTCGGAAGAAGTAGTTCTCTCCAAACGAGGTTGCCTTCTTCTTGATCCACGTCGCCACTTTGACGAGAGGCGTGGATTCGCGGGAGTTGGTCAAGTCATCTGTAGTAAACATGGTACAATGTACCGTGTACATGTATATTTTGGTTATTTAAAAAAAAGAAAAAAATATAAAAATCCATCCACATGTTGTTCATCTTAATAGCTTAAGTGAATCTGAATCAACTCATGTCCTGTCTCTGCTTTTAATATCGTAACACAAGGAAAAATTGTAGGCTCTTTCTTTTTCTGCTAATGTAAATACATGTGTTACCCTACATCAAATTTGGACAGAAGACAGTGTAATGCCTCATAACGTAAGAGATCTTCTCTTTCTTAACATACATGAACACTGTGATATACTTTGCCATAAAGGTTTGGAGATGTACCAATTCCCCTAATACCCCTCTTTGTTTTTCTGTCCAAAACACTGATGTTATAGCCCCATGTTGGATAGTCTAGCAATCATGATTTAAACAAACAATAACATTTTCAGTGAGAAGTCTACAAATTCACACAGAAATCATGAAAATCTTTGTTCTCCTCATATTGTTACCTGTATGGTTAGATGTACGTGCCCTCTTTGGCCGAGGTGTCTCCAAAACATCTTGAGTTACATCGTCCAAACTGCAAAAATGTAAGTGGAATAAGTCAATCAGATAGACAGAGGAAGAGGATTCTAGAAAAATGCAGTCAATACTCCAGACTTGCGTTGCTGACACACGCGTAACACTTGCTTTAAAGAACTTGTAGCTGCAGCCCAACCAAATGTCATGCCATGTGTAGTACAGTGTCCCGTTATGCACAGCATGGTGTGTGAAAAGTAATTTAAGCAAAAATGCACTAGAGTTTAACCGAGAGTAAAATACTCCGTTTGCGGCAGGTTAAGGGTTTTTCCACACAGTAAACAAATCAGGCAAATTATCTTCAACCATTTTATATATCATAGACAAGATCATTCATTAACGACATTGTTTTCATAAAAAATTTGATCAATGACAAACACGGTTTTCAAGATTTACCAGGGCAAAACCCGGCACAATTTTCGCCGATATGCGCCGTAGTAGCTTGCGGCACAATGTACAATCCCTATGCAATACGCGCGTGCTCCGCATAAGCGCCATGCAATTCCCATTGCGAAAGCATGTGAAAATAGCGGGCGCACATGCACTGGCTGCAAACAGGATCACAATTCTGGCGGTGTTGTTGATGTCTTTCTCGTGTTTTTCTTTTTTTTTTTCTCGATGGTAACACCCACTTTCCGAAAAAAATGGCGGCCCACATCCGTTCGTGAAAGTTCTATTTTACGTGAGGATATGTTATCAAAATCCATGAACATCGATAAAACGACACAAAATCCAGTGTCTTGGACCATTGTTTCTTAACTGTTCTGTTAAGAAGTACCGAAAATTAAATTTTGGATGCGATATGTTGTCATTTACGACAATTACCACTAAGTTGCCATTTGTGTGCAATTCCTCTGGTTAGGTGAGAAAATTTCACTTTTGTCGGAGATTGTGCCAATTTTATCGGTTGGTTTTCGTTGATTGGGAGTGTGTTAGCGTAGATATGTGTAGTGTACATGTAGAGGTCTATAGTGCAATACTGTGTTTAGCGGTATATTACCGAGTATGTTGTACCTGCTGTGAACAGGCGCACGGCCGCATACTGCCGCAGCCAGTTACTCTAAGTTTAGTTCAAGTTCAATTCCAATTGTTAGTTTCTAAACTAAAATACTGGGGCCGTATTCTGAGAGCTTATTAAGTGTCTGATTAGCACTTAATTACCGAATTGGTATTCTGAGAGCATGATTAAGTAGGGGGTATATTAACTACCATAGCAACAAGCGTTTTGGCGGGAAGGACCTACGCGTTTGCGCGTATCAATGCGCGTGCACCTCTGAGAGGACTTAATCACAGAGTTAAGGCCAAGTAAAAAAAGAAAGTAGTTTCTCGTCCGGGTTTTTTGAGCAAGGAGATGAGGGAGGTCCTTACTATTTGATATCTTACTATTTTTTCAAGGATCGTCAAAATGAAAGTAATATGTGTTTCTCGTCCGGTAATTCTGAGAAAGGTAACGAGAGAGGGATTTACAATTTCCTATATTCAATTTATGAAATGAAACATCACTCTGGTAGCTGTGTTATGAGACCAGGTCCCAAGTGTACGTCTTGCCTGCACTCTGTGCATTTTCAAACAAATAGATATATGTGCCATACTTGAAATGAAACTTCATGCATGCAGAAATACATTTGCTTTTTCTTTCCACTACAGATGTCAAGGGAAAATGACCATCTTAATACTGGTATTTAGTGTTGTAATGGCTTTTCTGATACCAGTGTACTTGCAATTCTGATGTATTGTGCTATTAATTGAAACAGGTATAAAACATGTCTTTCAACAAATGTACGACTGAAATAAATTCCATGATATTCAAAACACTAGCTTTATTTATTGGTGTTTGTGACTTTTTGTGTCCACACAGCTGGTATGTATATCTGCAGTTCTTCACAGTACAATTGTAGCACATTCAACTGGAAACTGGCTTGTACAATTGCAGATGGATGTCAAAATGATACTGATATGGCATTCTAGCATTAAACGTTTAAAGATGTTTCTTCATGTTCTAAAAAGACATTTGATAATCACTCATTATTTGGATGATGAATGATTGTATAACAGTACACACTACAGATGATACCACTCACGGCTGTGTCCGTGAATTTACATCGTGAAGAAAAGTATCCCGCAGAAATACGAGACAAACCAGAATCCGTGGAAAAGTTATTTATTTTGTAGATACACCCATTTAATAATTCTACATTTGCTGGAAAAGCGCATTCATTTTCTCTGCAAAATAGAATGTATCGCCGTGACAGACCAGGGGATGGGGACCCTGGACAGCTACAAAACACGCACACTTTGCCGATATACGGTGCGACACGGCCACTGCACTGGCACCAGGGAGTCCTGCTGGCACCGTACCTTCCGACACTGCACACACATGCACATAGTCACAATGACATGAAAATGTATACAAACTCGATACCGTACAATCCTCACAAGCATTTGTACAGTACAATTCATCCGCTTAAAATATCAGAAACGGGGAAAAATACGAACAACGCGCGAAATATGCGTGGAATAACAGCGATTGTTCGCAAAAATGTTGCCGCTATCGCGTTCACGACGTACCGAGTGCGCTGTACATCACAGCCCAGTAGGCCGGCCCGCCGCGCCGCCCATCCAACTACAGTGCAGTTCGACTGCTTTGTGGGTCATTCCTTCTTGCCGATCGGCCGAGCTCGCAGTGTGAAATGCATGCGTTATTACACATACGCACTACACACAGAAGCTACAGCTGTACTACAGTCTACAGCTAAGTAGAGGACGCAAGGCGTAAAAATTAGAAATGAGACGTCACGATTGGTAGGTGAATTGTCGATCTTTTTTTTTTCGGCGGCCGAAAAAATAGTAAATATCAAAAAAAGTCGATGCGGCAACTGAAAATCGATGCGGGCGGGGAGCGGGCTGGGACGAGAATTATGAATTTCTTGGTATTTTCAGCGCCATTTTGAAAATAGTAAATAGTAAAAAAATCGATGCGGCGGCCAAAATCGATGCGCGCGAGGACGAGAAACTGGTTTCTTTTTTTACTTGGCCTAATTACGAATCGGTATTCTGAGGGTGTAATTAAGTATGAAAGTTAATGAAAAACTTAATGATACCAAAGAGTGTCATTAACTACTCCGATATCACGCATTACATCGTGTTTTCTCTGCCACAGCGATGCTTACCGTCTTCGGTAACCGAGGAGCGGTTGAATCTTGTTATCATGGTATCCGTAGAATTCAGAGAAAAAAAGAAATATAGCCGATCTTCGAGGAATTTTGTCATTTTATTTGAGCAAAGAGGTTGAGACCTTCGCGTGCGTAGGTGAGGGGTTGTAATCAAATACCGGAGTGTGCGCACGGAGCTCTTGGGCTGTAATTACAGGGATGTGGAGGAGCGCGCATTGAGGGCATATTTGCGCGTGTAATCATCATTTTGGCTTCTAACAACTCGTCTGATTGGATGGAATAACAATTAGATGGGAGGGACCTAAGATAATTACAGGGGACTTAATCATACCTTAATTACGTCCTCAGAATACCGATTTTGCCCATGATTAAGGGCCTATTAACTTCGCGACTTAATCACGAAGTTAATTACAGACTTAATTACGACCTCAGAATACCACCCCTGGAAACAAAAGCATAACAGATTTAATACAGATTGCACAAATTGACCACTAGCCACTCAAGCTCGGGGCCCCGTGTGGATACATCACAAGGCAAGGCCTAAGCCATGAGCTCGCTTAGCATCCTCAGGCTCAGGAAACAGCTCTCTGTCGCTGCACAGAATTGCAGAAGTCGCTCGCACGGCCACGAAACGCCCGGCGTCTGGTCGAGCTTGCTGGGTACTGCACAGACAGACAGGATTTGCAGTAGGCGGGACCACAATAACAGTAACTGTACATGCAAGTTCACATTATTATCTTATCATTACCTCTCCGATGGGCGTTTCTTCGACCTAGAAGTGGATTGATGAGTTTCAGATCCAATCAAATTACGAAAGACTTTGTTTAGTGTAGAAACCATTGGAAATAATAAGTTTTTTACTTCCTCAATGTAAACTTTTGTACAAAATGTCGCGGCAACATGCACTTCCCATGACCTCATCCGCGTCACTCAAACTGCTGCGTGCAACTCAAAAATTAAGACTTGATTCATACTTCATAGACAATCAGACACTAAATCTAAAATTAAATTCTTGCCTAATTTATTAAATTTATCCTGAAATTTAACATTATCTTTTCTCTTTTTGTCTAAACATATATTTCTTTTTTAAATGAGTTTGAAAGAGGTTGGAGCGTGAGAACGCTTAATCTATTACGTAACACGAAATCGTCGCCCTACACTTGGCTGAATCAGTTCGGGAAACCCACTCACAAGGGGGGCCCCTCCTTATAAGTAACCCGTCCCCCTTATAAGTAACCCCGTCCCCCTTATAAGTAACCCCCGGGGCACCCCTTATAAGGAGTCTCCACGCTTTTTTGCAATGCAACGCGAAAATGAAAGGACTGCGGCAATTCGCTTGATTATGTCCATAAAGCTTCACAAGTTTCCTAGTTACTCACGAAATTTGAGCAAAATCGGTTTGAGGCATCATATCTAAAATCATGGATTTAAATGCGATGTCAAACGACCCATGCGAATGCTGAAATGCGAGCGATTACTGGCGTGAGTGTCGCCAGGCGCGGCGGCGCGGCAAATGCTTGAGTGCAGACGTGGCGACTGTGTACATGTACTCAGTCGCCACGTCTGCACTCAAGCATTGCCGCGCCGCCGCGCCTGGCGACACTCACGCCAGTAATCGCTCGCATTTCAGCATTCGCATGGGTCGTTTGACATCGCATTTAAATCCATGATTTTAGATATGATGCCTCAAACCGATTTTGCTCAAATTTCGTGAGTAACTAGGAAACTTGTGAAGCTTTATGGACACAATCAATCGAATTGCCGCAGTCCTTTCATTTTCGCGTTGCATTGCAAAAAAGCGTGGAGACTCCTTATAAGGGGTGCCCCGGGGGTTCCTTATAAGGGGGACGGGGTTACTTATAAGGGGGACGGGTTACTTATAAGGAGGGGCCCCCCTTGTGAGTGGGTTTCCCGAACTGGAATGAGCTAGCCACCGCTAGCTGCTCGCGCTCTGTGCTGTGAGGATAGTGCCTGGTGTAGACTCGATCGATGATGCTGCTCATGGCATGCATGCCTGCTGTTGCTCTAAATGTTGAAGTCCAACTCTCATCGTCTTTTGTTATCAGTGTTGAAAACGTGAAAACAAGATTTTCTCAAACGCCGAGAAACAAAGAAGAGGGGACATGTAAGGGTTAGCACGATTATTTTTTATATTCAGCTTTGACTCGAGTTTTGACCTTGGCTTTGTTGTACCCTCGACCTCTTGCCTTTTCTGAAGTTTTTCGTCAAACGATATCCTGTTGCTGATTATGGCCATGGCTGGGCATGGCTCTCAAATTTACCTTAAAAATTTACATGACCTAGACTCTAGTAACTTGTTAGTCTTACCATTTCGTGTGAACCCTTATGCTACATAGGGTCTGGTACATGTTTTTTGTAAGTCGTTCCATAAATGCATGTGGTGTATGAGCATGCGTGCGGAATATATATTGTGATTGATCGAGCGATGTACATGGATGGGCATGGGGCCCGTTTCATAAAACTTGTCATCAGTGACAAGTTGTCATAGATGTGACAAGCTACTGAAATCCTTGCATCTGATTGGCTGAGAGCAAATTTGTCATAGAAATGTGGCAGTTGCCCCAGATTTCACCTTCAATCTTCGTGAAATTTCCTCATGATTCGTCTCGAAGGAGTTATATGAACTCATTATGACTCAATATGAGCGAGAAAGCGATCACAGACAACAATTCTTCGCCACCCAATTTCAATACTGCGAAAATTTCCACTTTTACAGTATAGTAATAAATTACAAGTTCTTTTACCTTCCTACAATTGTACCATACAATTGTAGCCCAATAAAAGAGGTTTACATGGACATTGTACCGTACCCATACTGATATACCCTGGCCTACACCGTAGTAATCAGTATATAGCCACAAATTGTGCCCAGGTCTAATGAGTATGACTATGATTAAATTTACTATGAAGTGACTACAATGTACAAGTACTTGGTTGTATGAATCTCTTGTTTGCTCCTCTGGCATTGTTGATAATGGAACAATCTCAGTGTCAATGATAATGATGACAACAATTTGGAATGATAATAATGATAATGATGATATTGATAATGATAATGATTAGGGTCAACTGATGATTGCAATAAAAATTAAAATCCATTTACATTCATGGTAAGAACAACATTGATAACAATGTTATTTAGTATGATGATGGTTTTGTTATTCATTATGATTTTTAATGACACTTTAATAGTAATTTAAAAATCATAGTACAATGATTTTTCAAACTTACAGAAGAGTATCCACAAATACATTGATGAAAATCAGATGTGATATTCACATGTTGTCTCGTCTCTTATGATTTCATTTCACCCCTCTCTGTTTTCCTAGAAGAAGAGCAACCGGAGTCGGGCAGAGTTTTCTGAAACTTGCTGCAGTAAACTTCAACTTGCCAAAAAGAAGAAAGTAGACTAAAGATCGGTGCTACAAGAGATTGGACATGGCCAGTTCAGGACAGTACTTGGAACAGCAGCCTGTCGTCAGGCAGTGGAAAGGAACTTTCTATCGAGACATTGACAAGCGATGGATTAAGGGCCACTTGTTGCTGACCAATAGGTGTCTAGCATTTCAGGAGCAAAGCTCTGACAATGTGTGCCTTTCCTTGGATATCGACCTCATAGTTGATGTGAAGGTGGAGAGAGCCTGGGCGGGTTACAATACTGTGGTGGTACTGTTTGGCAAGGAAAAGTTCTGGTTTTCTTCCTTTGCAAGTTCGCAGAGCGTGAAACAACTTCTGCTGCATTTTATCAAGGAGTCCCTCCTTTTATCTCCTGGCTTAGAGGGGCGAGTGAGCTCTACTAGTGATCAATCATCGAGGACCAAGCTTGGGGGTGAATTGCTGTCCATTGCGAAGGATTCACACAGGACGCTTGGTGATGCAGCGTTGCAGCTTTCGGCGCAAGGAGAACAGCTAGATGATGCCTTGAGAAAGACTGATATCATGGGGCAGTATGTGGATGTTGGAAACCGGAGCATCTCATACTTGGAGTCTTGGCTTGGACGGTGGAATGTCAGCTCCAGATCATTCACCACTAGAGACTCCAAGAAAGAAGTCCAAGCCATGCAACAGGGACCAAAGCTGCCTCAGGACTTTCCTGTTGTCTATCAAGCAAAAAGCAACAAGGAAGAATCAGGGGTACTTATAATAAACCCAGAGGACATCCTAATTCAGGATGGAAGGAAAAATGTGGCTTTTAAATTCGGATTGAGAGACATTAGTGTTATCAATGTGTCGTCGCCATGGACACTCGTCATCATCAGACGAATGATCGGTCAGGCTGACATCAGGTGTGAGCTGACGAGTGCCAGAGTGATTTCTATCCTGAAGATCTTGGAGAAGAGCATCAAGAATAAGATTGAGTACGATGAGCCGCAGGAAGTGCCCTTTGCCGCAATCAATCCTGCATCCAAGAGACAACCGACTGATAGGGAGGCACTCTTGGCAACATGTGATGGTAAGTATTAAATCTACTTGCACACTACAGTAACATTCTAACAAGCAAATATGACCTGACCTTGTGTCATAATTAAAATTCAGAAGACTGCAAAACAATGATGTGTGCAAGAAATTAGATATTTGTTCATAAACCCCAAGTTTTATACAGTCAACCTCACACAAGTTGAAAATTTTTAACCTGGATGGATGTAAACGTGTTGAGATTCCGTTAAAAGTCAAAGGATTTGCTGGAGTTAGTTTGTATTCAGCTTAGGCAAGGCTGACTGTATTCTAGCTTTCTCCTCTCTCCGAATTTTAAACTTGAGAATGTTTTGAAAGTCGAACATTTTTAAGTCAATATGAAACTTGTTTTATGTTGACTCCTTGGTCATAATCTCCTGTGCACCTAATTATTATGCCATGAAGTCCACATTCTTAAAAAAAATGTTTAAATGCAATTACTCTTTTTCAAAAGCTCTGAAGAAAGAGCGTTTAAAATTAGCCAAATCACTAATCTAGTTTCAGTGACATTATCAGACTTTTGTGGTGAGTAGTTGCATGGGGAAAAAAAAAAGAAAGAAAATGATGTACATTGAAATTTCTGGATCCCACAAGTGAAGAATTTAGATCAGGTTACCATGATCATGTGGTCATACCAAAAAAAGCAAAAAAAAAAAACCCCAAAAAAACACAATGATGTGTTCACCCATATTGTGTATAATCTTGTGAGAGTTTGAGATCAGATCAAACATCACCTATGCAAGCAATCTATCAGGATGCATGGCTATCCTTACACACTTCCTGTTGTGGTTGTTTACCTTTACGTTTATTGAAATGGTGTGGACGGGAAATATTATCAAAATGAAAGTTCTTTTTTTTTCCTTAAACAGGAAATGCCATAACATCAACAGATCTCATAAAGTTTGAGCAGAATTGATTGTAGTTATACATTATCAGAGCTCTATCTTTCAAGGTCAGTAATCCTGTGACATTGCATGTTACAGAAACCGTGATTTGTTGCCTTGGTGAAAGGATTTCGTTGTGGCTTGTGTGGAAGTTTTCTTATTCAGTCGATGTTTTGACAAGAAAACTGCTTCCAAAGCATGTTTTTTATTTGAATTGTGAAAGAAAACCTGAGCACTTTGTTTTTCCTCAAGGATGTGTATAAGCTGTCATACAATGTATTAAATAGCAGATTCATCATGTCAATTGTAAAAGAAATGTTACAGAGAAGATGACACTGCACAGTGCACTTACACATTAGATAAAGAATATTCTGTGGACACAGTTACTAGTCGCTGTGTATTCAAATACAAATGTACTGTAAAGCCTTCTATTGTGACATAAACTGGATTCCTTAAAAACTTAAATTGGTCATGTGACTAAAACTGTAATCATAAGAACAATATGAGTTTTTTAGGTGATCATTCAAAAGTCATCATAAAGAAATTAACTACAGTGTATTTGCGATTTAGTTCAAATTTTGCTTTAGTTTCAATAATGACTTACGGTACTGATTACATGTACAATGTAGTGGATATTGTTTCAGTGTGTTCACTGAATATGGATTTGTTCTTTGGAAGTATGCTCCTTTAGATAACCTTTCAAAAATTGATACTGGCTATGTTCATTGATTATTAAAAAGAACTTATCTGAAGTTTTTGTCAAGGTCATGTTTTGTTTTATAGTGCATGATACCACTCTTACCAAATTTTCTGTTTGTTTGTTTGTTTGTTTGTTTGTTTGCTTGTTTCTCAAAGCAGGCAGTAGCAGTACAGGACCACCAAGAAGACCTAATCAAAACCAGCCAATAGGAGGGCAGCAGATCCAGGTCAGCAGCCAATCAGAAGTGGTGACAGAGAGTGAGGCAGCTGAGCTTAGCGGTGTTTTGAAAGACCTCAAGTCATTGGCTGTGGAGGTTGGCAGTGAGTTGGACGTGCAGGATGAGAAGATCTGTGAGCTGACTGGCAATGTCACACACCTGACAGAAAACATGGATACCAGTAACAGGAGAATGCAGAAGCTTCTTTAAAACTTACTGTAAAACCAGAACTTTAGTGTGCATTTTAATTTCACAAATTCTGCAGTGAGCCAAGATTCGCAAAATTAAAGTGCACTCTTAAATTCTTGTTTACACTACATGCATTGAATGCCAGTGGTAATTCGCACAAATTTCAAGCCAGGAAAGAGATAATTGGTTCCAATGCATAACAATTTTGTGCCACAAAAATTTCTTGCTTTATACAGTATGTTACCACCAAAGTTTTCAGTGAGTGAGAAGAATGAATATTTATAAGCCTTCTGTGTTGATTACACATCACATTTTATATTTTTATCCAAATCATCTTGTTTTTAATACATTTCTCTTTGACAGCTTTGATAATTGTGACTTTATAATGGTAAATGTGAACATAAGTCACATATTGTCAAATATAAAAAGTGCAGCCAGGTGTGGTCCAAGTCCCAATGATCATCATCCTCACTGCGGTCATCATCAGTGTCAATGGAATCGTCATGCTCATAGATGCTGTAGTGGTTGCCATGGCTATGGTCTTGTTCATATTCATTTGCACCATCACCACTAAGCAAGGCATCCTGTAGAACATTATGCCATACGTTCTCTTCTGCACGAGGATCCTATCGAGGATTCACCCACTTAGCCTCTCATCCCACGGCAGGCCGTACTTTGTAGATGTCAATGACTTTTCCTCATTCTTGTCAATGACCATGTGAGACATCTCCAAAAACTTGTCTTGCAACTAGTGCCTGCCAGTGAAAGCATTCCTCTTTCTGAGAACTTGATCCCCAATCTCAAATGGAGCAGCAGAAGTATGCTGGTCGTGCCTTCTTTTTTTCTTTCTCCGCTGCCCACCTGAGCCAATCTGACACACTGCGGTGAGCTTTCTGAAGTAGATTATAGCTTCTCCCATGTGTGAACATGATCCTCGTTCCAATTACTCGTCGAGCGATTCTAGAGGTGATCTAGAGGCAAAGATGGCTTCCTGCCAATCATCAAGAATTATGGCATCTCTCTAGTCACCTTGCGTGGTGTTGAGTTGTACTTGAAGAGTATGTGCGACATGAGCTTTGACCATTTTCTACATTCCTTTGGATCTAGAGACCTGATCAGTCCACATTAAGTCTTGTTCAGTCTCTCACACTAGCCATTTTCAGCCGCGTGATAAGCCGTAGTGTGCGACTTCGCGATTCCATAGAGCTTGCACAGTTCTCTAATGACCTCACTCTCAAATGATCTCCCTTGACCTAAGTGAATTCTGGCTGGCTGGTACTCCATAATACACGATCTAATGGTCCCTCAACACCTGGGCCACAGTTAAGACTGACTGGTCATGACATGGCACAGCTTTCGCATACTTGCTGAACACATCTGTAAGCATGAGCACATCTTCAAATCCTCCTTTCCCTTAATCCAACTTCATGCCTGGGGGGTAGTTCCACAACAGCAACTGCTATTTTGGCAGCATCCTCATGTTCGGCAGCACCGCGTTTGGCATCTTCTTGCACCACTTCACATAGCGACACTACGATTTTTTCATCTCGCACCCCCAGTACGACTTCATTGTTCCCACTGATGCCACAGCTACTGAGGTATTTTTGCGTGATTTGGACATCCTCACTAGTTTAATTCGCCAGCAGTAATCCTGCGGGGAGCCAGACTCTAGTCGATGCAGTCCCTCGTAAGCATTCCCTTCTTACTTGGCCATACCTGATGTAGGATGCACCACCACATCACTTGGAAGCATGCTACTGTCATCCACACTCCAGTTGCAGTAACGCCCCTCACTGAGAAGGGAGGAAGAACTTTGTCACTGACTGGATGAACCTTGATGGAACTCACATGGACATCAGGACTCCGCACCTCTCCTACTGGATTACCAACTGCAGTCTTCATATCACCAAAGATGGATGGGTCGATGATGTGTCTCAGAACGTTGCAGCCCAACAGGATTGGGTACTTGGTATGCTTCACTCCACACGCCTGGTCTGCAACGACCAGAAAGCTTGCCATGAGCTGTCATCCTTTTATCTCCACAGGCACCTCCAGATATCCCTGGATTGGTTCTTGATTCCTCCAACTCCTACCACATTTAGAAAGAACCCTGCTGTATCCTGCAGCTCCCTGTGCTTACTCTTTAACTCCTTGTGATAGAGTGGAGCAGGAATAGTGGATGCCTCGGCACTTGTATCAACGATACATCCCAATTTGTACTCCTCCAATGGCTACATTGTATTGTGCAGTATGGACTTCTTGCCACTAAGCGATCCACCAAATCAGGTTGGAATGAAGCCTCTCAGCCACTACACTCCCTCTGTTAGCTCCTTGATGCATTGGTGCATCTGGTGCACTGGTAAATACTTCTGGTGTGGAGCTGGCTTCCTGTTTCTTTGTTGGGCAGTCCTCCTTGCATGTCCCTCTTTCATACAGTGGAAGCACACAATCTCCTTTGTACATTCATGCTTTGTGTGGCCTTTCTGCAAGCAGTTGTAGCACTTCAAATTCTCTCTCCTTCTCTTGGGCTGCACTTTTGGAAGATTAGCCTGAGCTTGCACAAGTGCTTGCACACTCTTTGTGAGTTGAGCAACATCCTTCTTCAGAGCTGACAGCTCGCTCTACAAGTCATGTCCACTTCTTCCATGATGCTGTGTGGTGGGACTGATATCCACATGTTCTGTGAAGATCTCATTCACTCTGGGTTTCCTGACTGGCTCCTGATCCGGAAAGAAACTCAGCACCTTCTCCCGCATATCCAAGAAGTGCTTCTCTTTTGCAGCCTTGTCGATCCTCCTGAGTTCACATTGAACCCATTTTTCTTTAGCTCCTCTGACAAATCTCTCTTTCAGCGAACCATCTCGCGAGTTCTCCAACGCTTTCCGGTCATCCTCTTCAGTTGCTGCCTTTACCATCCTGTCGTACATCCGCATGAGTACATGGCTGTAATCTGCCAGCGTCTCACCATCCAGCTGATATCTATTGTGAAAGGTTTGACTGAGAGAAGGGACAGACTCTGTTTCTTGTCATCATGCATGCATGTGAACGTTTTCTCCCCTCTCACTGGAATGATGCTGCCATCATAAAGTCTGATCCTTGCCTTGCTTGGTTTGATGTTTGGTTTCACCGAGTTCTCCAGCTCACACAGCTGCCAGTAGGACAACTCATTGCAGGTTGCCCCAGTATCTATCTGACACTCAACTGGCACATGCTTGTTTTCTTCCACGACTACGTCAATGGGTAGTGGTAATTTCTTCCCACCACCATGTACGTTCAGTGACCCAACTTCTTCCGTGGAGAATATCTCTTCATCACTACTTGCCATACCTTCCATCATATGCACTGAAGGTTTTCCCTTCTGGACTCTGGCAGTGCAGACATTTTGAAAATGATTTGATTTTCCACATTTTCTACAGGTCTTTCACGACCTCTATCGTGGTTGCCACCACGCCACCACAGTTTCTACACCCATCTTTCTGTGCTGACTGATTCTTGCCTGAAGTTTTCCTGTCCTTGTGCTTCTGCTTTGTCCATGACCTAGGCTTCCCTCAAGCTTCATTTTTTCTGGATTTTGTTCTGGTTCCATTTGGTGCCCTATGATCACGTCCTAGTCCTGATCAGTCGAACGCCCCATCCAGACCTGATGCTGTCTTGCCGTCAAGTCGTGCACCCAGATCCAATCAGTCTGAGGTCCACCTCTCTGCTACGACGACGGGGTTTCAATCACTGCTCCTGTCAACCATCCTGTCCGTGACACCACTTGACGGGGGCTGGGGGCTGGGATGAGCTCCCAGGTTTGGGTTGGTTTAGATACCCAGGGAGTACTCATAAATGAATGAGCTGAAAAGTTGATCTGCAGTGATATGTGGGTTAATTACTGAAGTAACAAAACAGAAACAAAAAGAAACCCCAAAGCCAAATGCCACTTGTCTTCCAAACAGGTCACAACAGCTATCGGCCTCGTAAGATATGCTGTCTCCTCACTGCTGATACTCAGTGGAAATTATCAGCAGATTTCCTCTAGTGACCTGTGATTGCCTCTCCCCATCTCTGCAGAGCAAGATGCAATGCCCCAGACCACCAAAACTGGTTGGCTCAGCACTCTCTGTGACTGATCACTCACAGATCGTATCACTCCTCCTTTCTATATAAATTGTATTCCTAGTTATCATTTTCATATTCTGTGTAACCCCAACTGTAATTTGCGAGGCACATATTTGTTTCTTCCTCTCTCATAGTATCTCAACTACTAGTATAACATTAATCACCCAACAGAACTACATGTATATCTAACTGTTAATGAATTTACCAGAGTGTGGATTGAAAGAAAAGGGTGTAGGAAATTGGGGGGGGGGGGGGGGGGACATGAAAAGGATACTACGTATAGGACTGTATAGCAAGAAATATTCGTGGCATGAAATTATTGCCAATTGGAGCCGACGGCCTTTTGTGCGGCATAAAATTTTCATGAATTGCCACTGGCATTCAATGCCATAAAGTGCAGACAAGAACACTCATGTACGTTTTGATTTCGTGAATCTTGGCTCTCACGAAATTGCTGAAGTTAAATTGGATGCGAAAATTTACGGTTTTACAGTAACCAAAAGAGTGATTACCAGTATGTTGGTAAGATAGGGGGATATGGAGAGCCACCGATTGACTTTTACAACTGACCATTGTATTTAAACACATTCATTCCTGATAACTTTACCGCACATACAATGTTAACAGACAATAAATCCTTTTATTTGTACATGTATGGAGAAGGTGAAAGTACTACATGTATATATAGCAATAGGTCAGCCATCCATACCCTTCATTGGCTTGAAGTAATGTCGAATCTGCACAGTGAACGGATACAGCCATAATTTTGATGTAGTAATGTGAAGTACATGAGCTTATGTTCCTCTGTTAAAATGTATCTTTATAATGTCTGCATTTAGAAATTAGTGTGCTATCATTGCCATAACAGTCACCTATAGTGAAAGACCTGGGCCCTGTTTTATGAAGAGTTAAAATTGATTATAAAGTTGATTTCTATCATAAGTCTATGGCAGCCTGTGTGTAAAGGAAATTTATATAAAATCGATCATATCTTTTGATAAAACAGGGCTCTGATATTTCAAAATTATGAGCGTATATTTGTATGTTTATTGGCTTTTAGACAATAACAAATTATCTTGCCTGTATTATGCTTTTTGTTGCTGTAGTAGAAAAGGTTAATTGTATTTAAAGTTTTTTATATCTGTGATATTCAAATGAAGAAATCCAAATACCCACAATCAGCAAATCAGCATTTGCACTGTTCAAGGCTTATTGCTCTGTACCCTTGTCACCTAGAATGCTGTTTTGTTGTTGTAGTATTTTGTATTTGTATTCATTTTTCTTAACCTTACAATACCAAATGGTGAAACTTATAGACATTCAAACATCATATTCCATGTAGTGAAATAGAGCTTCCATTTTTGACAGTCATGCACTTTGTTACTGCTTCTCTGAAATTCATTTAACCCATTTAAGACTAGTCCCGAGTATACTCGGGCAGGTGTCTATTGGAAATGTATGTTATAGGAAAATCAGCTCATCCTCAATGGGTTAAGATAGTTTAAGAGTACTTGAAGCAAGTTATTTTGCTAATCCCCTCAATTCTGGTATCAATGAAAATAACATATCCACTTGTAAAATGTTCACAAAGAAGTGTTTTTGGTACAGGATTAATTGAATAAACTTTAAAAACTTTGGTACAGTGCACTCCCATTATAGCAAACACAGTTATAGCAAAATTCTTGAAGTAAAGATTCAAGTCCCCAAATTATCAGCTTTATATCTTCATGTACTTTACTGTTCGGCTTCAACAAACTTTTTATATAATGAAAGAAAAATGCCAGACCCGAGGGCTTTGTTGTAGCAGGAGTGTACTGTGCAAAGAATTTTCCTCGAATGGTTTGTCTAAACATTAGCAGTACTACTTGTATGTATTCCCCTGTGCCCACAATGAGGGGAAAGCAATCTATTTCATATGATATACAACTGTATCCTTTTGGCTTTTGGTTCATTCACAACTCAATGTCTTAATAACCTTGGTTACAAATGAGAAAGAAGTTTTTTTTTTTTTTTTTAATACAAACTCAATATTTATTTTGACAAACTCTAATTACAATGTACCTTCTTTTGACTCCTTCACCCAGCTTTGATATTTGTTTTTTCTCCAGTTCTGAAATCTCATGTTCTACAGTGTTTTGTTTTTGTCTGATATGTGTTTGCTAGTGTTTTCTGTACATACAAACAGTAGATTCCCTTTTCTAGGAACAGGTATTGCTGTCAGTGTGAAAGCCTTACATCTTACCAATACACTTGTAGTAGTCATTATCAAGTTTATATGAAAATTGTATCTAATGTTGTACTTGCCAACATATCTTATTTTTATTTTTGTTTTGCACAACTCCACGCTCTCCAGGGTGCGACTTCCAGCACAAATGACAGGTACATATTATACTGTATGTCAAAAAAAAAAAAGAATTACAACGGAAGCTCTGCAATGATATCTTTAAAAATAGTGAATTAATCTATTAAATACAAATTCAGGGAATGAAACTATAACTCATTGCCCACATCTTTCACAGAAAACCCCATTCGATTTGCTTCAGTGCTCAACAAGAAATGAGGAATTTTGTAGAGGATGTCAGGAATCTCTTCCCTCCAAGTTTTGTCTATTGTATTCACACACAAGAGCATCTAAGTGCTAAACTTGGAAGAATCAGACTCATGACATGCTTTACAACAATCCACATTTCTCTGTGACCGCTTACCGGTAACCAAAGTGAATGGAGTTTTCTGCAAAATAGAGCTAAGATGTTATATTTTTAGACCTTGAAGTAGCATTTAGACAGTTTAATCATATTGGGTGTAATCAATGTGAAAATCTGATTGTAATTTTTTGGGGACATACCTTATGGCAGGTACATATGATTGTATCCCTTGTGTTGTACAAACACCCACTCTTGTAGACACAGTCTGGATTATTCATACTCCATTTATGCACAAAGTTGAGTAGACACAGTCTTGATTACTCACACTCCATTCATGCACAAAGTTGGACCCAGGAGTGCTCCTGAAGTGCCTCAACTTATGCCCCTCTGAGTCTGTTCATACAGAAGATCACTGCACACTGAGACCACACAAAGGCCCGAATTCACAAAGGTGGTACAAATGAAACCATGGTTTAAACCATGGACAAAAACCATGGAGCGCCAAGTGTCGCATGGAATATTTCGTTACGAAATCAGTCATTTCGTCGATGAAATGATTATTTTGTAATGAAATGACAATATTTTGTAACTGAATGAACATTTCGTCCACGAAGTGATAATTTCATTAACGAAACAGTCATTTTGTCGATGAAATGACCAATGTTTATTTTGTAACAAGATATTCCGTGCAACACTTGGCGCTCCATGGTTTTTGTCCATGCTTTAAACCATGATTTCATTGGTACCACCTTCGTGAATTCGGGCCAAAGTGGCTGAGAGGGGCATAACTGTTATTGTGACCATCAAGTGCGCAGTAACGTAACGATCTACCCATTACATACAAACTGTATATATAGTGTGCCCTGCATTCCACTTCTAGAGTGCTCTAAATGTTGTTGACCATTGAAACTTTTATAGAGAGTTTAGAGTGCTTCAGGAGCGCTCCTGAGCCTAGACTCAAGAGGGGCATAACTTTAGAATGCTCCAGGTCCCACCTGTCTGTTCATTGAGAGCTCAGAGGGGCTCAGGAGCACTCCTGGAGCACTCTAAATGCCCTGTACACTGTAAAAATGGGGCATTTGAGTGCTCCACAGGGGGGGGGGGGGGGGGGGGGGGGGAAATCCAGAAAATTTGCAATGGGGGGCGCAAAAAAAAAATATTTCTGGTTCCACTTCTGGGTTTAATCAGCTGACAAGCAAAAGAAAAAAAAAGGTTCCTGTGCAATTTTGTGCATTTCTCGTGCCATTTCCAGGTGTCATAAGCTGACAAGAAAAAAAAAAAAGGCTTCAGCGCAATTTTCTGGTGGCACTACAATTCTTTTTCTTTTTCTTGATTTCATTGTCTGAAAAATTAAAGGGGGGTCGGTGGTTCCCACCCCCGGATCTGCCACTGCTCCAGAAATATACACAATAGGTGTTTTCTGATATTTCATTCCTAGTGAATAAAACAAATTAGACCCAGCAAAGGCCAAAGTAAGGTACCGGTGCATGTATTTCATGTATTCATCTTCTCTGACAAAGCATAGTACTTCACCGATTACATTTCTTTTTATCTATGTCAATTATATGCACAGAGATCTAATCATTATGATGGTGATCTCTTGAAAGCAGTGATGATGAACTGAAAAGTAACATGGAATATATCTGTGAGGAAACAGATTATGAGAGACAGGTCACAACTGTATTGTATTGCAAACCAATTACTGCGGTCTTCTGAGAACCCCTAAATTACATTTTGTGTCCACGACTGGCAGTCAAGGACTTCTATGCACTGCGAGAAATTATTATTTTTTCTTCATTCATGTGTTCAAAGTAGTCGCACATGCCAGACAAACAAATTCACTTTCGCACAAGATGTTAACCAACCAACAGATCTATATCAAATCATACTGTCTGTAGTGATTATTGAAATAGTGTATATCACTTTGATTGCTAATGTATGGAATACTAAATGAATGACAAAGGCAGGCAGCTAGAAGAGGCTGTTGTGGATAATAAAATCTAGTTTTGTACCATGACTTCTACATGTGTAAAATTGTGATTTTTGTATAATCTCTTGTGTATGCTTTAACCCTATTCTAACTGGGGGGGGGGTCAATTTGACCCCCTCTCGACATTTTGCGCCACGATTCTGCAACGCGCAAAGATTTTGCCGCGTCGTTACAGGACTTTTTTCATTGAAGTCTCCCGCATATTTTGAGACCAAATTTGCGACGTCCGGGTACACCGTTCTGAAGTTACACAATGTTTTGCATATGCATGTCAACCCGAAAACGGCTCAAATTCATGATTTCGTGTGCAAATCCAATGCAAATTATGTTTTTTTGTTTAATTGATATAAATTAGATTATTTCAACTTTTAGCCATCAAAATTAATCAATTCTAATGTAGATAAGCTTGGAAAAGTGCCTGCAACAAATTTTGGCAAAAAACAATAGAAAACAAAAGATAAAAAAACAATAAAATACGTAAGAAATTAACTAAACAATAAAAAAAAGAAACTGATTATGATTGTGCCAGTTTTTTACAAGAAAATTGTTTGATGTGTCTTGAGGAACTCTGACACAAAAATTTAACAATCCTTCAGTCTTTTTGATGGAGTTATAGGTGAAAATATGATTTCATACGTATATTTGCATAATCAATTTATTAAGAAATATAAAATCAACATTTTTCTATTGTTTGACCACGTAATCTTGTAGTTGACATCTGGCTCTATCTTCTGGCAAAATTTTGCAGCAATTGCGCGATCGGCGGCTGAGATCTGGGAGGGGGGGGGGTCCCAGTAAAAACTTGGTCTCAAATAGCCCAGTTAGAATAGGGTTAATGATTGAAGGTGGCTAAGCAATTGGCTTAAAACTTACCTGCAGTCACACGGTACAACGAAAATCAAGTTGAATTAAATTAATAGAGTAAGATCAGATGATTTTTTTTTTTCACATGTCAATATCTACCGGTATCTGAAGTGAAAAACTTAGAAATGTGTTGATTTGAATAGTTTGTGATTTTAATTAAACCTCTGCAACTGTGTGTGTTTTTTTTTTTATTACACTCCATATTAAAGTAACCAGAACATGGTTTGGAAATCACCCCTTAAAGGGATGGCATGCTTAGTAGTTTTGGTTGAGAGAGGGCCTCAGGTTTCTAACTTTCTTGTGAGATAATGAGAAACCCCTTTTATGAAATACACATGACAGAGCATACAATTCTTAAGAGGAATTCAGAATTTATTTGATGGAAATTGGTTTTGAAATGGCTGATATATCCAAAAACAAAGAGGTCCTAAAAAGTGGAACCCACCTTTTTATTCGGACCACTTTGCTTCACTTTTTTTTTTGGATATCTCAGCCATTTTATAACCAAACTTTATCAAATAAGCTTTGAATTCTTAGATTACCTTATTAGTATGATTTTAACATTTCAGAAGTGTTTCTGATTTATCGCACAAAAAGTTAGAATACTTAATTCGCAATCATATGACTCAGGAAATGGGAATGAAGAGGGCTAGTAGCCCACTCCAGGATACTTCTACCTTACTAAAATATTGGATTCTTTTGGATATCTATTCATTAGATGACTACAAAATTCCTTAACGCATGGAGCGCCCTACCAAAGTCCCCACTGTAAAGTCCACCATAGCTCTACCAGCATGCTCCCTTTGATATCTGCGTTCATCCTCATAACTTTCATTCAAGATCTTCTATAGCAGAAAATTAAGTGAAAAGAATGGTCTCAGCATTTTGTATTTGAAAAAAGAAATATGCATTTATTTGAAATAAAGTGACATAAAATGAAGACACGGTATAAAAAAAAAAAAAAACTTGCTCTTTCTTACATCATTCATATTGTGAAAAATTAATATCATCATGCAGAAGTAAATTCAACAGATTTTAAGCATGTTCTATAGGATAGACAACATGTCACCAGTTGTGTTCTGTTTAGGCAATTTCTGTTAGATGAATCATATTGCATAATTTTGTACATCAATACTCATATGTGAGTAATATTTTTCATCATTCGTGTTTTATTTCTGTCCACTTTGAAGTGTTAGTAGGCCTTCAGTCCTGATCCTAAGAATCCGAGAATTAAAGGGGTATTCCGGACGATTTTCATAAGTTCACATCATGTAGTGCATAAATCAACAACTCCGTGTATAGATTCCTGGAATTTATTGTGGTCCTCGATCAGAGAAACCAATAAATTGAAAATTTCAAACAAATTACACTGAACAGTGTTGATGACATCAGAGCCTCATATATTTCAGAAATGTAGCAGGGTAATTCCATTACAATACCGCTTGCTCAACAAGTTCACCTGTGAAAAATCTATGCATGCCTTCTTCTTTTGTTCTGCTTCCTTGAGCCCCAACTCACACATTCTTATGGTGAGGCTGCCATGTCATCATCCTTGTTCATTGCGATTCGTTATAGATTTGGAAAACATTCTCATTCCTCATCCCAATCACTATAAATTCTGAAACTCTGTACTCAGTTTAACTAGTTTATAGTTGTTCAAGTGTAAAAATCTGAAAATCATCCGGAGGTCCCCTTTAAGCTCACTAACGTTAGAGGGCGACATTCATTGTCTGTAAAAGCTGGCTTTGTTTTTCTTCGGTTTGATATTATTGTACCTGCCTGATCAAAAGGCCAGCTAGCTGTACACACGAGTACGGCGCGGCGGCACCCCATGTATACGGCGGCAGCTACGCAGGCAGCACTACCCACTTCTTTTACATGTTGCAGCACCAAAGCAAGCATTGAAGTTTCTGCCTGATCTGAGCTGAGTGAGTGCTGCACACTGAGCTGAGCTCTGTCTGGAAAGAGGTAAGTGGACTATCAAGTATCTACTAATTTTTCGGTGTATGTCGGTGCAATGTAAAATGATTTCTGTGTGTATTAGACTTGGTTCAGATCTCCATGTAGAAATTGAGAAGAGGTGTAGTGGATCGTGGAGTTGTGTAGTGAAGTCGGAAAACATGCAGGCAGATTTAATAACGTGTGGGACTGAGCGGCTGCAGCTCTTGCCTTTGGCTCTGCTCTGATCAATTAATGTTCTTAATAGTAAATACTAAGGGCGTTTAAGGCAGTCTATCTATGGATACCTAGGCCTATTATATGGATGATTCTGAATGCGGACTTAAAGAACGAGTAACTAAAGAAGAAGAAGGAGAAGAAGAAGAAGGAGGTGCACTGAAGAAGAAGTAGACCTCTACACAACTAGAGAAGAAGAGGAAACAGAAATGAGAAAAGAACTCGAGTTTTGTAGCCATAGCCTAGCTGGTAGACTTCTTGGACTTAGAGCACTACTACATGTACATTTGTTCTATCTTTTTAAGTTTTAGTGGATGATAATTAATGATGATAGAAACATTGTTTGTTTTTATAACTGCACGCTCAACAATAACTTGTTTGATTTTTGTTCATTTGTGTGAGTGGATGCTCAGTGGATGGTCCGTTCAGAATCATGGATCAATCAACCCTGATAAAAGTCTCTGTGGAATCACTGTCACATATACATGTACAGTATTGTATCTTGGAAATGTTTCAATGGGATTTTCAAATACTTCATCCATCTCTGTGTGACAGATGATTTTGAATTATTAAGAAGACTCCAAAAGATCTCACCCCCGTCCTGCCGGATGGATTTTCCCAGAGCTGAGGAATACGGGCCTTCCCATGAATACGTAGCAGAGTATGGCCTGGGAGCGGTGGGGCCGGAGATGATGATGGAGTATCCTCGGGAAGATGTTGCTCCTCCTGTTGTTGAGGACTATGTGAATGGTAAAGCCACTTTTCAGGACCACTGTATTTGATTTGAAGAGATCATATATGGTAGGAATTCTGCATGCTAGCATGTACATTCATTGTAAGAAATGAGGGCAATGTTTTGTGTATTGCTACTGTAAATCTGGAGCTGTCACTCTTGGTGAAAAATTTTGTCCCCTATTTTTTGTAAAAGTTCATCCTACTATTCTAAGTTTACTGAATTGTCTATAAGTTGACAAATAGCAAAGTCTTATGTCTATGTGAAGTTTCCTAGAACATGTAGACAAATACTGTAAAAGTGGATATTTTCGCGTGACTAATTTTTCGCGCTTGGCCGGGTCGAAAGAGTTTCGCATGTTTTTAATTCCGGGGAATCAATACATCACGCACAGGCACATATGGCAAGCAAAAATATTCGCTTGCTTTTATTTTCGCGCTAGTTTCTGGTTGTGCGAAATGCGCGAAAATTTGAACACCGCGAAAATTTCCACTTTTACAGTAAAGAAGTTTTAACTGCACCTTCACACCTTCCATACTCTGTTTTAGACTGATATTTTCACTATTATTCAGAAGATATCATCATGATTATTATAATTGGTATCAATAATGATAATAATGATAAAAACTAGTTAATGGCAATAGTGCTTGTACTGGTAATAGTAGTAGTAGTAGTAGAAGTAGTAGTAGCAGAAGCAGTTGTAGTAGTAGTTATAGTAGTAGTAGTGGTAATAGTTAATGGTAATAGTGATGATAATGGTAATCTATGGTAATGGTAATAGTGATAGTGATACCATTTACTGCTACTTCTGATAACAATATCAATAGTAATAATGAAGATGATAATGAAAACGAAAGCAATAACGATAATGACTATCAGTTTTATCATCATCATCATCATCATCATCATCATCTCATCATCATCATCATCATCAATATCATCATTTTACCTTCATCATTCCCATTTATAGGAGGCCACGGACAACATCATCTGGGCAACAGTGGGTTGTACCATGACATCACTAGCGTCCTCATTGATGGTGGGGATCGGTTTGGTGCCTCCGCTGTCACCCTTGACACACAGGAGGAACTCATGTGGGTTGGCAACCAAGGGGTGAGTGCCAAGTCCTTTCTTACTTATCTTTTACCTCCACCAAGGAGGCTATGTCTTTGTTGGTGTTGGTTTGTTTGTCTGTGGGCAAAATAACTTAAACAGTTGTGAATGTATTTGGATTAAACTTGCAGGAAAAGTTGATAATGGCACGAGGAACTGCTGATTAAATTGTGTTAATGATCCAGGAATTTTTATGAATTTTTGAGGGATTTTTTAATCTTTTGGCAAATAGGATCAATGAACTTGGGAGTTCAAGACACACGTTCTTGAGGTTTGTGTGTGTGCACTAAAGCGCATGCTCTGCTTGAGGCACTGTGCAGCATGCAGGAAGCTGATAAGGTAATCAAGGGCTTCTTTGTCATTGGGAAATTAGGCAATTTTTCAGCATAGGTGTACAAGTATGGGTGGAAAGTGAGCTGCTTGGCGGAGGTCTGTGCTCACAGAGTGCTTTTCTAGTTAATTAATTGGTTTAATTTTGTTCTCAGCTTTATGCTGTCGCTGTTCCTGTTGCAAACATTTCTCAGAAACAAAGATCAGTTAATAGTGAGATTTTTTTCAAATTTGTTTTTATTTGATGCAACCTATTGCCAAAGATATGCTGTACTTAGAACACACATGATAAGAACAGGTGATATTTTGTTGCAGCCTGTCTTTAGCAACAGTGCATCTAAGTCATTGTAAATCATCATTGACTAGACAGGTTTTATATACAATGTGAAAGCATAAGCATTATAAGCATAGATAGCTGAAAGCAGGAAGCCTTATTAAATAAGGTTGGTAGTAGTTATTCTTATAAACCCAATGAGGACGGACTGATTTTGCTACAACACGCATTGTCCATAGACACCTGCTCAAGTATACTTGGGACTCATCCTCAACGCATTCAATGAAAAACACACCAATCCAACTATATTCATGTCTACTTTCCTTTCAAAGAATTAACACACAATTGCTACGCTCCTTTTCCATTCGTCTAGGGTCATGTGGTGTCATACTGCGGTCCCCAGCTGCAGAAATACACCTCCTTCCAGGTGCACCCTACCAATGAGATCCGTGAGCTTTGCACCTTTCCTGGAGGGGTGCTGTCTCTCTACAGTAATGGGCTGCGGTGCAATGCCAGGCAAGGCCTGCGGGTATTCGAGTGCAAGTGAGTGACAGGGTTTGATTGCACAGAAGTGACAGTTTCAAGCAGTAGTGTCAATTTCGTTGAATGATCGGGGTGGGTGGTCATGCATTGATAGGTGTAAAATATGTTAGTTAAAAGAGCATGATTTTGCATTCCTTGTGATAAATGACAAAATCACCTCTCTTCCCAAAATAATGCGTGACCTAAAAAGCAAGCAAACAAACAACTGAGCATGATATGCACCCTACAAAATTAAACACAAAGTAAGGAGCTTCTTGTTGTTATGTCTTTTTTTATCGATTTTTATCAATTCAACCACTGAATATTTGTCAGTTGGAACCAATGTGTTTTTATCAGATTTTTTTTTTTTTTTTGAGCTACCTCAAATTGTTGTATACAGTATCGTGTATTTTATACTGTATGAATTTTGTACATGTATGTATATGTTTGTGATAGAGGAATCATATTTGTTCATTTGTAACTTAATGGGCATCAAGTGAAGCATTTTGTGTTTAGATCTCAAATGTTGAGGTTGATTTGACTATAAAAAGATAACAGGTGAAAAGGAAAAACAGGACAGAGTTTAACCTTTGGCTTGTGATATTTCAATGTCCGCCCAGGAGCCCTGACTTCCAGAACATGCAGAGCATGCTGGTCTTGAGTGACACCCGTTTGTTGCTTGGAGGCCATCAGGACCGGCTGGTGGAGGTAGACCTGGCCTCAGGGGCGCAGACCGTCACCCACCCAACCGACAAAGTGGGAGTGGCCATCATGAGGCCAAACCAGAGGTTTGTCTGCTGCGGGGAGCCAACGGGAAAGGTAATCTGACTCAAGTTTTCTCTCTTCCAAACTTTCTTCCGGCTGATTTCATGAAAAGACCACTTCTTCTTTTTGTCCCCGCTGAACGAGTTCGAGCAGGGGACTATGAAACGGGCTCCGTACGTGTGTGTGTCCGTCCGTGTGTCCGTCCGTGTGTCCGTGTGTGCGTCCGTGTGTGATCAAAATCTTCAATTTGCTACTTCTCTGTCATTTATGAGCCAATTTTGATTCTGTTTGCTTTATATGATAGCACTATGTGGGAGCTTTGAAACTTCTACACAGAATTTCAGTTGTGACCTTTGACCTTGACCTTTGACCTATATTGTACATTTTGCTACAAAATGCTACTCCTTTGCCATTTCTAACCCAATTTCAATTCCGTTTGCTTTATGTGATGGCACTAGTTAAGGGCTTCAAAACTTCTACACAGGATTTTGACCTTTGACTTCTTTGACCTTTGACCTTGATTTTTTTACCTTTATTGTACATTTTGCTACAAAATGCTACTCCTTCGCCATTTCTAACCCGATTTCGATTCCGTTTGCTCTGTGTGATGGCACTAGGTGAGGGCTTCAAAACTTCTACACAGAATTTTGACCTTTGACTTTTTTGACCTTTGACCTTGATTTTTGACCTATATTGTACATTGGCTACAAAATGCTACTCCTTCACCATTTCTAACCTGATTTCGATTCTGTTTGCCTTATGTGATGGCACTAGGTAAGGGCTTCAAAAGTTCTAAACAGAATTTTGACCTTTGACTTCTTTGACCTTTGACCTTGATTTTTGACCTGTATTGTACATTTTGCTACAAAATGCTACTCCTTTGCCATTTCTAACCCGATTTCGATTCCGTTTGCTTTATGTGATGGCACTAGGTGAGGGCTTCAAAACTTCTACACAGAATTTTGACCTTTGACTTCTTTGACCTTTGACCTTGATTTTTGACCTATATTGTACAATGGCTACAAAATGCTACTCCATCGCCATTTCTAACCTGATTTCGATTCCGTTTGCTTTATGTGATGGCAGCAGGTGAGGGCTTCAAAACTTTCTACACAGAATTTTGACCTTTGACCTCTTTGACCTTTGACCTTGATTTGTGACCTGTATTGTACATTTTGCTACAAAATGCTACTTCCGGCGGGGACATATATTTCGCACCGCGTAATTTCTACTTTTCCTTGTTCCTTTTTTTTTTGTGTGTGAGCCAATTTATATCTGGCTTCTTTTCTGTTGAGCCATTGAATATCCGGTGTACTCAGTGACTAACCTCAAAATATTCATGTTGTACATACTTTTATGTGTGTGTATGTAGTGCAATCCTTAAAGTGTATTTGTGTATGTTTTTTTTGTTCTATTAGATAAATAGGGCCTACTAAAATTGTTCTGTTTGCAATGCACATGCTTCATGTAGATTTCATGCAGAAAAGCAGAGAACTGTACTGGTGTACAGGTGTTTCCAGATAGTCTGAGTCATTCAGCCTCACTTTTGACACCAACACATGTTACAGGTGCAGCTGCGAGACCCAGCCACCATGAAGATTGAGCACACTCTGGAGGCCCACAGGGGGGCGCTCTCTGACTTTGACGTCAACGGCAACCAACTCATCACATGTGGCTTTGGAGAGAGGTGAGCTAGTGCAGGTGTCTGTTTTAACATTTGTTAGTACTTGGTCACTATTGCCTGTGGATGCCCTGTACTCACCAGATTGACTTACCCGGTATAAGCTTTTTGAGCTTCAACAAGCCTTTTTATATGACTGGCTGACTTCAGGGTCCAACCCTGTGGACTTTTTCAAGCTTGCTGATTCAAGCACAGAACAGCTACTCCTAGATGCTGTATTTAACTCACCCAAGTAACACATACTGTTTCATGATTCCAACCACGTCTTTCTCTACTACTTGTATTACATGAAAATCCTTTTATCCTTTAAGGCTGCTTTAGTTTTCCCCAGGTACGACACTCCAAAGTGGATTTATCGAGTGTGCAAAAATGGTATGTGTATCTGAGTGTGAGGTATTACATTTATGCAAGCTATAATGTCTGTAAGATGTTACATTTGCATAAGATGTTGGTTGATAGATTTTCTATGTGAAGATTTACCAGTCACAGAAGGACACCAGCCCCCTGCTGTGAATGAATGCTGGTTAAAGGGATAGTACAGTATTGGTGGAGATGAGAATTGGGCTTTTAACTTTTTGCGAGATACCAAGAAAACACTTATGAAATCGTACAGAGCATACCATTTTAAGAGGAATTCAAAGTTTATTTGATGAAAATCGGGTTTGGAATAACTGAAACATCCAAAAACAAAGTAAAACAAAGCGATCTTAATAAAGTGTGGGTCCCACACTTATTAGAATTGCCCTTTTTTAGATATCTCAGTCATTTCAAAACCAATTTTCATCAGATAAATGTTGAATTCCTCATAGAATTACATGCTCTTTCATATTTCATAAGAGGTTTCTCATTAACTCACCAAAAAAAGTTAGGAACCTGAAATTAGGTCTCAACCAGAACTGGACTATCCCTTTAATCATTCATAGTATATTTGAACCAAAGCTTCAAAGCCAGCAGAGCTAATTTTCCTACTTCACTTGAAGACTCTCCTCTTTCTTCCCCCAGACTCGGCACTCTGACTGTAGATAGATTCCTGATGATCTTTGACCTTCGAACCATGCGACCCGTGGCTCCCCTCCACGTCCCAATTGAGCCAATCTTCTTGCGCTACGTCACAACGTATTCAAATCGTATCATCATAATGGATCAGGTGACTACCAGTGTGGGTGGCTTGGGTGAATACTAAAGGTCATAGGTCGTGATCTCACGCACAAGACAAGCCCCTTTTTCCCCTACTGAAATTTACTCTTCTTGTGTAATATCTCTGTGTTATAGATTCAAACAAAAAGATGGACAAATCGTTTTCTGACCATGACCACACTGGCCACTTTAACAAATTTTTGACAGTTTAAAAAAAAAAGAAAAAAAAAAGATTGATTCATTTGAAAAATTACTTGACTCATAAATAGTTGGGTAAAATCTTAAACTTTTTCTGTATCGGAGAAAATATGGCAGTGGATTGAAAGGAGTATGAAGTATTCTAAGTATTAACTGAAATTGGCACATACAAGCACATTGTTTACGGACTCCTGGATGCTGCAAATATGTTCTTGGGTCGCCCTACGCTGAAGTATCAGAAGTCTATTTTCCCTATTCGATCTATATCGTGCTGTTAATCATCATACCCTTCATTAACCAACTATAATTGAGCTTTGTTTGCTGATTGCCATGTGCACTGGAGTGATTTCTTTACCAAGTGGCACAGAGGTCAAGGAAACTATTTGTCAGTGAACACAGATTACCTAATCCCCCTAATCCCTACTGTGTCACCATGGCCTTCATGTTGGGGCGAGGTGCATTGCTACATCTGAATGGGCTTCCTAAGTTTGCAACTGGGTCGAATTATGATGTACTATATTGGATGCTGATTAAAGAGCTTGGTGTTTTAAAGGCATTATTTACCATTCGCAGATGAAACAAAAACCCAGCATTAGAGCTTCAAAATAGTTCTAAAATATGAGTTAGGGATAGAAACAACCATTGTAAATAAGTAAATCAGTATAATCAGTGTTTGTAAGTATTGTAAAATATACAAAACATTAACAATACTGTAAAACGAGGAATTTTCGCGTGCACTTTAATTTCGCGAATTTCGCGAGCGCCAAGATTCGCGAAATTAAAATGCACACGAAAGTTCTTGTTTACACTATATGCATTGAACGCCAGTGGCACTTCGCGAAAATTTCATGCCAAGAAAAAGGCTGTCAGCTCCAATTCGCGAAAATTTCATGCCGCGAATATATCATGTTTTACAGTAGTTACGATAAAATTGTTTCTAAACTAAACCGTCTGCAGTTACGGTTTATTGAGAAAAACAGTGATATATCCTTATGTTTTAGGCTTTATTGCAAAATTGTTATATGATAGGATTTTTGTGATACAACTGACCTACACATTGTTGGCTGAGAATAATAAGGGCATTAAGTTGCCACTAAATCTATAGTGTTCGAGGCACCATAGCGCCCTTATCATTCTCAGTCGACGACATGTATCGTATGAGTTAACTCAAACATTTTTTCAATCACTGCTCCCAATGGTGAACAGAACCTTTAAGCTGAGTGCCTGGGCACATGAAGGGTTTATGACTGCTCTATTCTCTTACTCCAGAGTGGTCAGTTTCAGCTGCTTGACCCCGGTGGACTGGTCACTCCCGAGACAATGCTTCTCTACCAGGTCAACATTGCAGGTGACATGGTGCTGGACTTTGATGTGTCCAGCAACTGCAGTTGCCTGGCATTTGGAGATTCGGGAGGCAAGTCAGAAACCGATTTCATGACAACAGCACAACAATGTTGCTTTATGTGTGCACTAAAGATTACAAACTCTAGATATTATTGACCTAAATACCATTCTGCCACTTGCTATATGTCATAGATATTGCTTGATTTTATTTTCACAAATTTAGCAAAGCAGGTGCTAATTGCATACAATACTCTCCGCGTAATCGGGTATCGCTTAAACGGGTACTCCATTTAATTGGGTAGTAATGTCAGAGTCAGTTCCAATGCAGATTAAAATTACCTGATAATCGGGTTGCCTCTCTGCATGAATGGGTAAATAATTTTCTTCTAATCTAATTTCTACCCACATTTTATCACAGATATAACACTTTAAGAAATCATGCATGTCAAATTTTCCACGGCTTATCGCATTCTCCGCTTGATTTGCAAAGACCGATCATTTCTGGAGTGATTAAAGACGAAAACATATGTACACGTACCGACTTGCCACACGAAAACGAACATTACACATGTAACTGGCACTCACAAATGCATAGACAGACAGGAGTTGAACACATTTGCTCTCCTCCCTTGCTCTGCAACAACATTCACAATACGAGAAGTTTGCAATGGAAATCAGGCCATGCACCAGCTCCATAATGTTGCTTTACCCCAGTCACTTTTCAAAAAGTAACCCGATCGATGTCTACGTGATTAGTGCACGCAAAGAGACGTGTTTGTTTCGGAAAACGCCTGTGTGTTAGCGAGGAGTCTATGGTCAAACGACAAAGTTTTCTGAAGACATATTTGTCCATGAAAAAAAGTGTAAATTATTGCTCATGACTGAGCAAGTGTAAAGCCCGCCGCACACTACACGATTTTGCCCCGATTCACCGGTCTTAAGACCTTAATACTAGACGTGTGACGTCACAGTCTTGCCATTTTCTAGTCGTACGACTTGGTCTTAACGCCAGTCGTAGTGATTTGACATGTTGAATTTCTACGACTGGTCGTAGGCTTTCAGCCATTCACAATGCAGTAAAATGCAAGCGCACGCAGTGCGCATGCGCGCGCTTTACAGTCGGGTCGTATAGTGTGCGGTGTCTGGTTGTACGACTGGTCTTAAGACCCAGCTTGGCATAAGACTTTAAGACCAGTCTGATCGTGTAGTGTGCGGTGGCCTTTAGGTATGTATAATGTGCCATACAAGCATGGATATTAAAGCATACAGTGTAGGTGTTTGGTGTAGTTTACACTGCATGTACTTACACATTGTGTGTGTCAATAGTAAATGAGACATGTTCTTCTGTTAATAGGGTACTCCGCTTAATCGGGTAAGAAACGCTCTGCCCGAGCCTACCCAGTTATGCGGAGAGTACTATATTTGACAACAAGAGAGAATATTACTTCTGATCCCGATATAAATATGGTATGAACATGTGTATTTATTCATTGATTACTGTACTCTATGATCACAAATCTAACCCACTCACAAATTGTCGGAAAGTCCTGCTTCGTGAAAAATTAGACGCGCTATAAGATAGTATATTGCAGCATTTTAAAACTGAATCAGACTATAGAGATTGTTTCTGTATGTCTCCACCAGGCTATGTCCACCTGTGGTCCAGTACGGAAGAGGTGACATTCAACGACTTTTCAGCTGAAACAGAGTTTGCCGATCCAGTAAGTTCTAGCTCGAATTACTGAATCCCCACCCCCCCCCCCCCCCCACTTCTCTGTTATCCCCTTTGTGCCTTTAATTTCAGGTTGCAATGTTTTCACATAGAGATAACATCCAAGTAACAATTCTGTAAGTTACATTCACATTATGACGAGATGAAAAGAAGATTGCATTGCAAAATAGTGATTGAGTTGATGTGTGGCCTAGCTGTCTGATCTGTGCTTGCCTTCTACTCCTGTACCTCTGTCTCTTCAATGTGTAAAAGGCATTAATTCCCAGCAAGACATGATGATTTACTCCTTGTTCGGTCAAAATATGTGAAGTCAGTTTGTTTCTACTTTGTAGGCTAGCATAACATCTTTGCCATTGATTTACAATAATATGCAACCAGGGCCCCGTTTCATAAAACTTGTTATCAGTGACAAGTTGTTATAGATGTGACAAGCTACTGAAATCTTTGCATCTGATTGGCTGAGAGCAAATTTGTCATAGAAATGTGGCAGTTGTCACTGATAACAAGTTTCATGAAATGGGCCCCAGGTCATTCGAAACATTGATTTTTGTGTTTTGCATGAGAAATTTGGGACCTTTGCCTACTAGAGTGCTGAATCTTCTCCACTCAAACAAATAAAAGAAAAACAAACAAACTTCTCATCAGTTGTGAGTGTCCATCACGACTAACATGATTGGTTTCTGCTCATTTTATGCTTTAGAATTGATGCATTAGAGACTGGCAAGTCATGTGACTTATTTGGCCTTTCTTCGCACACAGGTAGAGCCCATTCATCCAATTTCCTTCACCGATGAGCTGGCGTCCTTTGCCACGATTCCCATGCCGTACTGTGAGGAGGAACAGCTTCTCTCCGACTGGCCACCAGAGTTGTGCCGGGTCAACTTAAGGTAAGGATGCGAGGATATCCCAAAGATATGTCCTCTTTAATTAATGGGATGTGATCAATGATTTGTATATCAACCAATGATCAGCATTCTCTATGTCTCACCATAACAAATATTACTTTTGTCAACGTTGGGCAATATGTCAATCAGTTGCAAATATTTTCTTTTCACGGAAGATGTTAACAATGACGCTGAATCTTGCATGCAAATAGAGCCCTGACTGCAGAGCTGTAAATGTGTATCTCCATCTTGAAATCCTGTGTTAATTTCTTGAAGTTGTCACTGGAGTCTATATCATAATTATCAGGACTTGTATTGTGCAGGAAGAGCTGATAATAAAGACTATGAAAGTATCTAAAGTTATACAAAACAATCACATGGATGTTTGCCTGGAGGGCATCAACAGCTTATCTCTTTACTTTGTCTTTGCGAGGAAAAGAAAGAAGAGGATATACATATGTAAAAGAGAACCAGTGTGTTAGATACTAGAGATCATCATGGGAATGAAGCATACTGAAGGTGATAGGTTGTGATTCAAACCAGGGTATTGGAAAGTGGATTGTAAATGAATTGCTAAGTTGAGACATATAACTAAAACATTTAGAGGATGACTGCTTTTTCAGGCAACCCCCACCCATCGACCAGGAGATCCTCCACAGCATGAAGCTAGTACAGTTCATCGGCTACGCCCCAAACCCTGGGGGAAAGAGGCGTAACCAGGTCGCCTACAAGGAGGTGATAGGCGGAGGCAAGAAGTCTGGGAAAGATTTGATTCCTGAGAGCCCCTCGGGCAGGAGTAAGTCCCAAATTAAACCTGCATGATAAATATATATATATATATATATATATATATATATATATATGTGTGACAGTGCACCTCAAAACAAACAAAAAGTCGCCAGACATGAATTTTTAGTTAAGACCATATTCTGAAAGAGCAGACTTTAAGCTTTAAAATGATGTATAACTCAAATCAAATGGACTCTCCTAACCTATCTAAATATTGGAAAGAAAGCACAACCTCAGAAAAAGTGTGAACTGAGAAAAGAGGCTCTGAAGTACAGTGTCTATGCAAGCGCTTAATCTTTACCAAACCGTGCGGGCTGTGCGATGAATGGGACAAAAAACAGAAAGTAAACCACTGGAGTAACAACAAGGAAGGGATTATCAGATTAAATTGAAATTAAGCATGTCTCATTAACACATTCTGTCCATAATTAATGCCAACTTTCAAAGCAGTAGCACTATCCTTGCAAAAGTTATTAGAGTTGAAAGTGAAGAGTGTGGACAAGGTTTTTCAGAAATGAAAAAGGGATTCTGAAGACACACCTTATCACAGTATTCTATCAAAAATGTTTGAGATAAACTGCTAAAACACACACTTTCCTGCCCGTTTTATGATACCACATTTTAGCATAATGTAAACGAAGACCTGCTCTTTCAGAAAATATGAAAAAGTCAAGTTCGGCTAGAATGACCCATTTCACTTGTTTTCAGTCCTCAAGCAAAATCAGTGTGTGCGACTTTATGTTCGTTTTGAGGTGCACGGTCACATATATAGTTGAAAGAAATTGGACTGAGTCGGGAGGTTGCTCTCGATCTTAGTCTCCCTTTTATTTGTCAAGCTTTCGGCCCGTCATTGGGCCTTCGTCAGGACCTACCAACAGAACGATTATTATATGAATAACCTGATGTGTCATATAATATATAATGCAAGGCCGAAAGACCGAAAGCTTGACAAATAAAAGGGAGACTAAGATCGAGAGCAACGTCCCGCCTCAGTCCAATTTCTTTCAACTATATGCATCCAACAATGCGGCACCGCGTACGTTCGGGACCCAGGGAACTATTTCTCACATTATATATATATATATATATATATATATATATATATATACATATATATATATTGTAGTTAGTTCTGTGTGTGAGAGACTTGTGGCTCATGCATTCAAAGTGCCTGTTACCTTTGGAAGCAGTGATTCAAAAAATGTTCAAGATATCACATTTGATGCATATGTGTAGGTCAGTTGTATCACAAAACATCCTACCACATGAGAATTTTGTGATAGAACCTTAAATATAAGGATATATCACTATTTTCTCAATAAACCGTAACTGTAGATGGGTTAGTCTGGAAAATTTTCATTATATAACCATTGTTCACATTTTGTGTATTTAATAATATTTACCATTGATCATACTTATTCAAGTTTTTACATTGGTTGTTTCTATCCCAAACATTTTAGAACTATTGTGAAGCATTAATGCTGGGTTTTTATTATGCCTCCGCAACGAAGTGGCCGGAGGCATTATGTTTTCGGGTCGTCCGTCCGTCCGTCCGTCCGTACGTCCGTCCGTCCCGTTTTGTTTTTGTCGATATCTCAAGAACCGTGTGGTGGTTTTACATCAAACTTGGTATGAGGGTATATCCTTGGGGGATAATACTTTGTGTGGATTTTAGGGTCACAGGGTCAAAGGTCAAAGGTCACAGGTTATTTTGTGAAAAAATTTTTTGAAATTTCATGTTTTTCTCCATATCTCGCAAATGGTTCAAGGTATCTTCATGGAACTTAGTGTATATGCTTGTACCGATGGGCAGTGATTATCTAGGGAAGTTGGGGGTCATGGGTCAAAGGTCAGGGGGGTCAAAGGTCAAGGTCAACTCCTCAAAATATCATTACTTTCCTTAAAATGCAATATGTCTGAAGGTTTTTTTTTTTTTAACTTGATGTATGGCATGTATTACCCATTATATATTTTTGGGGAAGTTTCTTGCCAAAAGGTCAAAGGTCAAAAGGTCAAAGGTCAAGTGAAAGTGCTAAATTGCACTTTTTCCTCCATATCTCGAAAGTAACTCAAGGTATCATCATGAAACTTACATACATATTTATGCATGTTCAACCTAATAGTGATTCTGTTTGGAACTGTGAGGTCAAAGGTCAAAGGCGAGGTTTAGATAATGCTATTTTCCCATTTGATACTGAAATTATACATTTTCCCAATACCTTGAAAATTACTCATGCATAAACTTATAAAAGGGTCAAAAGTCAAGTAAAAATCATCAGTTCCCCAAACACCTGCACTCTGACATTTTAATCATTCATCCAATTGAACCTAGTTCTAGGAAAGTGAACATTCAGCACATTTGTGTCAAACCTGTCATTTTAATATTTTGCCAATTGTGTGAAACTGTCATCACACATTGTCAAGACATTGTACTATAGACCTATTAGGAGAACCTTGCATTATGGCGGAGGCATATCAGTAGCCATAGCGATATATCTAGTTTTCATCTGCAAATGGTAAATTATGCCTAAAACATCCCACTGCCTCACAAAGAGTACTGTGTTTATGTAACCGGTTGAAGTGGTTCGCCCCAGGTGACTGGTAATAGTTAGCAAATGTGGTATCAACCAGGCACCAATACCATGCAAAGAAGAAGAACAAGATTATCCTTTTAAGAAATATTCACAGTGACCATTGTTTGCATGTGTGTCCATTATGTTTGTATTTTTCAATTGATTTTTTTTTTTTTTGTGTGTGTCATAATGTCTTGTTGTAACCCAGCGGAAGACCCACTCATGTTCATGGTGCCCAAGCCGTATCGCAAGGTGGAAATCAAATACTCCAAGCTGGGTATCGATGACTTTGACTTCCGGCACTACAACAGGACAAACTTTGCAGGACTCGAACCTCACATTCCAAATGCCTACTGCAATTCAATGTTGCAGGTAGGTATTTCAGCATACAATCACGTACATTATTTTGTTTGCATATCAAATTGAATTTTCCATTGTTTTCAATTATTTGAATGGAATAAATTTGAATTTGAATTTGAATTTGCATTGGACTTTGACTTTACATTTGAAAATTGGTATTACCTTTATTTACACCACATGCCTGACCTGCTCCTGATGTTGTTAGGTCCTGTACTTTGTGGAGCCTTTGAGGTGTGCTCTGGAGACTCACATCTGCAGCAAGGAGTTCTGTCTGGCCTGTGAGATGAGCTTTCTCTTCCACATGTTGGACCAGTCTAAGGGACAGACCTGCCAGGTGAGACCACACGCCCCTTCCTACCCCCAGATCGCTTACACGGGCCTCTTGACCCATTGAGGACGAGTCCCGAGTATACACTGGCAGGGGTCTATGGGAAATGCGTGTTGTAGCAAAGTCAGTCCGCCCTCAACGGGTTAAAGACCTGATAGCGTGGGGATACCAAAGAGTGGGAGGGCTGGCCTAGCTCAGTTTTATACAGTGCACTCCCGTTATAACGAACACGGTTATAACGAAATTTCTTTATAACGAAGTAAATCTTCTGGTCCCAAAATTATCACCATTAAAGTCTATGGTAAAAAATTCGCTTATAACAAACACGGTTATAGCAAAATTTCCGTTATAACGAAGTCTTTTCCGAGCGCCACAGACAAAGAAAAACAAAAGAAATGTGCTCCGTTATAACCAAATGCGAATTGCTTTCGAAAATACCTAGTGGAACAAGCATTTATAGCGTCTCTGCATGGGTGAATGCTTCACAGTGTTCGCTCTTTGTGTCACGCACAGTTTCTGAGGGAAATTTGCATTTATTATTGTGATACAGTTATCCCATCACATTTCCTAGCTTTCCGGTGTATGATGAGCATTCAGCAAACAGAATATGATATATATACATGGTTTCCTTGTTTTCGTTATATATTGTATTTGTTATAACGAAATTTCGTTATAACGAAAGAAAACTGCCGGTTCCGAGCATTTCGTTATAACAGGAGTGCACTGTACGTGCGTGGTATTCGAGAATCCCTGTAACAAATTTCATACCGCTTTATCACTAATATCTAATATGTGCATTCACACACAGTCAAAGAATCTTGACTGGAGTTGACTGTTACCAATGAGAATATGCGTTGATACACATATTCACTGATGGACGTGATTTATAGTTTTAGCATGTAGAATCAATTCAGTTGGACCACCTTATGAATCACCTTGCTACCTGTTCTTAAACTACACTGTAGCATTGTATACCCATAGGCTGACTCAGTGATGTCCTTCAAGTAGATGGATTTTCCCCCCTTACAGGAGGAAGCAACAGGCTATTCACATTATTTATTCCTACTTGCTACACTTTAATACTTTGAATCCAGCTTGCGTGCAAAATTTGTTGCCATTTTGGCAAGCCTTTGGCAGGATTTCTGCTTGTCAAGGACAATTGCGTTGTAAAGGCAAAGGTTTGCCTAAAATTTGAATATGTGAGTAAACTTAGCAATGGTTTAATTCGACAAGGGTATAAAGTAAAGACTTTTACCAGAGGACATAACATCCACTGATCATGTGCTAATTATTGCTGTATCACCACCCAGGAATGATTGCATATCAAACTCCAATAATGCTAAATAATAATTGTTAAATTTGTTGCATAAAAGCAGTTTTTGTAAAATGTTATGTTATATTTCACATAAAAATGTAGTGCATGTCAGTCGATGATAATCCTGAATAAATGTTTTGACTTTCCAGGCGAGTAATTTCTTGAGGGCATTCCGCACCATCCCAGAGGTATCAGCCCTGGAGTTGTTGCTAGGTGACGCGGAGGAGTCTGCAGGCAAAGCAAACTTTCCTCGACTCATCCAGAGCTGGAACCGGTTTGTTCTGGCCCAGGTCCTGCAGGTATGGTCCGATGATAAACTATAGTAATCAATTGCCAAGTGTATGAATGTAGCAACCTTTTGACATCTGTTGTAGGCAGGATAACTGGTATTATACTGGTTTGAGTTCACATAACAGATCAGGGGGGCATTTCATGAAGCATTTTGTCCGACAAAGTTGTCGGACAGATTTGCTCTCAGCCAATCAGATGCTAGGATTTCAGTGGCTGGTAAAAGTTTGTCAGAAGAATATCTGACCAAAATGCTTCATGAAATGCCCCCCTGGACTTCAAATGCTGTGACCTGGATTTGAAGTAACAAGTTTGAAATACCAGTAATAAAAGTTACTTGTATTGATAGCAAGAACGTGCACTTTATCAGTGACACACATTTGCATAATAATTTGTTCCTGGTACACTTTTGTATGTTTGGTTGATATTGTTTTATCATTAAAATCTATAATGAATTATGACTTTTTTCTTAATAGCTGTCACAATAAAGCAATAAAAACCCTCAAAAATGGTTTTCCAACCACCAAAAAAAGTCACATCTTTATTTTTATGAGAATAAGCCAAAATATTACATTTAGTATTCACCAGATCATATGAGTTATAGCCTACTTCCCCCACTTAGTTGCTTTGCGCCCTTAGGTGGCACTTACGGGCTGCAAAAACTCTTCTACTAGCTGCTCTCTGCACTGGGCATCTCTGATAGTTGACTGTATACCGTATGTCCAAAAAAAAAAATAACAATGGGACCATCCCCAATGATAACTTCAAAAACAGTGTGTCAATCCAAATACAATTTCAGGATATGAAACTATAAATTATTGCCCACATCTTACAGAAAACCCCATTTAATTTACTTCAGTGGTCAAAGAGAAATGGGGTTTTTGTAGAGCATGCCAGGAATCCCTTCCCTCCAAGTTCTGTCCATTGTGTTCACACATTTATATGCAGTTCCAAGAGCATCCAAGTGCTAAACTTGGAAGAATCAGACCCATGACATGCTTTCCAAAAATCTACATTTCTCTGTGACCACTTAACCAAATTGAATGGCGTTTTCTGCAAAATAGAGCTAAGATGTTATATTTTCAGACCCTGAAGTAGCATTTAGACAGTTTAATTATATTGGAAGTTATCAATGCAAAAATCTGATTGTATTTTTTATCTATTTATTTGTTTTTATTTTTATTTTATTTATTCATTTATTTATTATTATTATTATTATTATTTATTTATTTATTTATTTATTTATTTATTTATTTATTTATTTATTTATTTATTTATTTATTTATTTATTTTATTTTTTTTTGGGGGGGGGACATACTGTATAGTGTATGACATCTAATTGTGGTTATGGAACCAAAAGACATTATTGGATCTGTGATGACTCTTGTGACTTTGCTGGGCTGTTTGACAGGAGACATCTGACCCAGCAACGGACGACGATGATGAGAGTGGGCAGCCAGAGACTGAGGACGATGACTCAGGAGGGAAGACGGAGAAAAAGCCCTCTCCTCTTGCCCACCTGGGCGAGGCGGTCAGCCGGCTGTTTGAGGCCAAGGTGACCAATGCCAACATGTGTAAGATGTGCAACAAGGAGACCTTCAGGGAGGCGTCCACTATGGTGGTCACTCTCTCCTACCCTGAGGCACATGCAGCTGGTAAGCCAGAAAGGGGATTCACCCCAATCAGGACTAGCCTGTGTTTCAGACTGTTAACAACATTTCCTTTCCTTTCACATTTTACCCTGTCCAATTCATATTTGATGTAGAAATCACGGAGTGCTATGTCACTGTGTGTGCCCTGTAATCTTCATGCAAGAACCTACGAAGCGTTGTATCAAAGGTGACAGTGGTACATAGTATAGAAGTATTTTTTGTCTTTACTTTCTTCTTTTAAGCATGTCACAAAGAATATTTTTTCTTTTTCTGTTGTGCATGTAAAGCACATCTCCAACTTATTAGGTGATACGCTATCAGCGTATCACCTATTGTGATTGTCAAAATCTCTCTTTATTTTTTTTTATTCTTCTTTCTTTCTGGACAATTTTGTGTCGTCAATATCTCAACAATGACATTACGGAATGACATGAAATTTTCAGTCAACATGTCTCATAACAATATCTAGCCACAATAAGGTTTTCATGACAGTAACATATCTATGACGTCATCTAGGCGCCATTTTGTGATTTTCGGACCTTGTCACATGATCGATCATAACTTCATAACTAGATGTCATTTCTGCATCATTTTCGGTGGACATAAAGTTCAGGTCACGCTCTATCTTACTTTTTAACGCTAGTTACCCAGGTCTTCATTACGCGCGCCTACGCGCGCGTCAAAATTTTAAAAGGCTCAAAACGACTTCCCAATGGGAAATCTCGAAGTTTCAGACAATTTTAAGCGTTTCAAACATTTTCTCGCGTGCGCGTCCGTCCGCGCAATTTCACGCGCAGAGGGCGTAACCAACATGAAAATGCAATTTTTTTGACTGATTTGGATTCCTGATACTTTGAGTAACAATATCCACTGATTTCCGATCGATGTTGACCTATAACAAAGGAATGCACTGGCGTCAAAGTTGAAATTCCGCGCGCGCGTCTTTCTGCAAATATAGTGAAAAAACATGTCTTTGTTTATTTCGCCATAGCTCTTTAAATCGTCCGTTGACCCGATATTTCTATTGCATATTACAAAAGCATATGAATTGTAAATAACATTCCTAGTATCAATATTGCCAGGAAAACGCGATGAAGTGATCATATCGTCATTTTGAATAAAAAAAGTGGAATTGATTTTTTTGAGGTACTGTTTCTGACATTCATTTGCTCGTATCTCTGTTGTTTAAGCTCAATATTATCCCAAATTCACATATGTTGTCCTTTAAACATTTGCCTTTCAAGTCCATGTCATGGTTTTGAAATTTGATGACGTCATCATACTTTAAATTGTGATTAAAAGTAAAGATGCAAAATCGGACAAGTTTACGTGTTATGTCTATGGGAGGTGATTTTTTTTAAAAGCATGCATTGACTTAACAACGTTTAAGCACCTTTATCTCAGCTGATTTTGCTTCATTTCCTCTGAAACTTTAGTATGTTGTAGCTGAGACAATAAGCTGCAGTAATCATGCATTTTATTCTTTGAAATCTCCTCATCAGATTGACAATTTTGCAGTTTAAAACTGAAAATGAAAATGGAATGTGGACAAAACGATTCCTCATGTATCTTTCATATACATAAGTTTACGTTCCCCATATTTTCTCGTCGAGACGTATGGCCGAGTGGTTAAAGGCGCCGTCTCAGAGACGTGAGGTTGCGGGTTCGAACCCCACAAGATCACGAAACAATTTTTTTTTATTTTACTTTTTTTTCTTCAATTTGTATTATATATTCGTCCATGTAGAAATCACGTTCGTATATAAACGCACCTATACACACACACAGACACACACACACGCCATATCCCTCTTTTTTGTGTGTTGGAGACCACATTGCTTCGACTGCAGCAACATTTTGCAGGTTGACTTTGTCAAACCGATCATAGTATGTAATGACGACGACTGAGGTGTTGTACTTTGAACAATTGTCTTTCAAGACGATGTCATTGTTTTGTAATTTGATGACGTCATTACACTGAAAATTGTGATTAAAGGCAAGGTATCAAAACCAGCCGATTATAGGTTTTATGTCTGCGGGACGTATTTTTCCCAAGTTGCCAGAAATGGCATAGCGACCTCAGTCGTTACATGGCCGCTTTTCCGTCTAGCAATGCAATAGATGTTCACACGGCCACGTTAGTTGAGTGGGCATTGACTTTCCCCCTGTTATATCTATACATTGTTTTTTTTTTTTTGTCTTACCATTTCCGTGGATGACCCGTGGCCGAGTGGTTACAGAAACGGTTTCGCATGCACGCTCAATATAACTTCAAGGTGCCTATATCACATTCTTTTCTTTGTCGATCACAGATGACTGTCATCTGATGACCACAAGCGTATCACCTAACTCGTCCTCAATGTGACGAGTTTTCATGTCTCGTCTATATAGCTGTTTGTCATGAACATGATAAAATCTTTTCATTTATTCATGTATACTTTGGCGAGACTACTGTTGAAATAACTTGATTTCTATCAATAACCAGGGGCGGATCCAGGAATTCTGTAAGGGGGGGGGGGGGGGGGGGGGAGTGACTAATATTTCTGGTGCCACTTCCGGGTTTTATTTCATTGTTTTTCTTTTTATTTCTTTTGTTTTTTACGAAAAATAAAGGGGGGCGTGCGCTGGTTGCACCCCCCTCTGGATCCGCCACTGATTACAGTTGTAGAAACTGATATCAGGTTTATACAGAATTTTCTCTTAGCAAGGAATTTTGTCGTAAATGAAGACCAAAAATATTTTAATCCTATGAATGCACAAGAAAATGATTAACTTCAGTGGTGCTTTTTCTTTTCTTCTCAAATAGTATCAGAGAATGATGACATGTTAATCACATATCCTATATGTCTAACATACTGTCGTCCCGGTCTCTTGGTAGTGGATATGTTGCATGTTATAAATGCCTATATTGCTATACTGTCTACGCTGTTATATTTATGTACAGATATTTTGGCGAATGAGGAGGTTATGGACATTTTAGCGAAATGCTGGGTTTTTTTTAATTGACACAGAGGCCTTCATAGGTGCACTATTACCTTAGTGCATGGTGACTTTTTCATGTGTTAAATTCGCGAAAATAACAGCTTATTCAGTATTTGATATTTCGCTTGTGTTTAAATACCATATTTGTCACCAGCTGCCCAGGGTAAGGAGGTTAGACAGCAGAGCTTTGTGTCAGTCCTACAAGCCAGTATGAACATTGAGCAGTCCACTCAGGCCTGGTGCGATGACTGCCAGAGGTATCAGCCATCGGTAAGGAGCCATTATAGAATGGGTAGCGAGAATCCTGCAGTCTGATTGGTCGAGAGCTATGTGTTCATTTTTACTGGCCGCACGCTGAGTCACAGTGGTAAACATGTTATCGCGCACTTAGCAAGAGTACGCGTACTTGTAACAAAGGTTCGCGCACTAAAGCAAGCGTTCGCGCACTCAGCTTGGCCATGCGTCCAGTAAAAACTGATGCATGGTTGGCCATGCATCCAGTAAAAACGGTCAGCAAGGTATGCATGCCCGTTTACGCAAGCCAAAAGGAAATGCAGCCAGTAATTTTGTCATCGGGTAACATGATAGAAAAATGGGTTTTTGACAAGAAAATTACCCATTCTATAAATCAGATGACGCACATGTCTTTTTCGTGCGTCAGTCGGAATATAGTGTGCATGCGGTAACTATGGAATATAGCCTAAACCCACTCGGCTTCGCCTCGTGGGTTAAGCATTCCATAGTTACAGTACCTTATGCATACAATTCCGACTGACGCACTCAGACCTGTGCGTCATTTGTATGACCCAGGTGTCCAATTTATTACCCAAACGTGTGACGTCTAGTGCAGGGCTCAACATTAGTGGTAGCTCGGTGATCTGGGGCCACTAAAAAATGATGCTGGGCCACAAAATTTCTAAAAGAATAAGAAAAAGAAAAAGAAAAGCTATCCATTGGTGGCACGATCAGGCACTCAAAGGGATGGTATAGTATTTGTTGAGATGAGGATATGAGCTTTTATCTTTTTGCGAGAAACTAAGGAGCCACCTATGGAATGTTACAGAGGATACAATTCTATGAGGAATTCAAAGTTTATTTGATGAAAGTTGGTTTTGGAATGGCTGAACCATGAAAAAACAGTGAAACAAAGCAATCTTAATATAAGGTGGGTCCCCCCCCCCTTTGTTCGGATCCCTTTGTTTTGGATATCTAAGCCATTTCAAATCCAATTTTCATCTAAAACCTTTGAATCCCTCTTAGACCTACTCGTGCTGTCATATTCTATAAGAGGTTTCTCATTATCTCACCAAAAAAAAAAAAAAAGAATTGGAAATCCAAAACCCCATCTCTACCAAAACCCTATCATCCCTTTAAAATTCAAAACAGAATGTTATGTTTCCTTTCAATTCGGGCCACCAAAATTTTGCTTTTAAGATTTTGATGACCTGAACAGGCCACCAGAGAAAGATGTTAGTGTTGAGCTTTGTAGTGAATCACATGACACATTTGTATTGCCTGATGACCTGCAGTTAAACTTGACCAAAGAAATGAAAACTGGGCTGAAAAAAGTGTGTGCATTTGTGTGTGATTGAAATCTTGACTTTCAATTATCTTTTTATTCCCTAATATGTAGACTATGATTTCAATTTGAAACATTATTCATGTTGTTTGACTGTCATATATTTAAGGTGTTTTCAATTCATACCATCGCCTGAATAAGGAGTTTTATTGATCATTCCAATTTTATCTCGACTCAGCCATTCGGCACTATGTCATTCAAGATGTTAAAACTTTGTGACTACTTAATGATGCGAAGGATTTGCTTAATTAACTGAAGACTCTGCGCCTTTCTTTGCCTCCACTCTGCCATAAAGATAATGAAAGCAGTCCTCGAAGATTCTAGTACCTGGTATGCTTGTCAATACATTTAATATATAGGTCTCCTCAGTTTAATTACAGTAATTGTGGGAATATAATTCATCTGTTCCGAGCTACGGTTGAATTGAAAATGACTTGGTATTTTTGATGAGCGGAGAATCTGCAATTTAATCATGTTAATGTCATCAATCCTTTTAAAAAGCGCTGGCTGTCGTGTGCTGGAATATACATACTGTAAAAGTGGAAATTTTTGCAGTGTTCAAATTTTTGCACATTTTGCATAACCAGAAACTAGCACGAATATTTTGCTTGCCATATGTTCCAGTAATGGATGTTTTGATTCCGTGGAATTAAAAACATGTGAAACTCATCGTACTTGGCTGAGCGTGAAAGATTACTTGCGCAAAAATATTCACTTTTGCAGTAAATATATGCGGCACTGGTGTAGATTATTTCTCATAGTTCATGTGGCATAAGGTGTGTGTTAATGGGCATCATAATATGTGTACTTTGGTGATACAGATGCAGGTGCGTAGTTACAACAGACTGCCCGATGTCGTCACCATCAACTGTAACCTGGAGACGCAGTCCGATGAGAACTTCTGGAGGAAACAAGAGGAGGTAGGATGGAGAGCGGTTGAGTGACTAAATTCAGACTTTCAGAAACAAAGCAAACTCAAGAGGACCATCTTTAGGAGTACATATCTACAGCAGGCAGTCATATTGCTCTAACTATGTCGCAAGCTGTGTTACGAGAGTAGATTTGTCTCGCAGACATATTCCTCTAGTTTTAAGTGGTTTCACAGGAATGAATTTGACAGCTCAATTTCCTTTCCATTGAATTTTGGCAGCATGTGTCGAATCTTTTGTGTCTATGTGCATGTTTTATGTTAACTTGTTATTCAGTGATGATGTTGAGTGATGCAGACCTTCAGACCCTCCTGAATTCACCTGAAAATTTTTCCTGTCCTTCTCTTCTACCTTTCTGTTTCCCCCTTGACCCACCCCCTTGCCCAGCAACATTGCGGGGGATTATGCCACCTTTTGTTCACAACAAAATCTGATGGAGCAATTTACTATTTTGATTTACATCAAGATGCTGTCATTCTGTAGCTTTGAATCTCACTCGTCAACTTTAAAGCAAAGTTTTTTTTGCTTTGTCTTGGTGTGACACAGCTGGCAGGCGTGAACTACGATGTGAAGGAATCAAGCCAGAGCCAGGTGAAGCCGTGTCGTTATGGAGCTAACTGCACCAGGGCCGACTGTCGATTCAGACACGACGTTCAGAGCAGCACGGAGTGAGTTCGCATGCTTGAAAACTTTGTGGTTCATGAATATGCAAATTTTGATTGTTGACCATTGTCCATGAAAACCGTAGAAACAACATCTTTCCTCAGCCTGAATGGTTTGGATCTCACAGGAGAGTTGTGTAACTGTATGGCTGAGTCAAGAAGTGCTGTCCAGGAATGGACACTATGCTTTGTGAATTGAAATATGGAAGCTTTTTTCAGGGTTACGGTACTAATGTGTATTGTAAAGGGATTTAAATTATGAAATCGTGGACCATACGTGTAAAAATTAACCCAATCCCTGTGAGATTCTCAAATTTTCATTGACGTTATAGAGGACCTATCAGTTTGTGTTGGAGTTTGTATAGGTTAAAAGGCTAGTATAGTATTGGTGGAGGTAAGGATTGGGCTTTTAACTTTTTTGCGAGATATCAAGAAACCTCTTATGTAATAGTACAGAGCATACCATTCTAAGAGGAATTAAAAGTTTATTTGATGACAATCGGTTTTGGAATGGCTGAGACATAAAAAAACCAAAGTAAAACAAGGTGATCATAGTAAAAGTTGGTCCCACCTTTTATCAGGATCGCTCTGTTTTGGATATCTCGACCATTTCACAACCACTTTTTATCAAAATATAAGCTTTGAAATCCTCTTGAAATTACATGCTCTTTCACATTTCATAGGAAGTTTCTCATTATCTCACCAGAAAATGTTAGAAACCTGAAGTTAGGGCTCAACCCAAGCTATACGATCCCTTTAAGATAATCATTATATGAATCATTTCTTAGCGATTAGAGGGATAGTATAGTAGCAGCTGTATAGAGCGACAAACGAATGTAAAAGAGATCATGACTACAGGACTAGTGTCAACCTGTCGAGGATGAGCTGATTTTTGCCATAACACACAGTTCCCCCAGACTAGTCTTCAACCGGCCAAATTCAGAAATGAATATCGCAGTCAACCCACACTCTGGGAAAGTCCATGGCATTACATAATGCTGAGAATTTGTGTGTGAGATTCAGAAAAGTGGAGAGAGAGAGGGAGGGACAGACAGACAGACAGACAGACAGACAGACAGACAGACAGACAGACAGACAGACAGACAGAGAGACAGACAGACAGACAGACAGACAGACAGACAGACAGAGAGACAGACAGACAGACAGACAGACAGACAGACAGACAGACAGACAGACAGACAGACAGACTCAAAGAAGAAAAAGGTTAATTGGAGGAAAGCAAAGGTAGGCAGACTAAGTAGTTTTAGTTTCAAATTTTACTTCCTTCCAGTTTTTATAGTTTGATCACATTTGTCTCATCCAGGTCCGAGCCAGAGATGACATCCTGGCTTCCGCTCTACATCAAAGTCCGGCTCTCAGATGAGAAGAAGGTGGACATTCGTGAATTGAAGCCAGAGGTACGTGTAGGTGTGGGTCCTGCGATCACTTGACTGGGAGTCTGGAGGTTTAAAGAGATTACTCACACAAACTTAAATTCTTTATGTGCATTAGATAATTTCACTTATGTATTTTGTAAGAAACCAAAGATGTGTGTGAGTGATCAGTCTTAGAGTCGTTTGAGCTGCTGCATTCTTTTTTTTTTCTTTCTCAAATAATTGTTTTTCTTGCTAAAAACAGTAATTTTGAGACTATATGTAGGCCAACTCTGTGAGCATGACTGAAAATGGGCAAACTGCGGTGGCTTCAAAGAGCTTACATATACGTGACCTTTTCTTGTAGCGTCAATCTTACCCTGTGATCGTGCCCTGCTCAGTAATGTTGGACAGTGCTCCGTGTTATCACAGAAGTTTTACATTGTCTGCCATCTAGCGATAATAAGTATTCAACCTCTTTGGCTCAACCTCGTCTCAATTCTGATTTCCATGTTGTGTCTAACAGAGTGACAGGGTAGACGATGTGGATGAGGAGGGGTATGCCACTTATTACCTCCATGCCAGCGTTGGCCATGTGAGAGATCCGAGGACAGGGGGTAACCTGGTAGCTCACATCAATGTTGGCAAGACTTACCACAAGAGGAAAGAGGTATGATTTGTTCTCCCCCTCCCCTTCTTCCACCCCCACCCCCAACCCTCCCCCACCTTCCACCCACCCCACCTTTGGTTCTAGGGGAGGGTGTGCAGGGTCAATGAGATTTGCAGTGTAAGCTCAAATTCACAAAGGAAGTTTATATCAAATCCATGGTTTAAATCTGGTCCATGGACTCAAACAAAGGTGAAATAAGCATGCATGTACCTTTCACATGCATGTATCAGCGCATGTCCATTATAGGATGTCTGTTGGCAAATGGTGATCTTTCAGGTATATTACACAGACAAAATTTACATAGTCTGCGGGCTGATTTATACTGCTCTTATGGACTTTGGCCTAAGAGTTTCAAAGTTAGTATAAAGATTATTAACGAAGAACAAATAGTGCAAACTGAGAATATGTGAGGGACATGATGTAATGTTGCCTTTCTTTCTTCTTCTTTTTTTTTTTTTTTTTTTTTTGGTGGGGGCATTGAATATATGAGAAATAATGTGTTCACCTTTGTTTAATGTGTTTGAAGCTAAGTCATGGTTTGAGTCATATTGAGTCAAGTAATCATTCCCAAGCCTTTGTGGTTTCCTCTGACCATGTAGCATATCATGAATTGAAGAATAGCTTTGCCTTACAATTTCATATTATGTGTTGATATGATCACAGGGTGTGACCCACATGCAATGGTACATCTTCAACGACTTCTCCATCCAGCCAATTGACAAGATGGACGCCATTCAGTTCAACCTGGACTGGAAGGTGCCGTGTGTGCTCTACTACATGAGAAATGATGTCACCAGCCGCTATGACATCACAAGTAAGAATCCTTACACATCAAAGTATTATACTGGTATTGCATAAATAATGCATATGTGGCACATCGCGGGATGTGGTTCTATGACAATTACCCCTTGGACAAGTACACCCCCCCCCCCCTCCCCTGATCCAACCCTAACCATAATCCTGGACCCAACCCTGACCCTCGCTCTTACCGAAACTCTAATTTTCACCCTAAACTTATCACTAAACTGGTATTGTTTAGCTGGAGGGTTATTGTCCATGGGGGAGGGGGGAGGGGGTTAGTTGTCCTGATACAGTGGAATATGATAGTTGTTTCTCAATAGCAGCCCCCCCCCCCCCCACGCCAGGTGGTGCTTGAAGCAGTTGTCAAATGTTTTGATACCTCAATCACAGGAATCAATCTCACGCCTTCATTCCCCTCCCCAGGAAGTATCCCAGCCAGTTGGCCATTTTACAGTGCACACTTGCTAAATCCGTACAAATATCGGAAATGAGATATTTACAAAATATGAGAAACAACATATTTGAGAAATATGTGTGGTATCATAGTACAGATCTTATGTGATAAACATGATTGGAATAACTTGGTCCTTTTCAACAATTGCTTCAAAGTAATTTGTGATGCGTTGAACAAAATACAGCAAGTGCCAAGTCACAGAAATGAACAAAAGAGAGCAAATGTATTTCTCTCAAGAGTACAGAAAAAGCCTGATTATTTATGTGGTTGTGATACAAACCAATGCTTCACTTTTGCCCTGTTGTATTCTTACTACCAGTCCAGAGTCCCATCACAGCATCGGTGCTGCAGCCCAGCGGTATCTCCAAGGCAACGGGATTCAAACCTCACGTGACCTTTACCCCCCTCAGTCCAGAGGAGTCTTTGGGGGAGAAGTATCTGGTTGGACTGGATGCCGAGTTTGTCTCCCTCAATCAGGTGGGAGGGGAATGGATGCCATTTTCTGATATCAGTCATCTTCTAGTTTTTATGAAATATTTATCAAATCTATCAGTGTGCCCTTCATGCATCCTATAAGTTTGACTAAAATGTTTTGATAAAGCAATCACAGGCAAGAAAAGCTGTACAAACTGTAACATGATAAAACAAAGGAAATCCATACCTTGATCAATGTATTCCTATGTTTACGGTAATGTCTCGTACCTAAGGAATTTCAGTACCTTTCACTTGACTTGAAATTCACCAAAACTTTGCACTGTAGAGATGTGACTTTTTGTAATTTGCTTCAGAGGTCGCTGAAGTTGTTTACAAAATGTGATTGTGTGAGATAAAGGAGTCATCTGACACTGGCAGCTGCTGTTACAGTGCTGTGATTTATATTATTTGTGTTGTTTTTTGTGACCTTTATACTTGTTCATACTCTGTGAATGATAAAGCCATTCCAGAGAATATCATGAAGTACCTATGAACATGTCATACTGTTTCCCACTGCCTGCTGGCTGAAGTGCACAATAAATATCCTCATCTCTGCCCCTGTTTCTCGGATCAGGAAGAGGCTGAAATCCGTAGCGACGGGACGCGGTCCACCATCAAGCCCAGCCAGATGTCCGTTGCTAGGATCACGTGTGTACGGGGTCAGGGTGACCTCGAGGGAGAGCCCTTCGTGGATGACTACATCTCAACACAGGAACAGGTGAGAACCAGGAAACGACATTGCCACAGAATAGAGATCATGTTTGCAACCACTTGTGTAGATTTTGAGGCGAGGATGTCATCACCCCATCATTTTTCTATTTTGTTGTACCTTAATGTATTGTAGAATACATGGTTTTGTTTGATCGTTGAGGAGCTACAAAAGTAAGGTTTTATTTTGCCCCGTATGATGATGGCCTTTGAATCTTTAACATTGACGCTTAGCCCATTTCGCTATAAAAATCTTCATATGTTCCTGATTGCCCTCGTATTTGTGCTGTGTCTAGGTGGTAGACTACCTCACTAGGTTTTCTGGCATCAAGCCTGGGGACCTGGACGTCACCATCTCCTCCAAACACCTGACGACCCTCAAGGCGACATACCTCAAGCTGCGATACCTGCTGGACGTCGGCGCCATCTACGTTGGTCACGGTCTGCGGAAAGACTTCCGCGTCATTAATCTTCTGGTGAGTTTGGAAGCTGGAGGTCTTTTGGCATTTTTTTCATAGAAAGATTCTTATGTGACCTCTTTTAGACAGAATTTGTTAATGCCCCAGTCACATAGACATCCCGGATCACCCCGGACCACCATGGATCTGATCCGGGGAGAGATCCGTGTTGACGCCGGGAGGCCAACACGGCAACTTTTGGAGGTCAAAAACATCCGGCGTCATCCAGGGATTGCCGTGTTGGCAGAGCAATCCGGGGTGGTCCGTGTGGCTGCCGTGTAGCTGCCGTGTTGATCCGTGTAGATGCCGTGTTTGTCCGTGTAGACGCCGCGCTCTTCCGGCCTTATCCGTGTAGCTGCCGTGTTGATACCGTGTGTACAGTCATACCAAAATCCCGGATCTCCCCGGACGTCCCCGGATCTCCCCGGATCACCGTGTAGATCCTTGAGCATCCGTGTTTATATGTGACTGGGGCTTAAGATTGATGAGGGCTACCCCTTCAGTTTTCTCATACGTTCTGGCAACTGTCAGCAAAAATGTGGGGAATGCCATTCTTTTTAATCCTTTTGCCAAGAATTCCTAATCCATCAAATACCATTCCATCCATTCAAGCATTTGTAAAGTCTATGTGTCAGTGATATTTAGATGTAAGATAAGGCTGCACACTGGCACTTGTCCGACGGTCCCCGACCAGTAAAAATCACTGTCGGACCAGTAACTTTTTCAAGAAATGACCAGTAAGAAATGGAAAAATTGGGTACCTACTGGTCCGACAGACAGGTTGGACCAGTAGAAAAAGCGGGTTAGTGTGCAGCTGTGTTAAGGTTCCATTGTTTGTGTGTTTTTTTAACTCACTTGAGCCGACTGGTTCAAGTGGGATATTGTGATCATTCATTGTCCGGTGTCCATCACACATCATGCTGTGTGTGTCATTCATTTCACAAGAGAAAACTGACATTTCTTCTTTTTTTCTCTCTCTTGTCAGGTGGATCACCGGCAAATAGTCGACACGGCTGCTCTCTACAATCTGCCAAAGCAACGAATCGTCTCGTTGAAATTCCTTGCCTGGTTTTTCCTGGGTAAGAAGCAGTAATCAGCCATAAAAGAGGATGTTATTGTTTTGTGTCTTTTGCATATCTGGGCAGGAAATTTAGTATTTTTCTATTTTTAGGGCTGTCGTTTTTGGCATGTTTGACCCGTTGAGGATGGACTGATTTTGCTTCAACATGCATTTCCCATAAACCCCTGTCTTGAGTATACTCGGGACTCGTCCTCAGCGGGTTACAAAGATGATATTAGTCTGGTACTAAAAATAAACAATAATGTCACAGTTGTATATACTCTGCATTGCTTGAATGACGGTCACATGTTTTGTGTGCTTACTTTTTTTCTCTTTTCTTTTTGCTCTCTGGAAGTTGTACCATGCAGGCTGAAGACATATTTATTCAAATAACTGAAAGTTTTAAAACCACACTGTGGCAGCACATGCCATCATATTCCACTACAGGGTGGAATGATTGGCCAAATACCTGAAAAAAAAACCCACACACACATAGAAATTTATACTTACATTACACTGTTTTACATTTTGTGTGGAGTAAAGATTCGCAGAAGTAAAATGCATGAGATAAGTTTTGTCTACACAAGACAATAAATGCCCATGACAATTTGCGATAGTTTCATGCTGGGAAAAAGACCATTGTCTCCAATGCTTGAGTGATGGAGGGTAGAAATAGAATACTTTCCAGAGCAGACGAAGCTTAGTCTAATCTAATCTATCAACAAAAACAGTTCTGTAATTCCAAAAATGCTGCATATATTTTTGGATTTACAGTATTGTTTTTGTTGATAGATTAGACTAAACTTCCTCTGCTCTGGAAAGTATTCTACAGTACGTCCCAAAAAATTACAATCTGATTTTCGCATTGATGACCGTCAATATGATTAAACTGTCCAAATGCTGCTTCAAGGTCTTAAAACAGAACATCTTAGCTCTATTTTGCAGAAAACCCCATTCAATTTGGTAGAGCGGTCACAGAGAAATGTCAATTTTGTAAAGCATGTCATTAGTCTGATTCTTCCATGTTCAGCACTTGGATGCTCTTGGAACTGCACATTCATGTGTGAACACAATAAAGACAGAACTTGGAGGGAACAGATTCCTGACATGCTCTACAAAATTCATAATTTCTCTTTGACCACTGAAGCAAAGCGAGTGGAGTTTTCTGTATGATGTGGGCAATGAGTTACAGTTTCATGCCTTAAAATTGTATTTGGATTGATTCACTATTTTTAAAGTTATTATGCGGAGAGTCCCGTTGTAATTTTTTTTTTTTGGACATTCAGTATTTCTGCCCTCCTTCACTGATGCAACTCCTCCCTCTCAGCTGTGGTAATCATGTGACCGTCTGTCTTTGGTATTCCCAGGTTCCATCATCCAGTCCAAGACCCACGATAGCATAGAGGATGCCTACACAGCACTGCGGCTCTACAAGAAGTACCAGGAGCTACGCAACCAGGCGCAGGACGAGAAGGAGTGGGAGGGGCAGCTGAAGAAGATGTACGAGGAGGGGCGCAAACTCAAGTGGAAGGTCCCTGGTTCTGAGTGAGGGAGATGGAAGGCAGGGAGGGATGATGGGGGGGGGGGGGGGGTCAAGAAAGGAGGGGAAGATGTGGGGTTGCTGTGGGGGCGCTGTGGCATAGTGGATAAGAATCCCGACTCCCAATCGGAGGACCCAAGTTCGATTCTCGCCTAGTGCTTTACGTCCTTGGACAAGATGTTTTACCCACCATGTTCCTCTTGACCCAGGTATAGAAGTGGGTACCTGGCAACGCTAGGGTAATAATAATGGCAGGGCCCTCTGGTAGAGCAGTGGCAACACTTCAGAGGCTACCCTGGATGAAGAAGACCTTATTATGATGATGATGATGATGATGATGATGATGATAATGATTATTGTTGTTATTATTGTAATTATGGTTATTATTGTACAGTGCTTGCTGGGAACCAATCTCAGGCCAGCTTGCTTCAAGAGGCTTACAAGTACTGCAAGCCGCCATAGGTGTGGTTGCCATGGCAGCGATCAGGAAGCAACCAATCAAATCTTAGCAGTATAGTTATTGCTTGGTACACTGCATTCTTCTGCTTGCCAGAGAGGGAAAAGAGGGAGGTAAAGTTAAAGTGGGAATGGTTGAAAAGTGAGAGTTATGTGTGGGTGTATGTCGCTGTATAGTATATATATCCAGTGACTGTCATGATGCAGATTTTTTGTCAGGCAGAGATACTGTATACACCTTTTATTTATTAAGTCTAAAATTCTTTGTGAATCGGGACTCCCTGACAATTTGGTGAACAGTACAATTTGCAATTGAGGAGTACAGTAGTGAACGAAGAATTGTTTGTTTGTACGTCAAAGTCGTGTCGGGAGCATGGTTGATACTTTCATGTGCTGTTGAATTCACGAGTACTAATAGCACCCAACTTGCCAAGTTTGTGAAAATAGAAACTTCGCAAAATATAAGGAGTATTCAGTAGATGGTTTATGACCAAGACAAATCCAGCTCTGATGTGGACCATGGTGAGATATTGTGGAAATGGAAGTCAGTCAGGCAGGAGAGGGCAACAAGAGCAAGGCAAGGCGGGAAGGGGAAAAGGATTAGACAAGGACAGAAATGAGGGCAAAGCGAGAATGGGAACAGGGTTGAGCAAGAGTAGAAATGAGGGCATGGCGGGAATGGGAAAAGGGTAAGGCAGGGATAGGAATGAGGGCAAGGTGGGAATTGAAACAAGGTAAGTCAGGGACAGAATTAAGGGCAAAGTAGGAATGACGGCAAGGCGGAAATGGGAACTGGGTTAAGCAAGGGTAGAAATGAGGGCATGGCGGGAATGGGAATAAGATAAGCCATGGGCAGGAATAAGTGCAAGCCGGGAATGGGAAAGGGGTAAGACAGGGACAAGAATGCGGGAATAGAATGAGGGCAAGGCGAGAATGGGAGTGGGAACAATGAGGGAATGGGAACAAAACAAGGCGGGAATGGGAGCAGGGCAAGAGGGGAATAGGAACAGGGCAAGGCACGAATGGGAACTGGGTAAGGCAGGGACAGAAATAAAGGCAAGGCGGGAATTGGAACAGTGTAAGGCATGGACAGAAATAATAGCAGGGCCTGACTAGATAGTACTATTGGAAGTGGAAAGTAAGTATGACTGATAGCAGGACTAGCAGGAAACGGGACGACTGTAAAGAGGGACAAATGTTTATTGTAGCAGAATCATGTCCCGCGTTGAATTAGTGTTTGCTGACACCAATCAGGTTATGAAACACAATTCATATTTTCCAGTTTGTAAAAAGAATTGTAAAAATGTACGTATTCCAAATAAGAAGGAAATGAACTCAACTGCTTCAGTTTTAACAATAAAGCTTTGACATTTTCCAGAAGACTCTATGTTTGTAAATTTTTGTTTGTATGGAAAGCTTCATCCCGCCTCACAAATGATGTGAAAAGTAGAGGACCAGAGAAATCCAGGGAGAGAGATGATTTTGAGAGTGTGCAATTGACCAGGCATTTCTTTGGCCTAACACATAATTTTGCTTATGACCGGTCATATGTAAAGTATAATGACCAGTCATTGGCACTCGCATGTCATAATGGTGTATGGGAGAGATTTCATCGTTATATTCATTTACTCATGATGTACGTGACCTATCAAAGATGAGGATCTGCTTCATCACTTCATAAAGCAAATAATACATATTATCTTGTTTGGGCATTAGTATAATTACCCACATGGTACCTTCCAAACAGTCAAAATGTCCTCAGCTATCGCCTCAGGCCTTTTTGACTGTTCCAGATGTACCTTGCGTGGGTAATTTTCACTAATGACCTCACAGATGTGTTTTATTTGTATATTTGCAGATCATTACTGTTTTCCATGGCAAAGTAACATGTACCATTGGACCACACCCATCTAGCTATACCTTACCATCCACCTTACCACTGTCACCACAGTCATCTAAAATTCACTGTTTCATGGTTAAGTGTATTGTGTACTATTGGGAGCAGTGATTTAAACAAGATGTTCAAGTTATCATATGTGATGCATATGTGTTGGTCAGTTGTATCACAAAACATCCTACCATATCAAATTTTGCAATAAAGCCTGAATTATATGGAGATATCTATATTTTCCTCACTGAACCATAATTGTAGACAGTTTATTTTAGAAGAAATCTTCTAACTATTGTTCACATTTTGGATATTTAACCATACTTAACATTGACATTTTTACACTGGTCGTTTCTATCTTCTATCCCTAAGTCATATTTTAGAACTACATGTATTTTGAAGCACTAAAGCTGGGGCTTTGTTTCATCTGTGAATGGTAAATGATGCCTTTAAAATATGCAGAGTATCACACATGGAGGCACACAAGGAACAAAAAAACAACAACAACAAACAACAGAAACTAGTACTTTTGCGTTATTACACCACTAGCCTGTCAATGAACATTGCTCCCTTATATCGTGACACACGTGCAAACATCCTCACAACAAGATTTGCATCAAATCAGACCATCTAATTCTTCACACTAAGCGTGAAAAAAAAAAAACACCAACAGCAAGGATAGTGATGTGTAGTGATCAAAGTAGTGTGCTGCACGTTTGCGCGATCATATTAAATGTCCTGTTTACCTTTGGTAACAGTAGTTTAAAAAAAATTCCAGATTTGACATTTAATGCATAGTTGTAGGTCTGTTGTACCACCAAACATCCTGTCATATACAATTTTTATGATAAAGCCTAAAATATAAGGAGATATCTGTATTTTTCTCAATATAAACCGTAACTGTGAATGGTTTAGTCTGGAAACATTTCTATTATAACTTTTGTTCACATTTTGTATAATTAACAATACTTTACAACGATTTTACCGATTCAAAATTATCCCGTGGTTGTTTCTATCCCTAACTCATGGTTTAGAACTATTGTAAAGCACTAATGCTGGGTTTTTGTTTCATCTGCAAATAGTAAATTACGCCTCTAACAGGGAAGACGGCCATTCCTAGTCACTAGTTGATTTTAGGCGAATGTAGTGTATCTGGCAAAATGATGTTTCTGGTTCAACTTGCATGATTCGATTATCATATAATTCAAAATTCAGTTCAATTTTGTAATTCAAAATAATAAAGAGGACTTGGTTTTTCCTTCACCGTATGTGAAATATGGTTCCAGCAATTTTGATCTAGCCGACTATTTTTGTTTGTTTCTCTTTTTTTTTTTGGGGGGGGGGGGGGTGATACGGGGAAGAGTTTGTACAGGGTTGACCTGGGAAAAATTGGGACTTTTGTTGTTTGATGGTGGTTGTTGTTGTTGTTGTTTGTGGTGGTGGTCTTGTTGTTGATATATTATTGTTGGATTCTATATTCGTGCCCATATAATTCTGAGGGAGTTTGCTGTACTCTATTTACGATACATGAACATTTATTTACTATTCAGGGGCGGCGCAGCTGTGGGGGCCGTGGGGGCTCGGGCCCCCACACTTTTTGTGCACCATACAAAGGAATACATAAGGTGTCATCACTTTGTGCCCCCACACTTTTTTTCAACCCGGAAGTACGTAAGAGGCACTACAATGGGAGGGGAGAGAATGAGCTGAGGACCTTTTTTTTTTTTTTTTTTTTTGCTTGTTAGCTCTTGAAACCCGGAAGTGGGCCCCCACACTTTTGAAAACAGTGCGCCGGTCCTGCTAGTACTCGTTATGTTCAGCTATTGTATTAAATCGAGAGTCTTGAAAATACACTGGCTTCCTCCTGGGATAGGTAATTCTGCCAATTACGATGTAGGCCAATATACATTTTCTAGCATATTAAGGATTTTGGATTTCTCTTTTCTTAGTTTTTTTGATATTTCGTTCCACTAGTGTAATTTGTAATAAATTAAACAACGCCCAACGTTTGAATGGATTGTGCGATTATCCTCAAATTTCAATAATGTGTTCTAAGTTTATTGCATTCTTTGGGTCTATTTTAAAAGTAAATTCCTTCTTAAGCTCCAAGTGACAAAACTCTAGCTCTGCTCAGGGGTGGCACTAATGCAGAGTAAAAAACACACCCAAAACGTCATTCTTTCCCCTTTTATTACATTCACATCTTCCTATGAACAGGTCTTTTGCAAAGGCAGCTTGTGGACTCGCAAAAAGCGAGAGGAGCGATGCTCGCTCTGCTCTCATCTCGCTACACTCGCTGGCGACTGTGCATGTCCACGAATTATTGCAAGCTGCCTTTGCAAAAGGCTACCTGTGAACCCGCATTTTCTCTTTCGCTGTCCAAGAAACCTGCATGATGCCAGAACAAAATGTCCACTGAGCGTCCCTCAACTTCAACTGGGATAACTGTATTCTGAACTGCTCAATCAAAATAAGAGAGACAGATATATTTCTAAGTATTATAATTAATGGATGTCGGGCGTCATTGAAACCAAAGAAGTTCCAAACACAATCCCATGCCCAAAATGCTCTGGCTAGTCTGGGTGCTTATTTGATTTAGCAAAGTAGTGGGATACTGCTAAATAGATGGTGACTTGTGACCTCGGCCCTATTTCCTTTTACAATCGGTGAACGTCGAAGAAACACACCCACCGACGGATGAAAAGAAAAAAATACGTGTGAGGGTGCGTTTGCGCATAACTTTGTTTTGGGCCAATTTGAAAAGTAATTATAATACAAACACTATAAACGTCGTTTCAAAACGCTGATTCAAAACGCACAGAAAGATGGCGTTTGCGATCGGCGACTTTCTCTAATCACATTGAGGGGGAAGCATTAGCGCAAAATCTTGCACGAGGGCTTTTCCATTTTTAGATTTGAAATTCATCGATCTGATGCCCACTTTCGGTAGAATATTTGCAGAAGTTTCAATGAAAAAAGTAAGACGATAGTTATGGTAGTTTTGCATTTAAGCTGCAAGAAAAAGCCTCAAACATCGTGAACATTTGTCAAACATCATACTATAAAATTCTGTAATTGTTGGGTGACTTTCTCATTTGCCATTAAACCAAATGATTTAAAAATCGAATATCTGTCTTTTGGTGAAATGCTTGATAATTACCAATCACTTAGTAATAAATGTAATTCTATGGAGAGGAAGGAAGTGGGGGGGGGGGGCTGGGGAGGGGGTGGAAGGGAGTATATACCCTCCCATAATATATGAAGAAGCTTTAGCATAATATTTAGAATTAGAAGTGATGTGAAATGAGCTCATACACGTTTTTGATGGAATATGTGGGAAATTGTCCAAGAAGAAGTAGAAAAAAAAAATCTCCGGAAGGAGACCTAGCTGAGGGTTTGGGTGCTTGGCCGAGGATATTCATCCCCCCCCCCCTCACACACACACACACACACACACACACACACACACGCACGCACACACACACACACACACACACACACACACATTTCCACGTGAGGGAATTCTTGCGCTTTTAGAATTGAAATGGAGGATCCAGTGCACACTTTTGATGGAATATTTGGGAAATTGTCCATTTCCAAAATGTACTAAGCCTACGGAAAGGTGTGGGAGGTGTTATTATATTCCCCCTGTCATGCACGCGAGAGGGTGATTTTGCATTTTCAGAATTGAAATTCATTGATCTGGTACAAAGTTTGGGTGAAATATTTGCACGAGTTTCTTATTTATAGAAAAAGCGGGCCTATCATTCCACATGTCATTCCCCCAACTTGTAAGCCGGGGATGCCCCCCCCCCCCCCCCACCCGTCATCATTCACTATTAGGGAGCTTTAAATTTTAGACGCACGGACGTTCAAAGGGGGAAAAAAATGTTCTGAGCGTGCGCAGAAGCGTGCGTCAATTTGACCCGCGCTTCTGCGCACGCTCAGAACATGTTTTTTTCCCCTTTGAACGTCCGCGCGTCTAAAATCTAAACCTCCCTATTATCGTGAACCAAAGTGGGCTGATACCTGTAGCACCTGTACCTGATCCCACGATCCCTTGTTGTCCTCAACTGTTGTCTTTTGTAGCAGCCTATTTTGCAAATGAGACTTGTTGAACCATGTCAGTTCTGCTTCTATCGCCCCATTCTTCGACAGCTAAAGGAGGATTATGGTTGACCAATAGTTATCAAAGGCCCATGGGAAATTCCCCATAAAACAACTCCTGTTAACTGACCATAATTCATTGACCCTTGCAATATAGTTAGGTGTCAGAAAAGTAGGTCCTATGCAATGTATGCAAGTATAGGCCTAGTGTCTGTACCGCGATCTTTTCTGAAGCCGGATCGATGGGGGCCTTACTAAACTACTCTCAAGTAAGAAATACAGGTATGTCAATTGACGATGTACTATACGTTATAGGACTGAAAGAACTGCAATTAGAGTGTGGCATCACCGCCTTTGTGTACCGATGTAAAATGTGCACATCTGAAGGGCTACCCTGCTAAAAGAAAACTTAAAGGGCACCTCCGGATGATTTTCAGACTTTTACATTTGAACAACTCTAAATTGGTTAAATAGAGTACAGAGTTTCAGAATTTATAGTGATTGGGATGAGGAATGAGAATGTCAAAATTTATAACAAATTGCAATGAACAAGGATGATGACATGGCAGCCTCGCCATAAGAATGCACGAGTTAGGGCTTCAGGGAGCAGAACAAAAGAAGACGGCATGCATAGATTCTTCACAGGTGAACTTGTTGAGCAAGCGGTATTGCAATGGAACTACACTGCTACATTTCTGAAATATGTGAGGCTCTGATGTCATCAACACTGTTCAGTGTAATTTGTTTAAAATTTTCACTTCATTGGTTTCTCTCCTCAAGGACCACAATAAATTCCGCGAATTTATACATAGTGCTGTCGATTTATGTACTAGGCCTACATGATGTGAAATCATGAAAATCGTCTGGAATGCCCCTTTAATAAATAAATAAATAAATAAATGAATAAATAAATCTAAAATCAGTATCACCCTGACTCAGAGGCAGAAAAAAGACATAAATTAGACGACCCGACATAATTGGGGTTGTTGTTTTCAGAAGTTTGGCTAGGATAAATAATAATAATAATAATGTACACTTATATAGCGCTTATTACAGTAGTTTCTAAGCGCTTAACATTTAAATCTTAAATTAATACATGTATAAGGATTATGAAAAACATAATAAATTATATAACATTACGTTACATAATATTACATTAAATTACGTTATATTACATTATGTTACATGACATTATAATAAGTGATTGAACGAAATAGATTGGATGACATGGAATCAGTGAATCGAACTACAGTCCATTGAATAGAGTCTGATTTTGAAGGTGTCAACAGAAGGATAGTCACGGATTATCACTGGGAAATCGTTCCAAAGCTTGGGGGCACACACAGAGAAAGCACGGTCACCGTAGCGAGTCTTAGTACGTGGACCCGTCGCTAGCTGTAAGTGAATTGATGATGATGAACGGAGCCGGATGGAAGTGGTCTGCGTCTTGGGCTTGATGAGTTCTTTGATGTATGATGGTGTGAGTCCATTGAAAGCCTTGTAGGTTAAAAGAAGAATCTTGAACTGAATACATCGACATACACTGTGAGGTCTGGCTCAGACGTTGACAACGTCAAAATAGTAGGCCCTAGACCTACATGTAAACATGCTATGACGCGAGTAACTGCATGGGGACCATCTGCAAAATATGTACGAAAACAAACAAACAAACAAATAAACAAACAATAACAGAAACTATATCGCCATAATTGAACCCCCTCCATTTCCTGAATCATTCCTCAGAAACGACAGTGACTGGTGACTCAGTCAGGATACATATTGGCATACTCAGGGAAGATCAGGGGCGTCGAATCTATCTCGGGCCGGGGGGGGGGGGGGGGGGGGGGGGGTGGAAGGGGCATTTGCCCCGCCCCTGCGGGAGTGTTTAGGCAGACAAATCATTTTATCCCCCAAGCAATTCCCTAGATGAGGACAGATCCCGCACTTTCTTAATGGAAAATTGTCCAAATATTGCCAGAACTATGCACCAGATCGTTGTATTGCAATCATAACATGCAAAAGCTCCGCTATACAGGATCCCTTTCGATAAACTTTGTACACTTTTGACATTGACGTATATTTCCCTAATTTAAGAGTGTGCAGCAGATCTTTCACTAACAAAAGCACCCTCATATGCAGAGGCGTCGATAGGGGGGGGGGGGTATGGTTCCCCCATAAAAGTGGGACAAACAAAAGCGAAAAATATAGCTATAAACGGCAGGTTTTGGAGTGTAAAATGTCAAAATTTTAAAGCTCGCTCGCTGCGCTCGCTCGCATTTAACCGCTATGCCATTCTCCTGATGTTGCTGCCTGTAACTGACAGCAGATGCGCCCGGGGCGCCCCCCTTAATTTCCAAAGCGAAAAATTTAGCTCCAAACGGCAGTTTTGGGACGTACTGTAAAATGTCAAACTTTTGAAGCTCGTTCGCTTCCCTCGCTCGCATTTAATCATTATTCCATTCTCCTGATGTTGCTGCCAGTAATTACCAGCAGTTTTCGATCGCCCGGTGCGCCCCACTTAATTTCTAAAGCGAAAAATATAGCTACAAATGGCAGTTTTTGGACTGTAAAATGTCATAATTTTGAAGCTCGCTCGCTTCACTCGCTCGCATTTAACCATTATGCCATTCTCCTGATGTTGCTGCCAGTAATTGCCAGCAGTTTTCGCCCGGTTCGCCCCCTTAATTTCAAAAGCGAAAAAATGCAGCCAGAAACGACAGTTTGGGGGACTAAATGTCAAAAATTTTCAAGGTCACTCGCTTCGCTCGCTCGCATTTAATTATTATGCCATTCTCCTGATGTTGCTGCCAGTAATTGCCAGCATTTTTCGCCCGGTGCGCCCCCTTAATTTCCAAAGCGAAAAAATACAGCCACAAACGACAGTTTTTGGGACTGTAAAATATCCAAATTTTTTTATCAAGCTCACTCGCTTCGCTCGCTCGCATTTAATCGTTATGCCATTCTCCTGATGTTGCTGACAGTGATTGACAGCTGTTGCGCCCGGTGCGGCCCCCCTTAATTTCCAGAGCGAAAAAGTATAGTTCCAAACGGCAGTTTTTGGACTGTAAAATGCCAATTTTCAAGCTCGCTCGCTCCGTTCGCTCGCATTAATCAGGGAGTAAACCGCTATGCCATTCTCCTGATGTTGCTGCCAGTGATTAAGCAGTTGCGCCCGGTGTGCCCCCCTTAATTTCCAAAGCGAAGAATATAGCTACAAACGGCAGTTTTTGGACTGTAAAATCGTCGTTGACACCACGAAGTGGCACTTTGGCGCGGGGTTCACGAATACCGCGTTTCGAGAAAAACGCAATTAAAGTTTTACGATTTTTGAAATCGTCAAATCGAGTGGATTTCTGTAACTAAACATGATAAATTGTACATGAACGGAAAGAGGAGAACTTCTTCTTTACAGTCACATACCAATTCTAAATAATGAAGGTGAAATATTGCGACGGCGAGGCAGGAAACAATTGTGCCGGTTCGTGGAATAAATCATACGCGTAAACCGCGGTCCGATTGTTTCCACGAAGTGGCACATTGGGCCGCGCCCCATTGTGTCCTGTGTATTATCGAGTACAATACGAGGTTTTCTGAGATGCTATCTTGAAATTGCTCTTACGATCGGTTTTAGGGGATATATGTATGGTTTATTGACCAGAAAAGCAAGAAGGGTATTTTTCTCACCGGCTACTATGATTTTTTCAAATCGAGGAGAAAATATATTAGCACCATAAAGTTGCAAACATATTGTGCCGCTTCGTGAACGAAATCACACGCCCAAATCGAGGTTTCATTAATTCCACGAAGTGGCACATTGCACGCGCGCACGACGTACCGTACGTGCGCCTTGTTCACAACAATGAGGTATTCGCGCGTGTTGCAATTTCCGAAATTACTTGCAATCATTTGTGCAGCCTTTACAGTAAAAATGTAGACAGTTTCGCCATTTCATTATAAACCCCAAATGTCTTCTTGGCTATATATCACAAGAACAATTGCATGTAATAAAAAACAAGTAGTGTTGCTGTTATGTTCAGGGCTTTCTGTTTTTATATAATGACAAGGGGCTGATTCCTAATCAGAATTATTCACTTCTGTACATTTACTCTAATGTATACTGATCTTTTTTCTTGCTTAATTCTATGTTTCACGATGCTCACAGTTATGATTAACGTCTCATAACTTCACATGCAGACTTTATTTTACAGTTAAGTCTACTTTCTCTCTCTCTCTCTCTCCGGCTCTCTCTCTCCTGGAAACAATCTCATGCCCTCCTCATACCCCATCAACTGCCCGTATTCAGTCTCTTTTTATCATACTTATTATTCTAATAGAATACTCACTACTTTCATTCGTCTATACAAGAAAAAAAAACTAGCAAAACAAAACCAAATCCACATGATAAAGGTTGAATAAAGAATGTACGAAAGAAATGATAAAATCGATCCCCACAATTTTTTTTTGTTAAGTGCTGAAACACTTCATATTTTATTTCGTTCTTCACTGACAAAGAAAAATGGTCAGTTGATAAAGCAATGAAAACTATCTTTTATACCACTTCAGACTTGAATAAGCGCTTACATTTCAAACATGTAATCGAAATTTAGTATTACAAAATTGACAGTTCATTTGAAAACTACATTGTCCGCTTATTGTTATAACATAATCATATTCTGAAGGTATTTGACAGAATAGATAATTGTATTTCTATACACACGTTGCAGGAAAGGCTAGCTGCGGAACGGGTTAAAATAACAATACAGTGTAGTTTCTTTCTTTTTTTCTCTGCCAGATTAAGATTCAGATAAGCGGAAGAAAATTAATAATTCTGTGGAACATATACCTGCGTCCCCTTAATTAACACCAACGTCCATTACCCTGCATATCAGCACTTTAAAACGCACCAACGATCACTAATTCTACGTTTAATTAGATCACTGACTTTGAGCGGTATATAACGGCTCAGGAGGTGAAATAATTAAATTAATACACCCTTTTTTTTTGAATGTCAAATATAAACGACAACCTCAAAACCAGAACAATTCCAAGAAACTGACCATGCCCCTTATTACCTAGCAAATATTCTATTTTTTTTCCAGTATATCAGTTGGACCCTCTTCGTGCACTTGGATATGTAATTATTCATTATGCCTGTTTCAGAATGTTTGTCAAAATATGAATCGATAAGCACTAAATCAACGAGATATGAAACTCGTCACGCTGACGAGTTAGGTGATACGCTTGGGGTCATCAGGTGTCGGTCATCTGTGATCGACAAAGAAAAGAATGTGATATAGGCACCTTGAAGTTATATTGAGCGTGCATGCAAAACCGTTTCTCTAACCACTCGGCCACGGGACATCCCCGGAAATGGTAAGGCAAAAAAGAAATGTATAGATATTACAGGGGGAAAAAGTCAATGCCCACTCAACAATCGTGGCCGCGTGAACATGTATTGCATTGCTAGACGGAAAAGCGGCCTTGTAACGACTGAGGTCGCTATGCCATTTCTGGCAACTTGGGAAAAATACGTCCCGCAGACATAAAACCTATAATCGGCTGGTTTTGATACCTTGCCTTTAATCACAATTTTCAGTGTAATGACGTCATCAAATTACAAAACAATGACATCGTCTTGAAAGACAATTGTTCAAAGTACAACACCTCAGTCGTCGTCATTACATACTATGATCGGTTTGACAAAGTCAACCTGCAAAATTTGCTGCAGTCGAAGCAATGTGGTCTCCAACACACAAAAAAAGAGGGATATGGCGTGTGTGTGTGTCTGTGTGTGTGTATAGGTGCGTTTATATACGAACGTGATTTCTACATGGACGAATATGTAATACAAAATTGAAGAAAAAAAACAGTAAAGTAGCTAAGTATTTTGTTTCGTGATCTTGTGGGGTTCGAACCCGCAACCTCACGTCTCTGAGACGTCGCCTTTAACTACTCGGCCACACGTCTCGACGGGAAAATATGAGGAACGTTATGGACTTGAAAGACAGTTGTTCAATGTATAACACATTCATCGTACGTTGTCAGTTTGCTATTGACATGACAATCTATCACACGAATATGAGGCAGGCATTAGTACCTGTATGAAATTATTATAGGCATGGTTATCAAATTGCCCTAAAATTTCCTTATAGTTGCCTTATTTTTACACACAGTTATGCTATCCCTTTAAACTCGTCACAGTTTAATTAGAATCATTAACATCATACATTAGTACCATATTCAATTCCATAGCTGATAACGTTTGCTAATCAATTAAGATTAATTGTCTAGAATGTGTCATATGGCCAACCTGTATACACACGTATATATACACACACAATGCTAAATGTATGTATCAAACATCTGTAACACAACTTTGAACTAACTGTAGGAAGTATCGCTGCACTTATCATCCATACTTTTTATCACTATCTGAAACTCCACAAAAACCACTAATTGACAAATAATCATCAATACAGAAGACTGAATACCTTTTTTACAATGTATAGCTTGTTACATGTATAAATCAGCACAAAGTAACCACGACTACATTGTGTTACTGAATTGATATGAACAAATTTCATTTTATTACAATATACTATATCAGTTTGAAAGCCCAGCCTGCAAAGTTTTGCAGCAGTCGAAGTAATGCAGTCTCCAACGCAAAACAAAGGTATACTGTGTGAGTGTGTGCGTATAGGTGTGTTTACATGCAAACGTGATTTCTACATGGACGAAGGTGTGGTACTCCATTGAAGAAAAAAAGTAAAAATAAAAATTATATTCTTTCGTGCTCTTGTGAGGATCGAACCCGTACGTGTGCAACCTCACGTTTCTAAGACGACGCCTCTAACCACTCGGCCATACGTCTCGACGAGAAAATTAGAGGAACGTAAACTTATGTACGTGAAAGATGAATCAGGAATCGTTTGGTCCGCATTCCATTCTCATTTTCAGTTTTAAATTGCAAAATTGTCAACCTCATGAGGAGATTTCAAAGAATAAAATGCATGATTACTGCAGCTTATTGTCACATCTACAACATACTTAAGTTTCAAAGGAAATGAAGCAAAATCAGCTGAGATAAAGGTGCTTAAACGTTGTCAAGTCAATGCATGGTTTCTAAAAAAATCACCTCCCATAGACATAACACGTAAACTTGTACGATTTTGCATCTTTACCTTTAAACACAATTTAAAGCATGATGACGTCATCAAATTTCAAAACTATGACATGGACTTGAAAGGCAAATGTTCAAAGTACAACATATCTGAATTTGGGATAATATTTAGCTTAAACAACAGAGATACGAGCAAATGAATCTCAGAAACAGTACCTTAAAAAAATTAATTCCACTTTTTTGATTTCAGATGACGATGTGATGACGTCATAATGTTTTATGGAAATAATGATACTTGAAACGTTATGTCCAATTTATATGCTTTTGTAATATGCAATAAAAACATAGGGTAACCAGACGTTTTAAAGAGCTATGGCGAAATAAACAAAGACATGTTTTTTCACTATATTTGCACATAGACGCGCAGGCGAAATTTGAACTTTGACGCAAGTGCAATGCTTTGTTATTTGTCAGAAACGATCAGAAATCAATGGATATTGTTACTCAAAGTATCAGGAATCCAAATCAGTCAAAAAAAGTGCATTTTCATGTTACTGACGCGCTGTGCACGCGAAAACGCGCGGACGGACGCGCACGCGCAAAATCGTTTGAAACGCTTAAATTTGTCTGAAACTTCGAGATTTCCCATTGGAAAGTTGTTTTGAGCCTTTTAAAAGTTTGACGCGCGCTTACGCGTCCTAGATGACGTCCTAGGTAATTAGGATCAGAGAAAGAAAGATAGAACGTGACCTGAACTTTATGTCCACCGAAAATGATACAGAAATGACCTTTAGTTATGAAGTTATGATCGATCATGTAACATGGTCCGAAAATCACAAAATGGCGCCTAGATGACGTCATAGATATGTTACTGTCATGAAAACCTTATTGTGGCTAGATATTGTCATGAGACATGTTCCCTGAAAATGTCATGTTATTCCGTAATGTCATTCTTGAGATATTGATGACACAAAATTGTCCAGAAAGAAAGAAGAATAAAAAGAAACGAGACATGAAAACTCGTCACATTGAGGACGAGTTAGGTGATACGCTTGTGGTCATCAGATGACAGTCATCTGTGATCGACAAAGAAAAGAATGTGATATAGGCACCTTGAAGTTATATTGAGCGTGCATGCGAAACCGTTTCTGTAACCACTCGGCCACGGGTCATCCACGGAAATGGTAAGACAAAAAAACAACAACAATGTATTGATATAACGGGGGGAAAGTCAATGCCCACTCAACTAACGTGGCCGTGTGAACATCTATTGCATTGCTAGACGGAAAAGCGGCCTTGTAACGACTGAGGTCGCTATGCCATTTCTGGCAACTTGGGAAAAATACGTCCCGCAGACATAAAACCTATAATCGGCTGGTTTTGATACCTTGCCTTTAATCACAATTTTCAGTGTAATGACGTCATCAAATTACAAAACAATGACATGGTCTTGAAAGAAAATTGTTCAAAGTACAACACCTCAGTCGTCGTCATTACATACTATGATCGGTTTGACAAAGTCAACCTGCAAAATTTTGCTGCAGTCGAAGCAATGTGGTCTCCAACACACAAAAAAGAGGGATATGGCGTGTGTGTGTGTCTGTGTGTGTGTATAGGTGCGTTTATATACGAATGTGATTTCTACATGGACGAATATGTAATACAAAATTGAAGAAAAAAAACAGTAAAGTAGCTAAGTATTTTGTTTCGTGATCTTGTGGGGTTCGAACCCGCAACCTCAAGTCTCTGAGACGTCGCCTTTAACCACTCGGCGACACGTCTCGACGGGAAAATATGGGGAACGTTATGGACTTGATAGACAGTTGTTCAGTATATAACACATTCATCGTACGTTGTCAGTTTGCTATTGACATGACGATCTACCACATGAATATGAGGCAGGCATTAGTACCTGTATGAAATTATTATAGGCATGGTTATCAAATTGCCCTAAAATATCCTTATAATTGCCTTATTTTTACACACAGTTACGCTATCCCTTTAAACTCGTCACAGTTTAATTAGAATCATTAACATCATACATTAGTACCATATTCAGTTCCATAGCTGATCACGTTTGCTAATCAATTAAGAGTAATTGTCTAGAATGTGTCATATGGCCAACCTGTATACACACGTATATACACACACACACAATGCTAAATGTATGTATCAAACATCTGTAATACAGCTTTGAACTAACTATAGGAATTATCGCTGCACTTATCATCCATACTTTTTATCACTATCTGAAACTCCACAAAAACCACTAATTGACAAATAATCATCAATACAGAAGACTGAATACCTTTTTTACAATGTATAGCTTGTTACATGTATAAATCAGCACAAAGTAACCACGACTACATTGTGTTACTGAATTGATATGAACAAATTTCATTTTGTTACAGTATACTATATCAGTTTGAAAAGCCCAACCTGCAAAACTATAATTTTGCAGCAGTTGAAGTAATGCAGTCTCCAACGCAAAACAAAGGTATACTGTGTGAGTGTGTGCGTATAGGTGTGTTTACTTGCAAACGTGATTTCTACATGGACGAAGGTGTAGTACTCCATTGAAGAAAAAAAGTTAAAAAAAAAAATAATTTTCTTTCGTGCTCTTGTGAGGATCGAACCCGTACGTGTGCAACCTCACGTTTCTAAGACGACGCCTCTAACCACTCGGCCATACGTCTCGACGAGAAAATTAGAGGAACGTAAGCTTATGTACGTGAAAGATGAATCAGGAATCGTTTGGTCCGCATTCCATTCTCATTTTCAGTTTTAAATTGCAAAATTGTCAACCTCATGAGGAGATTTCAAAGAATAAAATGCATGATTACTGCAGCTTATTGTCACAGCTACAACATAAATAAGTTTCAGAGGAAATGAAGCAAAATCAGCTGAGATAAAGGTGCTTAAACGTTGTCAAGTCAATGCATGGTTTCTAAAAAAATCACCTCCCATAGACATAACACGTAAACTTGTCCGATTTTGCGTCTTTACCTTTAAACACAATTTAAAGCATGATGACGTCATCAAATTTCAAAACCATGACATGGACTTGAAAGGCAAATGTTCAAAGTACAACATATCTGAATTTGGGATAATATTGAGCTTAAACAACAGAGATACGAGCAAATGAATGTCAGAAACAGTACCTCAAAAAAATTAATTCCACTTTTTTGATTTCAGATGACGATATGATGACGTCATAATGTAATTATGGAAATAATGATACTTGAAACGTCATGTCCAATTTATATGCTTTTGTAATATGCAATAAAAACATAGGGTCACCTGACGTTTTAAAGAGCTATGGCGAAATAAACAAAGACATGTTTTTTCACTATATTTGCACATAGACGCGCACGCGAAATTTGAACTTTGACGCAAGTGCATTGCTTTGTTATTTGTAGGAATCGATTAGAAATCAATGGATATTGTTGCTCAAAGTATCAGGAATCCAAATCTGTCAAAAAAAGTGTATTTTCATGTTGCTGACGCGCTGTGCGCGCGAAAATGCGCGGACGGACGCGCACGCGCAAAATTGTTTGAAACGCATAAAATTGTCTGAAACTTCGAGATTTCCCATTGGAAAGTTGTTTTGAGCCTTTTAAAATTTTGACGCGCGCTTACGCGCACTTAATGATGTCCTAGGTAATTAGCATCAAAAGAAGTAAGATAGAACGTGACCTGAACTTTATGTCCACAAAAAATGATACAGAAATGACCTTTAGTTATGAAGTTATGATCGATCATGTAACATGGTCCAAAAATCACAAAATGGCGCCTAGACGACGTCATAGATATGTTACTGTCATGAAAACCTTATTGTGGCTAGATATTGTCATGAGACATGTTCCCTGAAAATGTCATGTTATTCCGTAATGTCATTCTTGAGATATTGATGACACAAAATTGTCCAGAAAGAAAGAAGAATAACGAGACATGAAAACTCGTCACATTGAGGACGAGTTAGGTGATACGCTTGTGGTCATCAGATGACAGTCATCTGTGATCGACAAAGAAAAGAATGTGATATAGGCACCTTGAAGTTATATTGAGCGTGCATGCGAAACCGTTTCTGTAACCACTCGGCCACGGGTCATCCACGGAAATGGTAAGACAAAAAAACAACAACAATGTATAGATATAACGGGGGGAAAGTCAATGCCCACTCAACTAACGTGGCCGTGTGAACATCTATTGCATTGCTAGACGGAAAAGCGGCCTTGTAACGACTGAGGTCGCTATGCCATTTCTGGCAACTTGGGAAAAATACGTCCCGCAGACATAAAACCTATAATCGGCTGGTTTTGATACCTTGCCTTTAATCACAATTTTCAGTGTAATGACGTCATCAAATTACAAAACAATGACATGGTCTTGAAAGAAAATTGTTCAAAGTACAACACCTCAGTCGTCGTCATTACATACTATGATCGGTTTGACAAAGTCAACCTGCAAAATGTTGCTGCAGTCGAAGCAATGTGGTCTCCAACACACAAAAAAGAGGGATATGGCGTGTGTGTGTGTCTGTGTGTGTGTATAGGTGCGTTTATATACGAACGTGATTTCTACATGGACGAATATGTAATACAAAATTGAAGAAAAAAAAACAGTAAAGTAGCTAATTATTTTGTTTCGTGATCTTGTGGGGTTCGAACCCGCAACCTCACGTCTCTGAGACGTCGCCTTTAACCACTCGGCGACACGTCTCGACGGGAAAATATGGGGAACGTTATGGACTTGAAAGACAGTTGTTCAATATATCACACATTCATCGTACGTTGTCAGTTTGCTATTGACATGACGATCTATCATTTGAATATGAGGCAGGCATTAGTACCTGTATGAAATTATTATAGGCATGGTTATCAAATTGCCCTAAAATATCCTTATAATTGCCTTATTTTTACACACAGTTACGCTATCCCTTTAAACTCGTCACAGTTTAATCAGAATCATTAACATCATACATTAGTACCATATTCAGTTCCATAGCTGATCACGTTTGCTAATCAATTAAGAGTAATTGTCTAGCATGTGTCATATGGCCAACCTGTATACACACGTATATACACACACACAATGCTAAATGTATGTATCAAACATCTGTAACACAGCTTTGAACTAACTATAGGAATTATCGCTGCACTTATCATCCATACTTTTTATCACTATCTGAAACTCCACAAAAACCACTAATTGACAAATAATCATCAATACAGAAGACTGAATACCTTTTTTACAATGTATAGCTTGTTACATGTATAAATCAGCACAAAGTAACCACGACTACATTGTGTTACTGAATTAATATGAACAAATTTCATGTTGTGACAGTATACTATATCAGTTTGAAAAGCCCAACCTGCAAAACTATAATTTTTGCAGCAGTCGAAGTAATGCAGTCTCCAACGCAAAACAAAGGTATACTGTGTGAGTGTGTGCGTATAGGTGTGTTTACATGCAAACGTGATTTCTACATGGACGAAGGTGTAGTACTCTATTGAAGAAAAAAAGTAAAAAAAATATATTATTTTCTTTCGTGCTCTTGTGAGGATCGAACCCGTACGTGTGCAACCTCACGTTTCTAAGACGACGCCTCTAACCACTCGACCATACGTCTCGACGAGAAAATTAGAGGAACGTAAGCTTATGTACGTGAAAGATGAATCAGGAATCGTTTGGTCCGCATTCCATTCTCATTTTCAGTTTTAAATTGCAAAATTGTCAACCTCATGAGGAGATTTCAAAGAATAAAATGCATGATTACTGCAGCTTATTGTCACAGCTACAACATAAATAAGTTTCAGAGGAAATGAAGCAAAATCAGCTGAGATAAAGGTGCTTAAACGTTGTCAAGTCAATGCATGGTTTCTAAAAAAATCACCTCCCATAGACATAACACGTAAACTTGTCCGATTTTGCGTCTTTACCTTTAAACACAATTTAAAGCATGATGACGTCATCAAATTTCAAAACCATGACATGGACTTGAAAGGCAAATGTTCAAAGTACAACATATCTGAATTTGGGATAATATTGAGCTTAAACAACAGAGATACGAGCAAATGAATGTCAGAAACAGTACCTCAAAAAAATTAATTCACTTTTTTGATTTCAGATGACGATATGATGACGTCATAATGTAATTATGGAAATAATGATACTTGAAACGTCATGTCCAATTTATATGCTTTTGTAATATGCAATAAAAACATAGGGTCACCTGACGTTTTTAAAGAGCTATGGCGAAATAAACAAAGACATGTTTTTTTCACTATATTTGCACATAGACGCGCACGCGAAATTTGAACTTTGACGCAAGTGCATTTTTTAGTGTTTTGGATAGGTCAATTCTCAACAGAGCAAATAAATGCAATCCGTTAGCTACCTACCCAAAACAAGAAGAGCAAAATCCCCCCCCCCCATCACCAATCTGAAAGGGAAGATTTGATGCCATGAAATAGTTTACTAATTTATTTTACTAATTTAATTGCACTGTAAACAGATTTTCACTAGTTCATGGATAAATGTTAAGCACCTTATCAAAAGTCAGAGCCCATTTGGAACATGTTTTGTTAGTGTCTCTCCTGCACAGCGTCTTGCTCAAGCTCCCAAAGCTCTATGGACAGACAATAGGGGATCGGGAAAGCCGATGTAAGTAAAAGAAGAAGACGATTAAAGACGCAAGACGAGACTTTTGATAAGGTTCCTGATTCAGACATACAGACTGTGTTTCCTAAAGTGCTATGATTACTCGAAATATGGATATGAAGAATTATTCTTTATTCCCTTTATTTTGATGTGTATTGTCTGTCATATGGTACAAAGCTAACGAATGTCCTGTTTGTTTAAATGTTGTTGTTTTTTAGGCCTCTGTAGATGAAGTCTTGAGGGAGCATTAAAACATTGCACCTTTTTATCCTTCTGTCCATCTGTCCTTCCGTCTCCAAATTGGGTTTCCATGGGATATCGGTCTGATTTCAATAATTGTTGGTTTGGGGGAGACGAAACTAACATACAAAGGTCACACTTCATTATATTTACAAATTGGTCAAATGTGGTTTTCCATCCACAAAACTGATTAAATGATTGATGGATATTAGTATTTTTTGGTACATGTATATCACTTGTTGTTTTATAATGACCCCCCCCCCCCCACGAAGTCTGGAGAGTGAATTAACTTTTGCACCTGTTAGTCCGTCCATCCCCCAAATTGGTTTCCACCCGATAACTTGAAAAATATTGGACAGATTTGAATAATTTTTGTTGTGTAGGTACATCACACTAAAATACAGGTCGTTTGAATTTGGAGTCGGCAGGTCGCAACTCATTCTTTATGCGCATTGGTTTCCACACAATAAATTGACAAATCTTGGACAGATTTAAGTAATTTTTGGTTTGTAAAATATCACACTGAAATACAGGTCAAGTTCGAATTCAAAGTTGGCAGGTCAAAGGTCACAGGTCATAATATATGCAAATTTGTTTCCATGCAATAACTTGAAAAATATTGGGCAGATTTAAGTAATTTGGAGTATAGGTAGAGCACACTAAAACAGGTCAATTTCTAAATTCAGAGTTTGCAGGTCAGAGGTCTGAGGCCAGAGGTCACAGTCCTATATATGCAAATTGATCAACATTTTTGATGAACTTTTTCACACCAAAGAACTAAGAAATGCTTACTAATCACATTAACTTGGGCATCCGTGTCCTATGGACACAGCACAGCTTTTCTAGTTAATTTTTCATTTTAGTGCAGTGATTTACCATTTGGGACAGATAGGGGAGTTGAAAACTTCCAGTACTGTATATAAAGTTCCTGTTCTGGGTATGTTCACTCTCTCCAGGATTGATGCATCAGATAGCAATTCTTGCCTGGCAAGGTGGGTCAACGATGAACACATCCGTCCAAATAGCATCATGAAAAAGGTCACATTTGATGATAGCTTCCCCCATCTGTGCCTGTTTGCTTTGGTGGACCTTAAAGAAGGTGTTGAACTGACATACGACTATGGAGTAGAGAATTTACCGTGGCGACAGGTAAGTGAATATATATGTTTTTGTTGCTTATTCTAGTGTATGCACTTGTTAAAAGGTGGACCTTAAATGTGAAAAACTTGCTTATAAAGTAACCTAACATTAGTAGACCTTTGACATTCAAGGTAATTCCATTGTAAAAAAAAAAAAACCCTGCTGAACTTACGTAATACAGGTGGTCCTTACAGTGTGTAAATGACTAAACTTAGCTATAAAAAAAGGATCTCACTTTGATAGACAGGTCCACATTTCAGAATAAACCCTCAGAAAACGTCCTTTAGGAATATTCTGTTAAGTGGTAATTTATCAATTGTTTCAAAAAATTCCAGAGTGCTTAATGAAAAAAAAATTGTTTGCCAAACTTGATTCTCAAGTCTTCCTCCCCAATTGTCCCCCCCCCCCCAAAAAAAAAAAAAAAACACAAAATGGCGACAATTTTCTGCATAAATAAAACAGTGGAGAATTAAAAAAGCGAGAGGAAGAGAAATAAGCAACTCAGCAATATAATGCCCTCAATCGTACAAGTATTTTAGAAGAGAAATAATAAATTTGACCAGTTGATATTTAAGAATATGACCGTCTTATTTGTGCAACTATGAAACTATCAAGACAATAATGAAATGTTTTATGCCTTTTCCCATGAATTGCAGTCCACTCTGGCCAAGGACACCCCAGTAAATAGAGGAAACAGCAGAAAAGATGCTCATGAAGAATCTGTGGTAAGTAATACCTGCAAAGGGTTTCTTTAGGGATCCTCAATAAATATGCTGATAGCTCAGCTATGATATGTCCTCGTTTGAATATGATAATAATTTCTGTGTCAAATTTGCAGTGTTATGTCCTCATACATTTATTGAAACAAGTTCATTGTTGTATTTGCAGTGTAATATTCTCACACATTTTTGCAAACAAGTTGTGTGTTCTGTAGTGTATCAGGGGGAGGGGGATGTCTATACCATTGCCAGCACACTGCACCAAAAATGCAGTAGAGAGAAAGAAAAAGAAGAGAAAAGAAGAGAAATTAGCATAGGAAGCAATGTAATATCCTCATTCTTATATATAAACAATTTCTTCGATGAATTTGCTGTTGTAATGTCCTCATATAGTTCTGTATTTCATTGATGAAATGTTTTATGTCTTTTTCTTATGAATTGCAGTCCACTCTGGCCAAGGACACCCCAGTAAATGGAGGAAACAGCAAAAAAGATGATCATGAAGATATGGAAGAATCTGTGGTAAGTAATACCTGCAAAGGGTTTCTATAGGGATCCTCAATAAATATGCTGATAGCTCAGCTATGGTATGTCCTCGTTTGAATATGATATCTATTTCTGTGTCAAATTTGCAGTGTTATGTCCTCTTACATTTATTGGAACAAGTTCATTGTTGTATTTGCAGTGTAATATTCTCACACATTTTTGCAAACAAGTTGTGTGTTCTTTAGTGTATCAGGGGAAGGGGCATGTCTATACCATTGCCAGCACACTGCACCAAAAGTGCAATGGAGAGAAAGAAAAAGAAGAGAAATTAGCATAGGGAGCAACGTAATGTCCTCATTCATAAATGTAAACAATTTCTGTGTAAAATTTGCAGTGTAATGTCCTCATACATTTATTGAAACAAGTTCAATGTTGCATTTGCAGTGTAATATTCTCACTCATTTATTTCTCTCCGAAACTACATTGTTCTTTAGTGTAAAGGGAGGGGGGAGGGGGAGGGGGGAGGGGGAGGGAGAAGGGGTATGTCTACACCCTTGCCAGCACACTGCACCAATAATGCAGTAGAGAGAAAGAAAAAGAAGAGAAAAGAAGAGAAATTAGCATAGGGAGCAATGTTGTGTCCTCGTTCATATATGTAAACAATTTCTGTGTCAAATTTGCAGACCTGTGTAATGTCCTCATACATTTATTGAAATAAGTTCAATGTTGCATTTGCAGTGTAATATTCTCACTCATTTATTTCTCTCCTAAACTACTTTGTTCTTTAGTGTATAGGGATGGGGGAGGGGGAGGGGGAGGTGTATGTCTACACCCTTGCCAGCACACTGCACCAAAAATGCAATAGAGAGAAAGAATAAGAAGAGAAAAGAAGAGAAATTAGCATAGGGAGCAATGTTGTGTCCTCGTTCATATATGTAAACAATATCTGTGTTAAATTTGCAGTGTAATGTCCTCATACATTTATTGAAACAAGGTCAATGTTGCATTTGCAGTGTAATATCTTCACACATTTATGCAAACAAGCGCTGTGTCCTTTATTGTATATGTGACGGGTAGGGGGGTATGTCTACACATTTTCCAGCACACTGCACCAAAAATGCAGTAGAGAGAAAGAAAAAGAAGAGAAAAGAAGAGAAATTAGCATAAGAAGCAATGTAATGTCCTCATTCATATATACAATTTCTGCGCAGTGTAATGTCCTCATACATTTATTGAAACAAGTTCAATGTTGCATTTGCAGTGTAATATTCTCACACATTTATTTCTCTCATAAACTACTTTGTTCTTTAGTGTATAGGAGGGGGGGGGGAGGGGTATGTCTCCACCCTTGCCAGCACACTGCACCAAAAATGCAGTAGAGAGAAAGAAAAAGAAGAGAAAAAGAAGAGAAATAGCACAGGAAGCAATGTAATGTCCTCATTCTTATATATAAACAATTTCTTGGATGAATTTGCTGTTGTGATGTCCTCATATAGTTCTATATTTCAATGATGAAATGTTTTATGTCTTTTTCTTATGAATTGCAGTCCACTCTGGCTAAGGAAACCCCAGTAAATGGAGGAAACAGCGGAAAAGATGCTCATGAAGATATGGAAGAATCTGTGGTAAGTAATACCTGTAAAGGGTTTCTATAGGGATCCTCAATAAATATGCTGATAGCTCAGCTATGGTATGTCCTCGTTTGAATATGATAACAATTTCTGTGTCAAATTTGCAGTGTTATGTCCTCATACATTTATTGAAACAAGTTCATTGTTGTATTTGCAGTGTAATATTCTCACACATTTTTGCAAACAAGTTGTGTGTTCTTTAATGTATCAGGGGGAGGGGCATGTCTACACCATTGCCAGCACACTGGACCAAAAATGCAATAGAGAGAAAGAAAAAGAAGAGAAATTAGCATAGGAAGCAATGTAATGTCCTCATTCATGTAAACAATTTCTGTGTCAAATTTGCAGTGTAATGTCCTCATACATTTATTGCGACAAGTTCAATGTTGCATTTGCAGTGTAATATTCTCACTCATTTATTTCTCTCATAAACTACTTTGTTCTTTAGTGTATAGGGATGGGGGAGGGGGAGGGGGAGGTGTATGTCTACACCCTTGCCAGCACACTGCACCAAAAATGCAATAGAGAGAAAGAATAAGAAGAGAAAAGAAGAGAAATTAGCATAGGGAGCAATGTTGTGTCCTCGTTCATATATGTAAACAATTTCTGTGTTGAATTTGCAGTGTAATGTCCTCATACATTTATTGAAACAAGGTCAATATTGCATTTGCAGTGTAATATCTTCACACATTTATGCAAACAAGCGCTGTGTCCTTTATTGTATATGTGAGGGGTAGGGGGGTATGTCTACACATTTTCCAGCACACTGCACCAAAAATGCAGTAGAGAGAAAGAAAAAGAAGAGAAAAGAAGAGAAATTAGCATAGGAAGCAATGTAATGTCCTCATTCATATATATAAACAATTTCTGTGCAGTGTAATGTCCTCATACATTTATTGAAACAAGTTCAATGTTGCATTTGCAGTGTAATATTCTCACACATTTATTTCTCTCCTAAACTACTTTGTTCTTTAGTGTATAAGGGAGGGGGAGGTGTATGTCTACACCCTTGCCAGCACACTGCACCAATAATGCAGTAGAGAGAAAGCAAAAGAAGAGAAAAAGAAGAGAAATAGCACAGGAAGCAATGTAATGTCCTCATTCTTATATATAAACAATTTCTTGGATGAATTTGCTGTTGTGATGTCCTCATATAGTTCTATATTTCAATGATGAAATGTTTTATGTCTTTTTCTTATGAATTGCAGTCCACTCTGGCTAAGGAAACCCCAGTAAATGGAGGAAACAGTGGAAAAGATGCTCATGAAGATATGGAAGAATCTGTGGTAAGTAATACCTGCAAAGGGTTTCTATAGGGATCCTCAATAAATATGCTGATAGCTCAGCTATGGTATGTCCTCGTTTGAATATGATAACAATTTCTGTGTCAAATTTGCAGTGTTATGTCCTCATACATTTATTGAAACAAGTTCATTGTTGTATTTGCAGTGTAATATTCTCACACATTTTTGCAAACAAGTTGTGTGTTCTTTAATGTATCAGGGGGAGGGGCATGTCTACACCATTGCCAGCACACTGGACCAAAAATGAAATAGAGAAAAAGACAAAGAAGAGAAATTAGCATAGGAAGCAATGTAATGTCCTCATTCATGTAAACAATTTCTGTGTCAAATTTGCAGTGTAATGTCCTCATACATTTATTGAAACAAGTTCAATGTTGCATTTGCAGTGTAATATTCTCACTCATTTATTTCTCTCATAAACTACTTTGTTCTTTAGTGTATAGGATGGGGGAGGGGGAGGGGGAGGTGTATGTCTACACCCTTGCCAGCACACTGCACCAAAAATGCAATAGAGAGAAAGAATAAGAAGAGAAAAGAAGAGAAATTAGCATAGGGAGCAATGTTGTGTCCTCGTTCATATATGTAAACAATTTCTGTGTTGAATTTGTAGTGTAATGTCCTCATACATTTATTGAAACAAGGTCAATGTTGCATTTGCAGTGTAATATCTTCACACATTTATGCAAACAAGCGCTGTGTCCTTTATTGTATATGTGAGGGGTAGGGGGGTATGTCTACACATTTTCCAGCACACTGCACCAAAAATGCAGTAGAGAGAAAGAAAAAGAAGAGAAAAGAAGAGAAATTAGCATAGGAAGCAATGTAATGTCCTCATTCATATATATAAACAATTTCTGTGCAGTGTAATGTCCTCATACATTTATTGAAACAAGTTCAATGTTGCATTTGCAGTGTAATATTCTCACACATTTATTTCTCTCATAAACTACTTTGTTCTTTAGTGTATAGGAGGGGGGGAGGGGTATGTCTACACCCTTGCCAGCACACTGCACCAAAAATGCAGTAGAGAGAAAGAAAAAGAAGAGAAAAAGAAGAGAAATAGCACAGGAAGCAATGTAATGTCCTCATTCTTATATATAAACAATTTCTTCGATGAATTTGCTGTTGTAATGTCCTCATATAGTTCTATATTTCAATGATGAAATGTTTTATGTCTTTTTCTTATGAATTGCAGTCCACTCTGGCTAAGGAAACCCCAGTAAATGGAGGAAACAGCGGAAAAGATGCTCATGAAGATATGGAAGAATCTGTGGTAAATAATACCTGTAAAGGGTTTCTATAGGGATCCTCAATAAAAATGCTGATAGCTCAGCTATGGTATGTCCTCGTTTGAATATGATAACAATTTCTGTGTCAAATTTGCAGTGTTATGTCCTCATACATTTATTGAAACAAGTTCATTGCTGTATTTGCAGTGTAATATTCTCACACATTTTTGCAAACAAGTTGTGTGTTCTTTAATGTATCAGGGGGAGGGGCATGTCTACACCATTGCCAGCACACTGGACCAAAAATGAAATAGAGAGAAAGACAAAGAAGAGAAATTAACATAGGAAGCAATGTAGTGTCCTCATTCATATATGTAAACAATTTCTGTGTCAAATTTGCAGTGTAATGTCCTCATACATTTATTGAAACAAGTTCAATGTTGCATTTGCAGTGTAATATTCTCACTCATTTATTTCTCTCAGAAACTACTTTGTTCTTTAGTCTATAAGGATGGGGGAGGGGGAGGGGGAGGTGTATGTCTACACCCTTGCCAGCACACTGCACCAAAAATGCAATAGAGAGAAAGAATAAGAAGAGAAAAGAAGAGAAATTAGCATAGGGAGCAATGTTGTGTCCTCGTTCATATATGTAAACAATTTCTGTGGTAAATTTGCAGTGTAATGTCCTCATACATTTATTGAAACAAGGTCAATGTTGCATTTGCAGTGTAATATCTCACACATTTATGCCAAGCGCTGTGTCCTTTATTGTATATGTGAGGGGTAGGGGGGTATGTCTACATATTTTCCAGCACACTGCACCAAAAATGCAGTAGAGAGAAAGAAAAAGAAGAGAAATTAGCCTAGGAAGCAATGTTGTGTCCTCATTCATATATATAAACAATTTCTGTGCAGTGTAATGTCCTCATACATTTATTGAAACAAGTTCATTGTTGTATTTGCAGTGTAATATTCTCACACATTTATTTCTCTCCTAAACTACTTTGTTCTTTAGTGTATAAGGGAGGGGGGAGGTGTATGTCTACACCCTTGCCAGCACACTGCACCAATAATGCAGTAGAGAGAAAGAAAAAGAAGAGAAAAAGAAGAGAAATAGCACAGGAAGCAATGTAATGTCCTCATTCTTATATATAAACAATTTCTTGGATGAATTTGCTGTTGTGATGTCCTCATATAGTTCTATATTTCAATGATGAAATGTTTTATGTCTTTTTCTTATGAATTGCAGTCCACTCTGGCTAAGGAAACCCCAGTAAATGGAGGAAACAGCGGAAAAGATGCTCATGAAGATATGGAAGAATCTGTGGTAAGTAATACCTGTAAAGGGTTTCTATAGGGATCCTCAATAAATATGCTGATAGCTCAGCTATGGTATGTCCTCGTTTGAATATGATAACAATTTCTGTGTAAAATTTGCAGTGTCATGTCCTCATACATTTATTGAAACAAGTTCATTGTTGTATTTGCAGTGTAATATTCTCACACATTTTTGCAAACAAGTTGTGTGTTCTTTAGTGTATCAGGGGGAGGGGCATGTCTACACCATTGCCAGCACACTGGACCAAAAATGAAATAGAGAAAAAGACAAAGAAGAGAAATTAGCATAGGAAGCAATGTAATGTCCTCATTCATGTAAACAATTTCTGTGTCAAATTTGCAGTGTAATGTCCTCATACATTTATTGAAACAAGTTCAATGTTGCATTTGCAGTGTAATATTCTCACTCATTTATTTCTCTCCGAAACTACTTTGTTCTTTAGTCTATAAGGATGGGGGAGGGGGAGGGGGAGGTGTATGTCTACACCCTTGCCAGCACACTGCACCAAAAATGCAATAGAGAGAAAGAATAAGAAGAGAAAAGAAGAGAAATTAGCATAGGGAGCAATGTTGTGTCCTCGTTCATATATGTAAACAATTTCTGTGGTAAATTTGCAGTGTAATGTCCTCATACATTTATTGAAACAAGGTCAATGTTGCATTTGCAGTGTAATATCTTCACACATTTATGCAAACAAGCGCTGTGTCCTTTATTGTATATGTGAGGGGTAGGGGGGTATGTCTACATATTTTCCAGCACACTGCACCAAAAATGCAGTAGAGAGAAAGAAAAAGGAGAGAAAAGAAGAGAAATTAGCCTAGGAAGCAATGTTGTGTCCTCATTCATATAAACAATTTCTGTGCAGTGTAATGTCCTCATACATTTATTGAAACAAGTTCATTGTTGTATTTGCAGTGTAATATTCTCACACATTTATTTCTTTCATAAACTACTTTGTTCTTTAGTGTATAGGAGGGGGGGAGGGGTATGTCTACACCCTTGCCAGCACACTGCACCAAAAATGCAGTAGAGAGAAAGAAAAAGAAGAGAAAAAGAAGAGAAATAGCACAGGAAGCAATGTAATGTCCTCATTCTTATATATAAACAATTTCTTCGATGAATTTGCTGTTGTAATGTCCTCATATAGTTCTATATTTCAATGATGAAATGTTTTATGTCTTTTTCTTATGAATTGCAGTCCACTCTGGCTAAGGAAACCCCAGTAAATGGAGGAAACAGCGGAAAAGATGCTCATGAAGATATGGAAGAATCTGTGGTAAGTAATACCTGTAAAGGGTTTCTATAGGGATCCTCAATAAATATGCTGATAGCTCAGCTATGGTATGTCCTCGTTTGAATATGATAACAATTTCTGTGTCAAATTTGCAGTGTTATGTCCTCATACATTTATTGAAACAAGTTCATTGTTGTATTTGCAGTGTAATATTCTCACACATTTTTGCAAACAAGTTGTGTGTTCTTTAATGTATCAGGGGGAGGGGCATGTCTACACCATTGCCAGCACACTGCACTAAAAGTGCAATAGAGAGAAAGAAAAAGAAGAGAAATTAGCATAGGAAGCAATGTAATGTCCTCATTCATATATATAAACAATTTCTGTGCAGTGTAATGTCCTCATACATTTATTGAAACAAGTTCAATGTTGCATTTGCAGTGTAATATTCTCACACATTTATTTCTCTCCTAAACTACTTTGTTCTTTAGTGTATAAGGGAGGGGGGAGGTGTATGTCTACACCCTTGCCAGCACACTGCACCAATAATGCAGTAGAGAAAAAGAAAAAGAAGAGAAAAAGAAGAGAAATAGCACAGGAAGCAATGTAATGTCCTCATTCTTATATATAAACAATTTCTTGGATGAATTTGCTGTTGTGATGTCCTCATATAGTTCTATATTTCAATGATGAAATGTTTTATGTCTTTTTCTTATGAATTGCAGTCCACTCTGGCTAAGGAAACCCCAGTAAATGGAGGAAACAGTGGAAAAGATGCTCATGAAGATATGGAAGAATCTGTGGTAAGTAATACCTGCAAAGAGTTTCTTTAGGGATCCTCAATAAATATGCTGATAGCTCAGCTATGGTATGTCCTCGTTTGAATATGATAACAATTTCTGTGTCAAATTTGCAGTGTTATGTCCTCATACATTTATTGAAACAAGTTCATTGTTGTATTTGCAGTGTAATATTCTCACACATTTTTGCAAACAAGTTGTGTGTTCTTTAATGTATCAGGGGGAGGGGCATGTCTACACCATTGCCAGCACACTGGACCAAAAATGCAATAGAGAGAAAGACAAAGAAGAGAAATTAGCATAGGAAGCAATGTAATGTCCTCATTCATGTAAACAATTTCTGTGTCAAATTTGCAGTGTAATGTCCTCATACATTTATTGAAACAAGTTCAATGTTGCATTTGCAGTGTAATATTCTCACTCATTTATTTCTCTCCGAAACTACTTTGTTCTTTAGTCTATAAGGATGGGGGAGGGGGAGGGGGAGGTGTATGTCTACACCCTTGCCAGCACACTGCACCAAAAATGCAATAGAGAGAAAGAATAAGAAGAGAAAAGAAGAGAAATTAGCATAGGGAGCAATGTTGTGTCCTCGTTCATATATGTAAACAATTTCTGTGGTAAATTTGCAGTGTAATGTCCTCATACATTTATTGAAACAAGGTCAATGTTGCATTTGCAGTGTAATATCTTCACACATTTATGCAAACAAGCGCTGTGTCCTTTATTGTATATGTGAGGGGTAGGGGGGTATGTCTACATATTTTCCAGCACACTGCACCAAAATGCAGTAGAGAGAAAGAAAAAGAAGAGAAAAGAAGAGAAATAGCACAGGAAGCAATGTAATGTCCTCATTCTTATATATAAACAATTTCTTGGATGAATTTGCTGTTGTGATGTCCTCATATAGTTCTATATTTCAATGATGAAATGTTTTATGTCTTTTTCTTATGAATTGCAGTCCACTCTGGCTAAGGAAACCCCAGTAAATGGAGGAAACAGCGGAAAAGATGCTCATGAAGATATGGAAGAATCTGTGGTAAGTAATACCTGCAAAGGGTTTCTATAGGGATCCTCAATAAATATGCTGATAGCTCAGCTATGATGTCCTCGTTTGAATATGATAACAATTTCTGTGTCAAATTTGCAGTGTTATGTCCTCATACATTTATTGAAACAAGTTCATTGTTGTATTTGCAGTGTAATATTCTCACACATTTTTGCAAACAAGTTGTGTGTTCTGTAGTGCATCAGGGGTAGGGGGATGTCTATACCATTGCCAGCACACTGCACCAAAAATGCAGTAGAGAGGAAGAAAAAGAAGAGAAAAGAAGAGAAATTAGCATAGGAAGCAATGTAATGTCCTCATTCATATATATAAACAATTTCTTCGATGAATTTGCTGGTTTAATGTCCTCATATAGTTCTGTATTTCATTGATGAAATGTTTCATGTCTTTTTCCCATGAATTGCAGTCCACTCTGGCTAAGGAAACCCCAGTAAATGGAGGAAACAGCGGAAAAGATGCTCATGAAGATATGGAAGAATCTGTAGTAAGTAATACCTGCAAAGGGTTTCTATAGGGATCCTCAATGAATATGCTGATAGCTCAGCTATGATGTCCTCGTTTGAATATGATAACAATTTCTGTGTCAAATTTGCAGTGTTATGTCCTCATACATTTATTGGAACAAGTTCAATGTTGTATTTGCAGTGTGATATTCTCACGCATTTTTGCAAACAAGTTGTGTGTTCTGTCGTGATTCAGGGGGAGGGGGATGTCTACACCATTGCTAGCACACTGCACCAAAAATGCAGTAGAGAGTAAGACAAAGAAGAGAAATTAGCATAGGAAGCAATGTAGTGTCCTCATTCATATATGTAAACAATTTCTGTGTCAAATTTGCAGTGTAATGTCCTCATACATTTATTGCGACAAGTTCAATGTTGCATTTGCATCGTAATATTCTCACATATTTATTTCTCTCCTAAACAACTTTGTTCTTTCATGGATAGGAGGGGGAGGGGGAGGTGTATGTCTACACCCTTGCCAGCACACTGCACCAAAAATGCAATAGAGAGAAAGAAAAAGAAGAGAAAAGAAGAGAAATTAGTTTAGGAAGCAATGTACTGTCCTCATTCATATATGTAAACAATTTCTGTGTTAAATTTGCAGTGTAATGTCCTCATACATTTATTTCTCTCCTAAACTACTTTGTTCTTTAGTGTATAGGAGGGGGGGAGGGGGAGGGGTATGTCTACACCCTTGCCAGCACACTGCACCAAAAGTGCAGTAGAGAGAAAGAAAAAGAAGAGAAACTAGCATAGGAAGCAATGTAGTGTCCTCATTCTTATATATAAACAATGTTTGGATGAATTTGCTGTTGTAATGTCCTCATATAGTTCTGTATTTCAATGATTAAATGTTTTATGTCTTTTTCTTATGAATTGCAGTCCACTCTGGCTAAGGAAACCCCAGTAAATGGAGGAAACAGCGGAAAAGATGCTCATGAAGATATGGAAGAATCTGTGGTAAGTAATACCTGCAAAGGGTTTCTATAGGGATCCTCAATAAATATGCTGATAGCTCAGCTATGATATGTCCTCGTTTGAATATGATAACAATTTCTGTGTCAAATTTGCAGTGTTATGTCCTCATACATTTATTGGTACAAGTTCATTGTTGTATTTGCAGTGTAATATTCTCACACATTTTTGCAAACAAGTTGTGTGTTCTTTAATGTATCAGGGGGAGGGGCATGTCTACACCATTGCCAGTACACTGGACCAAAAATGCAATAGAGAGAAAGACAAAGAAGAGAAATTAGCATAGGAAGCAATGTAGTGTCCTCATTCATATAAACAATTTCTGTGTCAAATTTGCAGTGTAATGTCCTCATACATTTATTGAAACAAGTTCATTGCTGTATTTGCAGTGTAATATTCTCACACATTTTTGCAAACAAGCCGTGTGTTCTGTAGTGCATCAGGGGGAGGGGCATGTCTACACCCGGCCTTGCCAGCACACTGCTCCAAAAATGCAGTAGAGAGAAAGAAAAAAAAAGAGAAAAAAAGAGAAATGAGCATAGCAAGCAATGTAATGTCCTCATTCACATATATAAACAATTTCTGTGTCAAATTTGCGGTGTAATGTCCTCATACATTTATTGAGACAAGTTCAATGTTTCATTTGCAGTGTAATATTCTCACACATTTATTTCTCTCCTAAACTACTTTGTTCTTTAGTGTATAGGGCAGGGGGAGGGGGAGGGGGAGGGGGAGGTGTATGTCTACACGCTTGCCAGCACACTGTACCAAAAATGCAGTAGAGAGAAAGAAAAAAAAAAAGAGAAAAGAAGAGAAATTAGCATAGCAAGCAATGTTATGTCCTCATTTATATATATAAACAATTTCTGTGTCAAATTTGAAGTGTAATGTCGTCACACATTTATTGAAACAAGGTCAATGTTGCATTCGCAGTGTAATATTCTCACACATTTATTTCTCTCCTAAACTACTTTGTTCTTTAGTGTATAAGGGAGGGGGGAGGTGTATGTCTACACCCTTGCCAGCACACTGCACCAATAATGCAGTAGAGAGAAAGCAAAAGAAGAGAAACGAAGAGAAATTAGCATAGAGAGCAATGTTGTGTCCTCGTTCATGTATGTAAACAATTTCTGTGTTAAATTTGCAGTATATTGTCCTCATACATTTATTGGAGCAAGTTCAATGTTGCATTTGCAGTGTAATATTCTCACACATTTATTTCTCTCCTAAACTACTTTGTTCTTTAGTGTATAGGGAGGGGGGAGGGGGAGGGGAATGTCTACACCATTGCCAGCACACTGCACCAAAAATGCAGTAGAGAGAAAGAAAAAGAAGAGAAAAGAAGAGAAATTAGCATAGCAAGCATTGTAATGTCCTCGTTTATATATGCAAACAATTTCTGTGTCAAATTTGCAGTATAATGTCCTCATACATTTATTGAAACAAGTTCAATGTTGCATTTGCAGTGTAATAATCTCACACATTTATGCAAACAAGTGCTGTGTTCTGAAGTGTATCGCGGTGGGGGTGGGGAGGGGGAGGGGGAGGGGCATGTCTACACCATTGCCAGCACACTGCACCAAAAATGCAATAGAGAGAAAGAAAAAGAAGAGAAATTAGCATAGGAAGCAATGTTATGTCCTCCTCATATATGTAAACAATTTTGTGTCAAATTTGCAGTGTAATGTCCTCTTACATTTATTGACACAAGTCAGGGAGGTGAGACAAAAAGGAGTGGGCACTCTGCCCTGAGGGTTTTCCCTATCACTCAACACAGGATTACAAGGGATCAGTGCCCCAACGAACAAGTAAACGACCTCTTACGTAACGAGGTCAGTCTGATCGTTATCACTGCTGTTTGATGTTCGATCCTCGGGGCCGCGGTGATTTGGCCCTCTATCGTTAGGAGTATGGACAGGCCAGTTGACTTGTGTCTGTTCACAAGGACGTGTATGAGGGTTTTACATTCTTTATGCAGGCTCACAGGGCATATACTCTTGGGACCTGCTAGTCTAAGAATTCAGCTCTCGATAGATACAAAAATTTTGAAAATCGGCCAAGAAGAAGTTGAGTTTTGACAATGTAACTGTTTAACAATAGCCATTGTTTTGTTCTTGTCTTAATCAAATTACGACGCAATGTCAAGTGTAAATCCTGACTAGTGCTGACGAAATTCACCTGTAGATCAGCAGATGTTGGGGTTTTTCTTTAGTCTGATGTATCACTTCATTGTTCGCTCGTGTTGGTTCTCTTGTCATATTTTTTGGGAAACTTGCGTACATCCGCCAAGACACCCTAACAAAAAAGTCCTGTGGTACTCCCTGTGGTACTTGTCGGTACCACACAATGTACCACACACTTGTAATGTTACCACAGGAACTGTGTGGTACTGTACCACAGGCTTGTAGGGTACTCCCTGTAGTACTTGTCAGTACCACACAATGTACCACATAAATAAATGTTACCACAGGAACTGTGTGGTACTGTTTTACAGGCTCATGTGGTACTCCCTGTGGTACTGGTTGGTACCACACAATGTACCACACAAATATATGTTAACACAGGAACTGTGTGGTACTGTGTCACAGGATCGTGTGGTACTCTGGGATGTACCACAGGGCAGTACCACAGGACATTACCACAGGAAAGTACCACAGAACAGTACCACAAGACAGTATACACACAAATTGTCGTGTGGTATTTTGGGATGTATACCACACAACAGTACCACAGGACAGTACCACATGAATTGTCCTGTGGTATTTTGGGACGTACCACAGGAGAGTACAACAGGAAAGTACCACAGGATAGTACCACAGGACAGTACCACACGACTTGTTCTGTGGTATTTTAGGACGTACCACAGGACAGTACCACAGGGCAGTTCCACAGGAAAGTACCACAGGATAGTACCACAGGACAGTACCACAGGACAGTACCACAGGAATTGTCCTGTGGTATTTTGGGACGTACCACAGGACAGTACCACAGGATAGTACCACAGGACAGTACCACAGGAAAGTACAACAGGATAGTACCACAGGACAGTACCACACGACTTGTCCTGTGGTATTTTAGGACGTACCACAGGACAGTACCACAGGGCAGTACCACAGGACAGTACCACAGGATAGTACCACAGGATAGTACCACAGGACAGTACCACACGACTTGTCCTGTGGTATTTTGGGACGTACCACAGGGCAGTACCACAGGACAGTACCACAGGAAAGTACCACAGGATAGTACCACAGGACAGTACCACACGACTCGTCCTGTGGTATTTTAGGACGTACCACAGGACAGTACCACAGGGCAGTACCACAGGAAAGTACCACAGGGCAGTACCACAGGAAAGTACCACAGGACAGTACCACACGATTTGTCCTGTGGTATTTTGGGACATACCACAGGACAGTACCACAGGAATTGTCCTGTGGTATTTTGGGACATACCACAGGACAGTACCTCACGACTTGTCCTGTGGTATTTTGGGACGTACCACAGGACAGTACCACAGGGCAGTACCACAGGACAATACCACAGGGCAGTACCACAGGAAAGTACCACAGGATAGTACCACAGGACAGTACCACACGACTTGTCCTGTGGTATTTTGGGACGTACCACAGGGCAGTACCACAGGACAGTACCACAGGATAGTACCACACGACTTGTCCTGTGGTATTTTGGGACGTACCACAGGACAGTACCACAGGATAGTACCACAGGACAGTACCACACGACTTGTCCTGTGGTATTTTGGGACGTACCACAGGACAATACCACAGGAAAGTACCACAGGATAGTACCACAGGACAGTACCACACGACTTGTCCTGTGGTATTTTGGGACGTACCACAGGACAATACCACAGGAAAGTACCACAGGATAGTACCACAGGACAGTACCACATGACTTGTCCTGTGGTATTTTGGGACGTACCACAGGACAGTACCACACGAATTGTCCTGTGGAATTTTGGGACGTACCACAGGACAGTACGACAGGAATTCCTGTGGTAATTTTCGATGTATACCACAGGAGAGTACCACAGGAACTGTCCAAAATCCCACAGGAAAATCATAATATGGTGCTATTCCACACAGAAGTACCACACAGCAAATTAAATTCGTAAGTACCACAGAAAAATGCTACAGGATATTCTTTTTTTTCTTAACATTTTATACCAGAGGACTATCACATCAGGAGAATATCAAACAGCAGTACCACACAGGAGTACCACACAGGAAAATTGTAAGGCAGAATCAACTGAAATTTATAACAAAAATACAAACAAAAAAGCACATATTAATATTCCTCAATCAATTGATAGATGAGTTATGCTGTGAATTATAACAATTGATTTGCCATTACTTATCCTGTCCTATACTCCTACAGTATTACCTATTTAGTGAAAGTGCTGATGTAAAGCATGAGAAATTTCATAAGGACTTCTGTGGTACTCCTGTGGTACTCCTGTGGTACTCCTGTGGTACAAATTTTTACATAGCTCATGAATATTCATAAAAAGCACTCTAGATTTTAGAAAATACATATATGACTTAAAAAGTCAAAGTATTAATGATGGAACTTACTTTGAACTTTATGAAAGATTGTCTAATTATGTTATGTTATTCCCAATATCATAGATATTGTTATGAAAGTGTAATTTCATATCTTGATAATAAAGTATAATCGAGTTAGTAACCATGCCTTAATGCTTTATGGATAGACGGCCATATATATATGTACTGAGAGGGTCGATGGCTACCTAGGAATAGAATATGACTATATAGATCTATATAGGACTAGATTGGCACTTGGCCATTAGACTCTCGTTTGAGGTTATATGTTAGGAGTAGGACAGGTTATTAAGTAGGGCCATGTTTGTCCTAAAATCCATCACTCACCTATCAGAAATATTCCTTGAAATGTGGCTAAAAGTCTCCCAGATTTTTTTTTTTTCGATCTATCCTGTGTGGTACTCTCCTGTGGTACCATGGAAATGCTGTGTGGTACTGCCCTGTGGTAATGCTGTGTGGTAATGATCGACCTGTGGTACTGTTCTGTGGTACTGTCCCAAAATACCACAGGACAGTTCCTGTGGTACTGTTCTGTGGTACTAGTCCTGTGGTACTGCCCTATGGTACGTCCCAAAATACCACAGGAATTCCTGTGGTACTGCCCTGTGGTACGTCCCAAAATACCACAGGAATTCCTGTGGTACTGTCCTGTGGTACTGTTCTGTGGTACCGGTCCTGTGGTAATTTCCTGTGGTACTGCCCTGTGGTACGTCCCAAAATACCACAGGAATTCCTGTGGTACTGTCCTGTGGTATGTCCCAAAATACCACAGGGCAATTCCTGTGGTACTGTCCTGTGGTACTTTCCTGTGGTACTGTCCTGTGGTACCGTCCTGTGGTAATTACCACAGGAGTACCACAGGACTTTTTCGTAAGGGCATGTTTTTTCTGGTCCCACTAACATATTTTTGTGAGCAATTTTAATTCTCCAGGGGATGAAAACACTATTTGAATGTTTTTTTGTTGTATGCTGGGGATATATTGAGGCAGGAGGGCTCGAATCTACAACAGAGTGGTCATGATGGAGACTACTATAGGACCTAATCTTGGTGAAATAACTTGCCTCCTTGCCTGGTGTATGGTGAAAACATGTGAGAGTTCAGTGAGAGCTGAACTATCTCACATGTCCTGTATCACTGTATGCCTGATAAGATATTCACCATGGCGCTTTTTTTGTCTGTCTCTCTGTTTTTGTTTTATTCTTATTTGAAAGCTGAATGGGTATTTTTATGATGGTTGTTGCTGTTGTGGTTGGTATTTTCTGTGCTAGCTTGGTATTAAAATTATTATTATCATCAGACATTATTAGGGCCTGTGTTCCACTACTCAGCTGTTCATGTTTCCTTCATATTCTTACAATCAGTATATCATTATTGGTGCTGCTAATCATTATCATTAAATGTTTTTAAGTCTGTGTTAATTTGTTTCCATTTCATGTAAAAGTTATTTCACCATAATAGCATGCAAAGTACATTTGTTCCCAAGAAATCTTATAGTACATGGACATGTAAATGCACATTATAATACCTTGAATACTAGCTGCAAAATTCAATATGTGACCATGCAACCAGTTCACTGCACATCACAATGCACCAGTGTTGTTTGCAGCAGGGAGGTGAGAGGAAAACCTCCCTGTTTGCAGGCACAGCAATGGGTAATGCACTAGTAATGCACCAGTATACACCACCCATCCAGTACCACGTGGAGTAATCCAGGTTCTGGCCAGGGAGGGGTGAGACCCACCAGCCTGTTGACAAGGATTGCGCATGTGCACTGTGCGGCCAAGCGGCAGTAATCTAGTTAGTGGAGTGGTCTCTTGGGGAGTGCGGCTCCGAGGATGGTTCAAAAGACCCTAATCCAGTGCCCACTCCTTTTCCTCTCACCTCCCTGCACAAGTTCACCGTGCATTCGTGATGTAATATTCTCACACATGTATTTCTCTCCTGAACTACTTTGTTCTTTGGTGTATAGGGAGGGGGGGAGGGGGAGGGGGAGGTGTATGTCTACACCCTTGCCAGCACACTGCACCACAATGCAGTAGAGAGAAAGAAAAAAGAAGAGAAAAGAAAAGAAATTAGCATAGGAAGCAATGTACATAATGTCCTCATTCATATATGTAGACAGTTATTGTGTCAAATGTGCAGTGTAATGTCCTCATACGTTTATTGAAACAAGTTCAATGTTGCATTTGCAGTGTAATATTCTCACACATTTATTTCTCTCCTAAAATACTTTGTTCTTTAGTGTATAGGAGGGGGGGGGGAGGGAAGGGTGTGTCTACACCCTTGCCAGCACACTGCACCAAAAATGAAGTAGAGAAAAAGAAAAAGAAAAGAAAAGAAGAGGAATTAGCATAGGAAGTAATGTAATGTCCTCATTCTTATATATAAACAATTTCTTTGATGAATTTACTGTTGTAATGTCCTCATATAGTTCTATATTTCAATGATGAAATGTTTTATGTCTTTCTCCCATGTATTACAGTCCACTCTGGCTAAGGAAACCCCAGTAAATGGAGGAAACAGCGGAAAAGATGCTCATGAAGATATGGAAGAATCTGTGGTAAGTAATACCTGCAAAGGGTTTCTATAGGGATCCTCAATGAATATGCTGATAGCTCAGCTATGATATGTCCTCGTTTGAATATATGCAAACAATTTCTGTGTCAAATTTGCAGTGTTATGTCCTCGTACATTTATTGAAACAAGTTCATTGTTATATTTGCAGTGTAATATTCTCACACATTTTTGCAAACAAGTTGTGTGTTCTTTAGTGATTCAGGGGAGGGGTATGTCTACACCATTGCCAGCACACTGGACCAAAAATGCAATAGAGAGAAAGAAAAAGAAGAGAAATTAAGAGAAATTAGCATAGGAAGTAATGTAACGTCCTCATTCTTATATATAAACAATTTCTTTGATGAATTTGCTGTTGAAATATTTTATGTCTTTTTCCCATGTATTGCAGTCCACTCTGGCCAAGGAAACTCCAGTAAACGGAGGAAACAGCGAAAAAGATGCTCATGAAGATATGGAAGAATCTGTGGTAAGTAATACAGTCAAACCTTGTTATAAAGAGCACTGATCTAACAAACTCTTGTTATAACAAGGTATTTTTTCTGGTCCCAACTCTTTGTATTCTATTGTATTTTATGCCCTGATATAACAAAGTTTTGAGAGAAAGAAGTAATTTCTCTGGTCCCAAGCACCTTGTTATAACAATGTTCCACTGTACCTTCAAAGGGTTCCTATAGGGATCCTCAATAAATATGCTCAAATTGCTTACGTTGTAGTAGTGATACATGTATGTCCTCGTTTTAATATGTAAACAATTTCTGTGTCAAAATCCATCCATAGAGATGATGCAGAAAATACCAAAGTTTAGGTATGAAACATATTTAGGGTTGACCATAAGTATGTGGCATTGAAAGTAAATTGAGACTTCTCAGACTTTCATGACATTTCTTCTGTTCCCCAATATTAATTAAACATGTAAATAATTTGTTTCCCTCCCTGTTTTCTTTTCATTAAAATTTACTTTTCCCAGGGTTTGGTTTCTTTCAATTGTTAGATAACTAAGTGTCGGTCTATCAGTAGATTCTAGTTCCGTGGGGGGGGGGGGGGGGGGGGGGGGGGAGGGGGGGGTGCTGTAAAAGAAAGAAGCAGATATTTTAAGATTGATGGTGTGTTGTGTCTGGTATCATGTCATAAAGTGACTTATAGAGATGACTCTTTATGGGGGGTATTAATAGAAATAGTTGATAATTATGAGGAGACATTCCTCAGCTATTTTCAGATCCAGCTTTGCTTGGCAAAATATTTCATTTTGATTATTGCATTTGCATTTACTTTGTGTTTTATTTGTTTCCATAGGAAGAAATAGATGATGATGATGATGATGCTGACCCAACATGGGTGAATCCAAGTGGAGTCAGCAGTGATGATTGTGATTCTGATGTCTTTCCATATCGCTTACCGCGTACATCCATGAGCAGCTCATCCATATGAGGCTAATACTAGTCAACCTGGCTTTACACATAGGTCAGAATCAGAAAACTATGCTGGAAATCAAGAGATGGACATACCGTGTACATCCAGAGCAGATCATCCATATGAGGCTAATACTAGTCAACCTGGCTTTACACATAGGGTCAGAATCAGAAAACTATGCTGGAAATCAAGAGATGGACATACCGTTGTACATCCAGAGCAGATCATCCATATGAGCCCAATACCAGTCAACCTGAATCAGAAAACCATGCTGGAAATCAAGAGATGGACATGCAGAGAACCTCAGGATATCAAGGTTCTAACAGCAAATAATGCAACTGGAAGGAAGTGGGACAAACGTCACTTTTGTGTCTTTTGTGAAAAAAGACACACCAAAATTTGCCCGACACATTGAAATGCATCATTCCAATGAAATTGAAGTGAAAAGAATCATGGCACATCCAAAGAAGTCAAAGATAGGCATAATTTACTTGAGATTTTGCGCAATAAGGCAACCATTCCCATAATCTTCAAAGTTCTAAGAGAAGGAAAGGGTCTGATCATTCCTTACAAACGACCAACATATGAAACAGCAGTGAAAGACTTCTTGCCTTGTACTCAGTGTTTTGGATGGTTCATTAGGAGTGACCTATGGAAACACAGAAAGAAGTGTGTTGGAAGCGAAATAAAGGGATCTGGAAGTTTTCAGTCTCAATGTTCCATGATGCTGCCAATGCCAAAAGAAGTGCCTGTAAGACTTCGGGGATGAGGTCTTCCGTCGAATGACTCATGATGATGTTAGTTTGGCAGTGCGGCATGATGATTTAATCATAAAGCTAGGTGCACAACTTCTGTCAAAGTTCCAGGATTCAGAAAACCATTACAACTATGTTGGACAAAAGTTGAGGGAAATGGGTCGGCTACTCCTTCAAATGAGATCTATAAGACCAGGCATCAACTGCTTGTCTGAGACCATTGACCCACAGGTGTTTGATGATGTGGTCAGAGCTGTCAACAATATAGCAGGCTTGGATGAAAGCTCAGGGAAGTATAATACACCTTCACTAGTGCTGAAAGTAGGACACTCACTCAAAAAGTGTGCCAGGATTCTTATGGGCTGATGCACTGAAAAAAATGGACACAAGTCAGAAAGAAAAGGTCTGAACAGTTTGGTGAACTGTGCTCTATTGAATGGGCTGAGAAAGTTTCAACAGGTGCCCTCAAGACTCTGTACGCAGCAAAGAGGAACAGACCAACAATAATTCCTTTGTCATCTGACATACAAAAGGTGCACAAGACCATCCAGGGCCAGGTGCAGGAGTCAATGGCACACATCACAGCAGGTTCTGTAAGCAGGGAAGATTTCTCCAAGTTGGGTCAAGCTATGCTTGCCCAGACTGTCCTGTTTAATAGGAAGCGTAGTGGAGAGGTGGAAAGGATGACAGTAGAAAACTACAAAAAACGTACTGGAGAAGTCAACAAAGACGTTCTACAGGGCCTCAACAAGCTTGAAAAGGAGCTTTGCAAGAAACTGTCAAGAGTTGAAATACCCTGAAAGAGGAGGGAGAACAGTTCCTGTGGTTCTGACGAAGGGAATGAAAGAAGCACTTGATGTTTTGGCAGATGAAAACGTTAGGCAAGATGCTGGAGTCCTAGAGTCCAATATGTACCTGTTTGCACGCCCTGGTTGTACCACACCGTATAGGGGTTGTGATGCTGTGAGAAAGTGTGCTCAGTCGTCTGGAGCAGAACATCCAGAAAACATCACATCCACTCAGCTGAGGAAACATGTGGCGACCATGTCCCAGATATTATGTCTGAAGGACAATGAACTGGATGTACTCGCCACCTTTATGGGCCACAACATTCAAGTACATAGAGAATTTTATAGATTGCCCGAGAACACACTACAGGTAGCTAAGATCGCAAAAATACTGCTGCTAATGGAAAAGGGACAGATGAGCGAGTGTTCTGGGATGTCCTTGGACAGTATCAATGTCAATCTTAATGGTGAGTACAAGTATTCTTAAACATCTTTATTCCAAAACACTTTTCCATTCTGATATACGAGTACAACATTAATCCACAGAGGCTTATTCATATATGCTGGAAGTATACATTCACCCGCATGTTCCTAGAGTTGTGGTAGTACAGCCCCAGTGTAGTGAAAAAAATATCCTGGTTCATTCGATGAGGAAAAAGGGAGGGGGAAGGTATCTAGTAAACCCATGGAATGATTTTTGATCCAGTTTAGTTCTTTAGATCTATTGACAGTCACAGTAACACAGAGGTACAAATTTCAATGTCTGGGAGTATGACATCTTTTTAAGACATTGTACAGGAAATGATCACACCCACTTTTCGAATGAGTGCTGAAAGGCAGTGTTTTAGTATTTTTCTTGTAAAATATGCATAGAAGAAAAACATACGTGAGAGAGAGAGGTGTGCCACTTTTGTTTCTCATTCCCACTCAGTTTCTTTGACTCTTTTTTCCTGTAGTAGCGTTGCAGCTCATCGCAGATATGTTGATTCAGTTGCATTTGTTGCTGAGCTTGTTGTTGTCTGTACTGGCTGATCTGACTCGGTTCAACATAGTCCATCAAGTCAAGACTCTCCTTGATCTTCCTGAAGAGTTCATACTTCTCACACCCTTGAACCAGAATGTAGAACGTCTCTTTGTCCTTCTTTCGCCTTCTTTGAGAAAGATGTAACGCCCCACCACTAATGTCACTTTGCTCCAACCTCTCGAGGGGTTTCTTCTGAGGTGCTTTGGACATCTCAAAGGCTTTCTCTTCCGTTTTCCAATCCCTCCCTGGGCAAGCGCACACCCCATGACATCCAACACCTGACGTCCAAGGATATTCCCACTCTTGTTGTCTAGTGTCGACCAGCTGGATCTTTCTCCTGTTGAGCCCACCTACACATGATGTAAAACATTTGAAGGTGAAGAGGTACTTGGAGTACTCTGTGCCCACTTGAGGTGCGGTGTATAGGGCCACAAGGCTGTGACGTCCAGAGGAGAAATCTGTATAGTAGGCTGTTGAGGGATCATTTAACATAATTAGAATGACAGCTACTGAAAGTGCCACATACCGGAGAATTGTGCTTTAAGTAGGTCAACCTTTCTGAAGTCAACTGTCTTTCTAAAATTTGAAACATTGGACAAAAACCCCCTCTCCCAAGTCTCTCATCTCTCTATTTTCACTGCAGAGTCGTGTGAAGAAGACGATGCCCCTGATGGAGATGTTCAAGAAGATGACCAGTCAAGTAGACGTAAGTTTATTTAATGGGCAATTGCACGATAACACTGTGACACTTTTGATTAGATTTTCACTCAATAAATGTAAATAATAAACAAACAGTGAGACTTGAGAACAAAGTTTTATTGTGTATCTATGACTATCATCACAAGCAACTTTGAAAAGAAAAGAATGAATAAAACTTCACAGTGATAAATGAGTTATGAGCTATTAATTAGTACCATAACACCATGACGCAAAATGGACATGGATATTTGCGCACTTGATTTTCTGTCCAAACTCTGTGAAGTTAATGAACATTTTGAAAACTGGTAATGTTGAATGGGTGTATCAGAGACTCAATGACAATAACCAAGTAGAACCCAGTGAAAGAAAATTTTGATTGACAGTAGAATTGTGACTTAGATTATAACTAAGTGCACAGTAATACCGTGACTGTAACAACGTGACTTCAACAAAGTGTGTACAAACTGTATGTAAAATCTTATTGTCGTACTCACAACTCATATATTTTTCCCTGTAGGTAGTTAGAAGCAATCATTTACAGTGAATGTTTGACATAGGCTGTGTAACACGTCAAGATAAAACAAGACATGATTGAAATTATAAATCACTAATAAAAAAACAAAATAAGGTAAACTTTGAACTGTAACACTGACACTTTGATTAGATTTTCACTCCATAACTGTATTAAAATAATAAACAATCAGTAAGACTTGAGAACAATGTTTTATTGTGTATCTATGACTATCATCACAAGCAACTTTGAAAAGAAAAGAATGAATAAAACTTCACAGTGATAAATGAGTTATGAGCTATTAATTAGAACCGTAACACCGTGACGCAAAATGGACATGGATTTTTGCGCACATTGATTTTCTGTCCAAATCTGTGAAGTTAATGAACATTTTGAAAACTGGTAATGTTGAATGGGTGTATCAGAGACTCAATGACAATAACCAAGTAGAACCCAGTGGAAAGAATTAATTGACAGTAGAATTATGACATAGATTATAAATACATGTTCTGTAACACAGTGACTGTGACACCATGAGTTCTGAAAGTGTGTACAAAACGTATGTACAATCTTATTGTCATATTCACAACTAATACATTTTCCCCTGTAGTTAGTAAGTAGCGATCAATTACAGTGAATGTTTGACATAGCTGTGTAGCACTCCAAGATTTAAAACATGACATGAATGAAATCATAATCCACTTATAAGAATAACAAAATAAGTAAAACTATGCACTGTAACACTTGTAAAATATGCATAGAAGAAAAACGGACGAGAGAGAGAGAGGTGTGCCACTGTTGTTTCTCATTCCCACCCAGTGTCTTCGACTTATTTTCCTGTAGTAACGTTGCAGCTCATCGCAGATATGTTGATTCAGTTGCATTTGTTGCTGAGCTTGTTGTTGTCTGTACTGGCTGATCTGACTCGGTTCAAACATAGTCCATCAAGTCAAGACTCTCCTTGATCTTCCTGAAGAGTTCATACTTCTCACACCCCTTGAACCCAGAATGTAGAAACGTCTCTTTGTCCTTCTTTGCCTTCTTTGAGAAAGATGTAACGCCCACCACTAATGTCACTTTGCTCCAACCTCTCGAGGGGTTTCTTCTGAGGTGCTTTGGACCTCTCAAAGGCTTTCTCTTCCGTTTTCCAATCCCTCCCTGGCAAGCGCATACCCTGACATCCAACACATGACGTCCAAGGATATTCCCACTCTTGTTGTCTAGTGTGAAGACCAGCTGGATCTTTCTCCTGTTGAGCCCACCTACACATGATGTAAAACATTTGAAGGTGAAGAAGGTACTTGGAGTACTCTGTGCCCACTTGAGGTGCGGTGTATAGGGGCCACAAGGCTGTGACGTCCAGAGGAGAAATCTGTATAGTAGGCTGTTGAGGGATCATTTAACATAATTAGAATGACAGCTACTGAAAGTGCCACATGCCGGAGAATTGTGCTTTAAGTAGGTCAAACCTTTCTGAAGTCAACTGTCTTTCTAAAATTTGAAACATTGGACAAACCCCCTCTCCCAAGTCTCTCATCTCTCTATTTTCACTGCAGAGTCGGGTGAAGAAGACGATGCCCCTGATGGAGATGTTCAAGAAGATGACCAGTCAAGTAGACGTAAGTTTATTTAATGTATCTTAGAGTTACACCTTGTTTGCCACACCATCCTATTACTGATATTCAGTTCAGTTACTTTTATATTTATATTGCATCTGGCATCATTTCTTTTTTTTAAACAACTGTGTCCTCATGATATTCAAATTAAAAGAAGTTAAATGTACCTAGAAATACATCTACTGACATCACAGATATTTAACTGGTTAGTGTAGTGTTTGGTCAGTAATCCATATCTCAAGGTTTCTCAAAGGAATTTGTGTCTTCCAAACTTCTTTATTATATATTCTACTTCATTTTTTGCCAATAAAGTATTTCATGAAAACATTGTACTTCATGAAAATATGGGTGTATGGTGGGTATCCCTATGTCTACATGTAACATATCATAAGCTGAAATTGAGTAAACATGTTATTAGTAATGTGTCATGCTTAATCTTATTTTGCTCTTTCTGTTATCTTGAAGAATGTATGCATGGCCTAAATTTTGTATGCCTTCACCCACCAAAGGTGGGTGCTGGAGGGATTATGTTTTCGGGTTGTCCGTCCGTCAGTCTGCTGTCCGTCCATCTGTCCGTCCGTCCGTCGCGTTTTTGTTCTCGTGATGACTTCAGAACCATTTGACGAATCAACTCCAAACTAGGCTCATGTATGCATATGGGAGGAACAATGATCTGATTAGATGAGTGGGGTCTCAAGGTCAAAGGTCAAAGGTCATAGAAGTCATATACATAAAAATGGGTTGTTCTCACAATAAGTTAACCATTTGACGGATCAACTTCAAACTTGGCTCATGTATGCATATGGGGAGGAACAATGGTCTGATTAGATTTGAGGGTCATGAGGTTAAAGGGTCAAGGTCATAGATGTCACTGTATACATGAAACACGGTGTCATTTGAATAAGACCAATTTCCTACTTTAAATGTATCCTGATACATTTCCCATAATTAAAAGTGATATTCATGCACACTGGAGTGGTATGGTGCCATGGTATATTATTTGTAGTAATCTCAGATATTAAATGCAATAAACAGCATTAAGTTGTGTGGAGTGATTTAGTTGGCTATAAGATTGTACTTTGTGTTGCAACTATTTTTTTTTTCTAGAGCCCTCAGATGAGAGGGATGGAACTAAGTTAAGCAAGAGCCATGGAATTGGAAAGAGATCAAGAGGTAACTATTAGTACATATTTTTCTGATGGTCCTATTTCAACTTGGAAAAAGTTAAAAGCAAAGAACATGTATTTAGAAAGTTTTATAGAAAAGTACGAATGAATACAAAGTAGTCCAATTAATATCTGGGGGAGGGGAAATGCTTTTTCATTGGCTTTTAAAAGAGGTGCAAAAAAAGGCACAATAGAGAAAGAAAAAGAAGAACGGAAGAGAAGTTACAAATTCAACAATGGAATGTCCTCCTTTGTATAGGTGAAAAATGTTTGTGTCATATTTGCAGTTTTGATGCCCCTCATACTTTGTGCGAACAAGCACTGTGTTTTTTCTTTGCTGTTTAATGTCCTCATACATTTATGGCAACAATTTCTGTGTTACATTTCTGTGTAAGGTCCTCGTACATTTATGCATACTAGTTCTGTGTTTCATATGTAACATTAATCCAAACAAGAACTGTTATTTTTGCAATGTAATATCCTCATGCATCTATGGAAATAAGTTCTGTGTTACATTTCTGTGTAAGGTCCTCGTACATTTATGCATACTAGTTCTGTGTTTCATATGTAACATTAATCCAAACAAGAACTGTTATTTTTGCGTTGTAATGTCCTCATACATTTATTGAAATAAGTTCTGTGTTACATTCACAGATGAATGTCCTCACAAAGTTGTTCAGTAAAGTACTGTACTACATTAGGAATACAGAATTTCTACACAGACACATGAAATTTTGTCCCAAATATTTCTCTCGCCTGCATAGTAGAAGCGAGACATAGGCGCCGTTTTTAAATGGCGGCGTCATCGACATAAAAAAACCTAACCTAAGGTTAAGTTTTCGAATTTTTAACATAATTTAGAAAGTATGCACATGCACATTCTATACAACTTTTAGGGATATTAAAGAATTTGTGTGATATTTCCATGTCACAAAGTCAAGAATGTTGCCATGAATTGCATAATGCAGGGGAGACTGCCAGTTGCACTCCACTTGTGCTAATTTATATGATTTTTTTTTTTTTTTTAATACCACAGCCAAACTAAATTTGAAGGAGGTGTATAGGGATCAGCGTGTGGTTGGTCGGCTGGTCCGTCCGATGCAAATCTTCTTCCTCAGTTTCTGAGCAATGCTCATAAAATTTGGCACACACATTGGTCTTATGGTGAAGATATGCAAGACCTCTTTTTTGAATGTGTCAGAAACTGCATTGCCATGGTAACGGCATATGGCAATAAATCAGGTAGAAATATTGCGGATCGAACTACTTCCTAATTTTTCAAGCAAGACGTCATGTTTTAATGTGTTGGAAACTGCATTGCCATGGTAAATTAATGTAGGATATTAATGGGTTGTTTTTTTCTTCCCAGAGCTCTCAGATGAGAGCGATGGACCGTGTGGGACTATGAAGCCAAGCAGGAGCCATCCTGTTGCAAAGAGATCAAAAGGTAACCATTACATGTAGTTCATATTTTGCTGGTAGTCCTATTTTAAGGGGGTGTATTTACTTATCTCTCGGTCAACCCAAAGGTGGTGCCAGAGAAATTGTTTTCAGGTTGTCCATCCATAGATCCATCAGCTTAACCTAATCTCAAGAACTGTTTGAGATTAAAACTTTGAACCTGTTCAAAGCATGTATCACCCTGGGAAGAAAATCTGGAGATCTAGAGTATGAAGGTTAAAGGTCACAGGTCAAATTTAAAGAAATTTCAGGTTATAGCTTCTTTAACCCGTTGCCTATGGGAACCGGGTGGGCCCTGTACAAAGTCTATGGGGATTTACAGAATATAGTAGTGAATGGGTTAATATGATATGTCAAGGTAGTGAAGAGTCAAGACAACATACCTGTCGCGCTATGTTCAGGTTTATAATTCTATCACAGTTAAGTTACGTGTGAATACACAGAAAGTTGACTCAGACGTGAATCCATTTTGTTTGTATTAATCTTGAAGACCTTATTGGAAGCAAAAATTTGAATTGACAAATTAAACACTAATGGAATGCTTGTAAGCTACAAAATACAACAATGCAAGTTTCATGCATTTTCACGGATTGCCAGCCGAGTATTTACTTTAGAACTCAAATTCACAAGCTCTGAAGATGGGCTGTATTGCATTGTACATCAGCCAGAATTCTCTGACATCGTCTCATGAGAACTAAGGTGTGATTACTTGCGTTAGTATTGTGTTTGTTTACTAGCCGGTTTCACGCAACTTGCTACAACCAATGACGTCACAGGCTTTGGAAAGGAAAAGACGACTGGTTTTTGCCATTTCTGGTCGCTAGGAGGTGCATATGAAAATTGTGACTGTAATTAACATATTTGAGCATTATAGATAAATTTCTTCTTACATTTAAGTTCTTTAGCTCACAAGCTTTCTATTGATTTATAATAAGCCATTCTTTGAGGTTCTACTATAAAAAATTCAAATTCTTGATGTGGAAAATAAAAAATAATCCATTTCTTCAATGTAAAACCAATGTAATCACAGCCTTGCTCTCTCATGACATGATGTCAGATAATTCTTCTTCTTCTTCTTCTTCTTGGTAAGCCCACGTCCTTCACTGGAACATGTGAGGGGTGCAATGAAGCCTATATTTGAAGCTTGCATATTTTAGTGTTGCTGAAGCAAAATGCTCAGCTGGTAAGCGGTGAAAATGCACGAAACTTTCATTGTTGTATTCTACTTCTTAGCTTTCTACTGATTGGTTTTGCTTCTGAAATGGTCTTTAAAGAATACTGCATGGACAAATTACCGCCATTTATTTTGATTCTTTTACCAAGCTTAAAATACACCACACTATTAGTAATTCAAGTGGGACAATATAGGGGTTTGAAAAAGGTCAAGTGAAAAAATGATGAAATAATACCTACCAACTGTACCTGTTTGACAGAGACAGTCCCTATTTCTCGGGTTAACAGGAAGAGCAAATTTCACCCTTCACAAACTTTTTTTGTAAAAAAAAAAAAAATAGATAAAAATTTGTCCATAGTAATGTATAGGGAATTCAGGAATGTCCCAGTGTTTGACATTTTCTGAATCATTTGTCCCAGTTCCTTGGTTCCATGGTTTGCACGTACATATATGTGACATCTGTACATTACTAAGTAAAACAGATTTTGAAAAGTTTTCAATTTTAGTCGAATTTTTGCATCACATGTGGCTGTCCTGAAGTTATCAAATACGTACGTGAATTCTTTTCACTCACCTACAAAAGCTCTTCTTTTCTTTTTCTTTTTTTCAGCTGAACGTATTACCTGGACAACAGCCCAACAGCATGCTGTGGACACATTCTTCAAAACAAATTATAGGACTTTCAAAGTCCCAGGGAAAGTAGAATGCATTGAGTGTCAAGAGAAATATCCTGTACTTGCGAAACTACCCTGGACTAAGATTAAATACAGGGTTTATAACATTATCAAACAAAAGAAACTAAATTCTCATTGAATTCCTCTTAACTCAATGAGGAAAAGAATACAAGAGCTATATATGTACACACACAAAGATATGGGTCGCAATTATTAGGGATCACCATGATGAAAATCATAGCTGCAAGAAATGGTTATGTGTATAAACTTCCATTGAATTATCAAACCATGAACAAACATTCCATGCACAATTGCAAATGTTTTGCATGACTAATTGTATTTTCTAAGAAGGTGTGAAAAGAAACTCATCACATGACACTTGTGAAAGGTAAGATATCATAAATTCATTGCTGAAATAAAACAAACATCACAATTGTATCTATCCTTCCTGAGAAGTATGGAAGTTATTGACATTAGATCTGCATGTTATACCATGGACTGCAATGGATTATTTGTAATCAAAGAGAATGTGTGTGTGTTTGCATTTAATTTTTTTAACAAAGTGTATAAAGGAGGAAAGCGTCCACTTGTGCAGTATACTACATCCACATTTTATTGTGCATTACTTGAAGCGGACATGTTTTTGTAGCATATCTGATATCTGTCCTAAGTATATTTGTGTCAAAGGTCAAACAAAATATTCTATATTTGCCCATTATTTGTCAATAAGCAATCATTGCCTTCACAGGAAGTGAAGAGGAAATAGAAGAATAAGGCATTCACTTGATTAGATTTAGGGTGAAATTGGCCTGAGGTCAAAGGTCAAGGTCGGATCATGAAATTTATCCGTTTACGCGATAACTCAAGACTGGAACGAGCAAATTTCCCCAAACTTGGTGCAAGGATGAAGTGTGATGGGGCAATCACTTCAGTAGATTTGGGGTGAAATCGGCGAGAGATCAAAGGTCAAAGATCATGATCATATCAAGAAATTTATCCGTTTACATGATAACTCAAGACTGGTGGGAGCAAATTATCCCAAACTTGGTCCAAGGATGTTGTGTGATGGGGCAATCACATGATCAGATTTGGGTTGAAATCAGCATGAGGTCAAAGGTCAAAGGTCAAGGTCAAAGCAAGAAATTTATCCGTTTACATGATAACTCGAGACGGGAAGGAGCAAATTTCCCCAAACTTGGTCCAAGGATGAAGTGTGATAAGGCAATCATTTCATTAGCTTGTTAGTTAACTCAGCTGGAGGCCAAAGGTCAAATCATGAAATTTATCCTTCAATGCAATAACTTCAGACTGGAAAGAACAAATTTCCCCCAACCTGGTCCAAAATGATGAAGTGTGATGTGGTAATCACTTGATTAGCTTTTGAGTGAACTAGGCCAGAGGTCAAATTTCAAAGGTCTAGTGAAATGCTCAAATTTCACCCATTTTCCAAGTTTAAAGTGGCTCCATGTACTGTCCTGAAACTCTTTTTGTGAAAGCCCATTGTCTACAACATTGCACTGTTTGCATCGGACGCTAGGGAGCGTTGCTCAGGGAGACAAAATGTGTCAATACGATTAGGTTGTGAATTCAATTTTGTTTGTGTGTTATGCATGACGTGCATTTGATAGTTATAGGGACTACTTTTGAAATGTAGGAGAGCCCTTGTATTTGTTTTACTTTTTGACAATTCGTAGCTATTGTGTTTGTGTGTGTTACGATGGATATCGTATCGTTTTATAGTGGGATTTCTGGAATATAACCCGGATTTGGCTGGCATTACTGTTGGACTTGGTGGGGATGAAGTATAATGTTAATTCCCAAAATCTCAAAATGAGGCTGGGAATGCACTGGAGAAATACGGGCCAATTATTAGGAACAGTAGGGATTACCTTTTTACCTTTGCTTTTCTGTTAACCTCACAAAGAGACTGGGATGGATGCATTGGTAGCAGAGAGGGTTGGCCTTTGCGTTATAAAATTTATCTGTATGTTGCAATAGTGGATTATCATTTCTTAGTAGTTTACTAAGATATACGTCCCATTGCATGAGAGCTTACTGATATAATAACTTTGCCATTATATTAAGTACATGCACCATGGAAAAATTGATTTTGATTGCTTGCTGAGCTCTGTTACCATGGTAGTTACCATAATGGCAACGTTACCATGATAGTATTTATGCAACGGGACCCTGGAAAAAATCCATTGGGCATTACTGACATTATTTGTTCCTTTGTTTTGTTATGGTTTTTTTATTAGGGTGTGTAGAGGTACCGTAAAATAAATACTTATCAATTTCTTGGTGCTTAAAGAGACACTGTGTACAGTCATTGGGTAAATGCTATGAAGATGATGTGATTTGTTTGTTAGGGATGCATGTAATGTGCAGATTTATGTAGGTAACTAAGGTTTGTGGTACAGGGAATCCAGAATTGTTGGGATCAGTTAGGTAGCACTTACATAACTTCTTTTTCTCCCTCTCTCTCTCTCTCTCATTTTTAGGTAGAGGGATAGAAGTTAAAGAACAGAACATTAGCCTTGCATAAGTTTAAAAGTGGATATATGCAACACTAATTTTTCCCCTTGTGTTGAACCAATTATATGTAGTTTGCACATGAGAAAGTATGCTTATGTACCAATGTAGTAATCTGTTTAACTTGTCATTTATAATTTCTATGCTAGAGATGAATATTAAAAAAAGAAAAATCGGCCCTAGAAGACAAAGATTCTAAAAATATTTTTTTGGTTGATTTATACTATGCTTTTTGAGTTCTTAAAGTAAATCCTTGGTCGTGGACAACAAAAGCCATCACCTGGGCATTTTTTTTTTTTTTTACCCGATTTTTTGTAGTTGAAATTTAACGAAGTCCTTCTGTAAAGGGGGTTTTCAGGTTAAGTTACTTCTGTCCTTTTAAGTGAAATGAAGAGGTGATTTCTGGAGATTTTTGCATTCCATCAAGATTTTGTACATGTAAGAGAAAAGTTGTTTATACATTATGAATGCCTGACAGCATGTATGTCAAGTTCCTTCTTCCCTGTTGAGTTTTATTAAAAAAAAAATGTTAGAAAACAATCTATATGAATATTTGTAGTGGATGAATTTGCTTGTATCTGAATTCTATAAGTAAAATGGAACCTTGTTATGATAATCTCCTTATGATAGCTAAAATTACCTAATGTAAAATGCATTTATATTACTGCTTTTTTGTTTTGTTTTTTGTTTTTTTTATAAAGAACTGGCCCAGGGCCTAAACGTACTTGATACACGTTACACAGAACACAATGATTTTTTGTTCCTTTAAAGTATGGTTCCACCTTATTGAATTATTTCCTCATCTATTTGGCTTTTATTCTTTCTTTCAGAGGTGTTCCACTGTTAACTGAATCTCTGTCACTTGTCTGCTTGTCTCTACGAATAATTCTGAAACAGGCCAAAGCACAATAACTGTATTAAAATCTTAGTCTTATTGCTGTTCACTGGATTGCAGTAAGAATATTAATGATGATGATGTTAATGATAATAACAATAATATTCAAGATTCAAGATTCATTTATTTCACTCATCAGTATAAAAATACATAAAAGTGCACAGTTGCACATGATGATCATACATAATTATAAAGTACATACAAATCTGAATGAGTGAGAATCGAGATGAAAGATCATAAGGAACTTGGCTGTTCGACCCCAAAGTCATAAAAATCATACCAGGATTTCTGGCATTTACAACACACACACACACACACACACACACACAAAGATGAAGAGGGGCTGGGTTGCAGAGAGAAGAGAAATGAGAAGAGAGAAAAGGAAGAGATAAGTGAAGATGAGAGAGAAAAATAGAGTTTGGAAAATTGAAGAGATTATAAAAATGATAAAAAGAAGAAGACCACTGTGTTGTTTGAGATAATAATAACAACAATAATGATAATGATAATAAAGATAATACCAAAAGTACTCTTTTCAAAAGATACGAAGTCCATGGTACACCAAAATAAACAAAACAGTACAATGAGAAATTTAAAAAGGGATTAGAAAAGATGCTTGTTTCCAGATACACGTACTTCTTGAATGTTGTGAGAGTTAATAAAACGAAACGTATGAGGACATTAAATTGTATAGGAAACACATACCGGGTTTGCAAAAGCTTTCGAGGACATTACATTGCAAAGGTAACACATATCAAGTTCGCGTAGACTTATAAGGACATTAAATTGTACAGGAAACAAGGACATTAAATTGTACAGGAAACACAAACCAAGTCTGCAGCAACGTATGAGGACCTTACATTGTACAGGTAATTTACACAGACCGAGTTTGCATGAATGTATGAGGACATTGCATTGTAAAGGTAACACAGATCATGTTTGCATAAACTTATGAGGACATTAAATTGTATTGGTAACACAGACCGGGTTTGCAAAAGCTATCGAGGACATTACACTGTATAGGTAACATAGATCAAGTTTGCATAAATGAATGAGGACAATGAGTTGCAAAAGTAGCACATTCCAGGTTTGCATAACTGTATGAGGACATTGCATTGCAAAGGTAACATAGATCAAGTTTGCGTAAACTTATGAGGACACTCAGTTGTATTGGGAACACAAAACGGGTTTGCATAAACGTATGAGGACATTTCATTGTATAGGTAACACAGACCAGGTTTGTAAAAACATTCGAGGACATTTCATTGCAAAGGTAGCACAGATCAAGTTTGCCTAGATGTACGAGGACACTACACTGTATCTATAACACACATATCCGATTTACAAAAGCGTTCGAGGACCTATCATATGCGTTTAAAAAGAACATTTGTATGAATATTTATGAATGTGCAACATTATTTTGGAAAGGAAACAAAGTACGTAGGAGGACGTACAATGTAAAAGTGATTTACCAAAGCCCTATTGCATTATAAGTTACGATTAAACACTCAACAATAAAATTACCGATCTTTAAAAAGTGAGGCATGTTGGAGATTTTACGACTCAAAAGGGGGGCATGTTCAAGGATATATTTTTCAAAAAAAGCGACCCATCTGAACGGCACAGGCCGGTATACAATATTAGGCGAGTGCTCCCCCTAAAGAATAATAATAATAAATGGACATTTCATTATGCTTTTCAATGTATAAATGCATAAACTGTAGCTATTGACCTTAGTCACAGAAATCTTATTTTGTTAGAATAGCAAGTTTTAATCAAACAGAACCCAGGTTTGCATTATAATGTCTGACAAATGTAATTGTGTGTGGTTGACCTCTGTCGAATGTTGAAACATAAAATGTTAACATCAGAGAAAGCTATCTCGGACGTATACCAAAACGAGAAATCATGTCCTCTGATGTATAGGTCTATGATTATTTTGTAAACTTAAAAAAACGCGCGTAATCTTGTGAGCGTCGTTAAAGGCATTCTTTTTTATTATGAGTCTTTTAACCGTATGACGATTGAGAGCTAAATAACATCTGTCCTCAAGAGGAGGTAGTTTGTCATGGTCCTCGGACATACTAGGCATGTACGTATGTGTGTGTGTGTGTGTGTGTGTGTGTTTGCGTATCGTTCGATCACACGTGACTATTGTAATGGTCACATTTGATACCAACCAATGTTAGTTAATGTCTGACGATACATAATTCCTTTTGTTTACATCTGATTTTAAAAGTCAGAAGATAAATTTCTGGCTAGTTGAGGAACTTTGAAACAAAACTAGGCCTATGAAAGCATGTATAGAAGTCAACAATGAAATGCAAACACACAGAGACGCCCTCACACTTTACCGCACAGACAATGCCTGACTTTTACAAGTCTTTACTATCTATGCCAATGAACTGATCAGAAGTCTTGTACACTTTGGAATATTTTCTTATTGTTGTCTTTTTGTTCTGTATTGTTTTTTTGTTTTGAAAATGAAAAACAAGTATGAGGGAATGCAAAACCGTGTGTGCGTATTCGATTTAGCGCCAAGTGAAAAAAGTTGATGTATTTGAAATAATAAGCATGAATACACAAAATCAATGACAACGAAGGAAAAATGCACATTCACGAGATACACATAAAATCCTCAAGCAGACTCATCGACTTATCAATTTGAATTAACTTTTTTTTTTGGTCTTTACACTTACGAAACAAACATTGCTGAATTACAATTGTTTTTGCAATGCAATAACATTCTAGGATTTTTGTTGATGATGTAGAAAAAGGTTTACTTTAAAAACAAATACTTCTGAAACTTAGTAGTTTTATGAAAAAACAAAGAGTAAGGGGTGAAGATCATACCTGTATTACTAAGACGTCTGAACATTGAACACATTACAAAACGTAATACCAAAAATGGTTTAAATTTAACTCTTAATGTGCCATGGTGGAAACCCCCTGTGTGCCACGTTATATTGAGACACGAAGGTAGTCATGCTTTGGGAAAGAATTCTGTTTTTCCAATTTGTATAACTTCTACAAATTTCTGTTAAGCTGGACATGATAATGAGCAAAGCTAAAGAGGAATGCCAAGCTTTGCTTCCATATACAATGTATAACAATCATATTTTATTTTTTTTCTTTTAAATTACCAGTTGCTACATTACTGTAAAGGCATGACTTTCGCACATAAAATAGTGACAGAAACTTAGAATGTACACTCAAATCTAGTTGGGAGCACTGCTTGACAGTCAATCACCACATAGAAGGCAAGCCGTATGTGAGAGGAACAAAAGCGTGAGAAACGTTTTGATTGTACCGCAGGATTAGCGATTCATTGATCGGTTTTGGCGGCTTTGTTTGTTGAGCAGAGTATGCGAAGTTGGCACGCCGTCGACTGAGCCGGACGTGCGAACGTGGCACATAAAGAGTTAAAAAGCACGGTAAGGAGAAAGAGAAAGGAGGAGAGAATAAGAACAATAGGAAACATAGATGAGAAAAATTGAGATGAGAGAGGAAAGAGATAGAGAGAGGAAAGGATATTGAGGATGCTTGGTAAATACCAAGCAGAATGTCTTTGAAGTGATTTATTCTTGAATTGTCTCTTTTATAAAGTTAATAATCAATAATTCTCTGAAGCTTTGGTAAACTGAATCAGTTAGACCCGATGAATATAAACATTTTTTTAATTGTTTTTTTTTTCAGATAATATCATTGAAAGATCATTGTAATTAAATTTGTGCATGGGCTTTACTAAATAAAGAAAAAAACATATACAACCTGAATTGTAAGAATTTTATCTTCGCGACACAAAGGATTGGTGTGTGAATAAAAATCAGTGTTACAAATCATACAGAGATCCTTATTTTGTAATAGATAAAGTCTCTAAATTGAGAGTTTAACTGAATTTTCCTCATATCCCTTGTCCAAAAGTCCATAAGTCCATAAAGTATAGAAGGAAGAATCAAAGAAGAAGTAAGTTTAAAAGATACAGAGGAAAGAGACATTAGGCCTATTCATTTCAGGACTTCAGATGTCTAGTATAATTATATTGATATTATCCAAACGGTATTTCCATAATATCTTACCATCAAATGTTAAAAGTAAAAGTGCAGAGGGTACATTAAGCCAAAGATGTTATGAGTGTCGAACCCATGGGCCTTATTTGTCCAGTACCGGACTTTATGGGAATTAGTTGACTATCAGCCGAGCTCATGGGCTGTATAATTCGTGCTGAATATGAGTCATGAATATATATATATATATATATATATATATATATATATATATATATATATATCTATAACGCGCTATACATCAGAGTGTAAATTGGACCTATATACAGACAATATGATTTACTTTTATGTGTTATTATTTGAGAAAGTTGATAAAGTTTGCATGATGGTGTAAATGTGGAAAAGAGGTTTGCGGTAACCCCATTATGTAAAACGTCAATGAAATGGCGATCGCTCTGTGATAGAAGACATTAAGAAAACATTATTCGCTCTTTATTCGCTGGTTTGGAATATTCTTATATTAGACAAAACAACAAGCATGCTTTACCGCTGTAGTTTACACTTCCTGAAAGTCCATTTTCTCTTTCTTTCTTTTTTCCTCTCACTCTCTCTATTCTCCCTAGAGTAAGCCTATGTTGTTTTGTTAGCCTTTCATGATGCCTGCAAGGGACCGAAACAGAAATTCATCTGATGAAAGAAAATTTAAACATCAGCTGACATCGATGATTGCACAAATGAGGGAAGATGTGACCATTTAATATTTGCTCGTGATAATGTTAGCGACTTCTGAGCGTGGCGTTGCGTGCAAACATTGAAATCTGATATAACATATCAATATAATAGTAGCTAACAACCACATGCAATAAACCTTCAGTCATTATACATTTTCTCCAAGACACGTCCTGCTTACAATGAAATTCTACCCAGTGATAATTTAAGAAAATTGGGTTAGCTCATACTTAAAGCACAATCTTTCTTAATATTCACATCATTGGCACATTAGCAAATGTGGAGTTGTCTAACATGCGACATTTTATACAGCATATTCGAGCATTGTTCTTGCAGATGTCTGGTAATGGTATTGTCGGAGTCAGAGCAATGAAGGAATGTTAAGAATCTCTCGTGTAATTTGATAATTTGATAACTCTAAATACAGTATGAACAGAAAATTTGAAGATTAATATGCAAATTGTCATGCAAAATGTGGTATCACTATAAGCAGGAAATGTATTATTTTGTTTCAGGTGAAAAATTCTACCTTGCAAATGTTTATGGGTTTGCTCATAAATCATGATTAATAAAAGAATAAAGTTATGTAATATACGTCGTTGGTATCCCAATGGATTTCAATGACCAAACGTATTATTTCAAAATGTAACAAACAAGGGCACAGCATTATAACGTACAATACTGCAATATTCTAAGCCAGCCCTGGTTTGATGTGTTCTTAAACTCATAGTTTTGCCAATCTGTAGTGACGATTTGGATACACCATCTTATACTAATATATGAGGTTTTTACATGCAGATCATATGAGTCACTGAAGCAATTTATTTGACTTTAGACAGCAAGACTGAAACCGAACTTTCGACAAGAAAGTATAACTTTTTTGAAAGATACTACAGGGTATCCATGAATATAGTAACTGATCCATATAGCTCAAGTACTTGAATGATATACATTTCAGGTGTGCCTGTAACATTGGTGTAAGATACTTCACACATTTCCGACATCCATTACAAGGAAATTAGAATCCAGTCTATTGCTCTTTACTTATGATCCATTTTATACTTAGGTTCATTCAGCAGTCGTCATTATAGAAAGAAAATGGAAAAGACAATATTATGTAAAATATTTACAAATAGTAGAATATAAGTATTATGTGACTGGAAGAAAAAGTAGGGTTCAGTGGCAAACAGGAAAACTTAACCCCTTATATTTTTTTTTCAACCATAATCTTTAAAGTACAGCATAAAATACAGCAAACTGTGACACAAGAATTAAAAATCGCAAATACTTATAAATACATAAGTCTACATACATGTGTGCATTCATAATACAACTTGCAAAAAGCCCTGCATTCTTCAAAGCATATGATACAGAGATAATTAAAAAAAAAATTATTCAAACTTGTTTATACATATTAAAGTCTATTCACTAACCATACAATATCATTGAAGATAAAGTATTCCATCCCTCGAGATTGACGACACTCTCACTCTAGGATATTGACAGCTAGCAGTAGTTTTGGCATTGTTATCACGCCAGTAGTCACATTTTTTTTCAGGTTGAAAGAAGTAAAGAAAATGAAGAAGCTGCTTGTATAGATCTTAACAACTTTACATTTGCAAGATTATATTTCTTCACTTCGTAAACATATTATGTGAACATGACCATGTGCTTTCGTAGTTTAGACCGTCTTTCTTTATCTCTCTTTTTTTGAACTTCTTTGAATTTTCTTTGAAATTTGCTGCAGCATGCAGTTATATTATGCTCATACATCGTACGAGGAAGTTATCAAAGTATGATTTAAAATGTGTAGAAGGTCTTCGCAGAATGAAAATCACCAAGCAATGATAATTAAGAGTCAAGCTGGTTCTCCGTACACTTCGCTGCTACACAGTGATTCATGCCGAATTGGAGCACTGTTTTGCAAGCCACAACTGTCAGGCTTCACCACCGAATAATAGGGACTAGTATCAACATCAGACGAATCGCGGTAGCCGTGGTGACGTGGCTCTCCGATGATATGATGACGAGCTTTTTCGATCTTAGTATCTCTCTGAAGAACGTCATAATACTTGTCATCGGACAAATCGACTGGAGCCTTGTCTCCTATCGCCTGCTCTGCTCGCAGATTCCGGTCGGATCTAGTGATATAATATATAATTATATATGATATAAATATATACATTATATATATATATATATATATATATATATATATATATAATATATTCAATTCAATTCAATTCAATTCATTTTATTTTCGTACTTCTCATTTATGAACATTACAACAGAAACCAGACAAGTTCTTTTACCTTGTGAACAATGTGCAGAAAACAAACAATATACATGGTGATAACACAGTAATTACATGTAATGATAACTGGTCAAAATCGAAATCGAAATGGGGTTGATCAAAGAGAAGTATGACGGGATCTACATGAAAGCTAGCTTGTTTGGCTGTAAGCCCCGAGTAATCAGTGTTTGTGAAAAAGAAACGGAGAACGGATAGAAGATAAGACCAGAATGATGATGTAAGGTTGCCAAATTTTATGTAATAAAAAAGAAGAAGAAAAAGAAGAAGAAGAAAAACAAACAAACTATACATTAATATGAACTTACTGTGACCGAGCCATCATTATTATACAGCCTACTTTGGTATATATACTATGAACTATTGTTGCATTAGAACTTTCACCAAGATATGATCAGTAAGACACAAAAAGTAACATGTACAACTATTAAGCCATTTGGTGCCTGCCTGCCATATATATGAAGACCTGAATATAAGAACGACCCAAGTCCAATTTTTGGCCAAATTCAGTTTGACAATGGAAATTGTAGCTTATGCATGGACTCATCTTGTGTATAAATGATAAATCCTAATTGCCCCCGGAAGTGCCTGAAATAAATGAATTAAATCTTATATGAATATAAGAATGAAGGACTTGGGTCATTCTTACATTCATATTATAGCGCCCTCTCTCGCCCTTCTCTGGGGAATTTAGGTATCTGCTTTGTCTAAAACAGAGTTCTTTTTTTTATTAACATACAGAATTTAGTGGTATAAGATGCATTTTGTGCTCTTTTCAATTCAATTCTGTATTGAGCCCATATCAAACCATTATTTTTCAAAAAAGAGCAGTATTTGCATTTTTGTAAATATTTTCATGCTTTTTATTAAAATTCCATCAAACTATAATTTATTCCGCATTTTCCCCTTAGGGCTGGAAATATAATAATTAATAATTATAATCATACAATTATAATAGATATAATATGTTGCTAATACAGGACTGAGAGAATTAGGGGATTATCCATAGACTATATGTGCTTTGGATATTTGCCATTCGCCCCGCCCCTCCGCTCCCCTCCAACCCCGCCCCTCCAAGCTAAGAAGGTGTAGCCTAGATGACACTCACCCCATTCGACATCGGTGAAACAGGTAAAATGCTACCATAGTAACGACAACCATGACTACGGCGATGCTCACCACAGCGATGATAACCGGGCAACCAGGACAACCTGAATATTAATATTGATTATATGCACGGCTCTCAGCTGTTGTTTAATTATAAGTAAAACATCGACGTTTCCGTTAACTATTGAATATTTGCACTATGTCAAAAGAAACATGGTACGGCAATATTTCGGTGCCATGCTGCTTATTTCTTATCATACCAACAGTCTTATGTAGAATGTCTTTCGTGTAATGTCGAGGTTGGTTTACTTACAACCAAAAGAGGTTGTTTTGTCAGTTTGATTTTAGTAAAGAATAACGTTAGAAAAGAAATTACAACGCTGCTTCCAATTGAAACTTTTTAAAAGATTTTATCTGTATTTCTCTAACTTAAAGTGTCATTTTCTTTTCAGGGTTAATAAACTTGTAAAAAAAGAAGCGCTTTGCATCAGTCATCATCGACTTTAACCGAAACTGTTAGTCGTCTCAGTATTAATTCTCCTTCTAACAGTTTTTATTCCTTTGTCGCTTTTTCTTAAGTACATCATACGGCATTTAATAAAATGATCGTCAAGTGTTCATTTGATTTTTCCCAATTTCAGCGGGAGAAGAAAAAAAAAATACGGTAAAGTATCAAACGAAGGTAACATAATTGCCTACCACCTTTCATCGCTGAATTCTCCACGAGCGACGCATTTCTCGTTACCAAGGAGGTTGTCATGGAAACGGAAGATGAGACTCCGCCTGATGATCTGTGTTGTTCTGTGTTGCTCTCGGCTGGAGAAGCAAGACATGTGCGTGACATGAAATGAACGTGAAAGCTTGAGAGGTGGGGAAAAGTGTTGGTGTGAATGTAAAGGGTGTGGTCGGGGTCGGGATGGCAGGTATCCATCGTGTGGCTGTAAAAAATATTACACACAAAAAAATATATATATATATATAAAAAGCCCTGACATACAGACGTGCAACACATGCACAGCATGGCAGAGATACACAAGTATGGCAAAGGCAAGGCGTGAAAGCCTTGTAACCCATAAGTTATAAACGCACTCATACACTCAAATATTATGATATTGAATAAACCTCTTTGTCATTGAACGGTATGTCAATATATAAGACCGACTAAGACTTACACGTTGTAACAGGCAGGCTTTCCACCCTAATGTCATCAATTCCTTATATGCCTGGCTTTCCTGTTAGTCTCACAGCAATAAATGAAATCTGGGGGAGAAAGGAGTTGTAAGAATGATTATGATGATACATGAGGTTTCTCTGTAGGGAAGAAATATTCCTAATCAGTAAGAACAATAACTTGCACGGAAATGAATACTTAAAAATCTTATTTGATATTGCTGATAGCCTTTTTCAAAGCAACAGTACGTGTGGTGGTTTGGTGAATACAAGAGGATCAAAACATTCTAGTAACGGAAATAGAGAGAACCAAGACCACTGACCCAGGAAATGACTAGATTCAAGGACCAATTTGAAAACGAATTGAGATCTGATTAAATTTCGTAACGTACCCTTCTTAAGTTACCGGAGTTTGTTTCCAGTGTTTCATAGCAAAAATCACAACCACACAACCGAACTGACTTACTTTTATTGTTCATTGACTGAAATATCTAATAGGGGTAGTGAGTGGTTTCAAGTTTTATCCGGTCAGGATCTCTTTCCCGGCTTTGGCTCCATAGTTCTTTGTTCTCGACACTCAATACCAGTGCTGACAGCAGCATAAGGGCCTTGATAAAGGCTATAATGGCAGCTGCTTTTATTGCAACCTTCTCTAAAGTGTTTTACACTACACAAATTTAACGATGTCAGTTTCATGCACAAAATGTCGGATATCATGCACGTACAGTGTGCATGTGTGAGTGTGTGTGTGTTTGTTGTATGTATGTGTGTGTGTGTGTGTTTGTTGTATGTATGTGTGTTTGTTTGTTATGAGTTTTGAACTTGACGTTGTTTGAAGTTCTTCTCCATGCGATTTGTAAATTATGTAGGACAATGTATGTTATTCTGATTTTCCTAAATCCTTCTCAATTTTTTGCTTGGTAAATATGACTAACCCGAAAGTTCGAGCAACAGAAAAGTCCCAATTTTCGCTCCGTGAAATCATTTGCGGTTTTGTCAAGGGTCACAGGTCGGCTTCCATGACAGTCACTTGAGACGTTCAGGAATCCGTCTCTAGTTGAATAGTATCTGAAGGAGAGCTGCCATCGTCCAGGGCCGAAGTCACGTGGTATCGTAGTTTGTAACGTTTGTTCACGTTTACCTCTCCAACATTTTAAGTCTACATAGAAATAATGATCTGTGACAAATGACATTATCATGACGGTTATGATGTTGGTGACACCCATAGTAATCATAACAACGCATTGTAAAAGATTAGCAACATAGATTCCCTTTGTATTGAGATAATATCTATTTGACTGAAGTCATATTCGTCGAATCAATCAAAAAATACAGAAAGTCAGAATCTCAGATTGTCAATGCAGGAAATAAAAATGCATTTCCAACAAAAACAAGTGCCCTGGTCTTTCTTTCTGTTCTGCTTGTTGCCCCCCCCCCCCCCACACACACACACTTTGATGATGGTAACGATTACTATAATTATGGTAATGATAATCATTATAATTAATGCCGTAATATTAATGCACAACAGCGGCAGTCTAAAGTGGCAAGCAAAACTCTAATCGTATTTCCTTGATCACTTTCTTTTCACCGATTGTGTTCACGCAGGAATCAGTTCTTCAGTATAGCTTAGGTCTAGCATCGTAAGTTTAGAGGCAATATAGGAGCACAACTACACGTAGTCAGCTTTTTTCAAGTTGGGTACGTTTTGACACTTTATGTACCTGCGAGATTCTTTTTTTTTTAATATTTGATTTATTGGTGCCTGTATCATCATGTATATTTACATTATACACTGTACATATTATACATGTATATGTACATACATTGTTAGTGGCACGTATTCATATTAAAGCATAAGTTAAACATAGTGGAAAAATAGCTGTAAAGGACTATGAATGTAAAATACGGGGGTAGTGAGATCCTCGGCGAGGGAGCGAAGCGACCGAACGGGGGAGGGTGTGGGATGGGGGATACCCCCTTTTGACTTTTTGTAAAAGCAGAGTATAAAAGTCGCATTTGTAGATTATCTAAAAGCAAATTTCTGGGAATTAAACATAGTGGAAAATTCACTGTAAAGGAATATGATTATAACATACGGGGGTACATTATGTGACGGTGTGAGATCCTCGGCGAGGGAGCGAAGCGGCCGAGCGGGGGAGGGTGTGGGAGGGGGATACGCCCTCCCACGGTAGGGGCTTTTTGTAAAAGCAGAGCACAAAAGTTGCGTTTGTAGAGCATTTTAAAAGCAAATTTCTAGGGTATTAAACATAGTACAACAACAACAAAAAAAAACACTGCGAAGGACTGTGATCGTAACTTATGACAACTGTACATTTCACTATAAGTACGGGCAGAGGGAGTCTGAAATGTTTTAATCAAAAGCTCAAAAGTGATCACATTGTTCAAGCAATAAAATTTGTTCTTATATTAGCATGAAAGCATAGAAGAAAAGGAAAAATCTAAGGTTTATTAAATGTATGTTTCCGGTCGAGGAGGCGAGGCTACCATCTATACATTAAATTTACTCATAAGGAAGTATTAGTGTATATAAATATTAGTGTAAATTGTTAGTTCAATATTCGCCCCGTTATGGGAGGAAAAAAATTGGTCTTTCAATTTGATCAATTATTTGTCACAGGGGGCACGGAGGGTGGGGGGGGGGGGGGAGGGGGGGGGGCAAAAACTCGTTTTGCCCCCTGATGCACACTTCTATGAAATACTCCGAAGATTGTCAGTCCCCAAATGTGTCGAGTCTTAATCTGCGGGTAGGAACCGGGCGGGGGAAACATAAATCAAAGAGGATGAGGGAACTTTTGAAAATATTTGAATTGAAGTGATAGATATATCAAACATGCTTTTTGATGAAATATTCTGAAATTTGTCATTTCCCCAAGTTTTCTAAGTGTATGGTGGAGACCTAACGGGGGAGGGTTCGGAGGGGTAGCCCCTCCAACGCGACAGAGATTTTGCATTTGCAGAATTGAAATTCAACAATCCGTTGCAGAACGAAATATTTGGACAGTTAATTAAAAAAGGAGGAACATTTTCCTCATTTCGAGAATCATAGGGTGACGTTTGCCCCTTTTGTCCTTCGGGATGGATGCTCCTGCATACGAGAAAGCTGTTGCATTTTTAGAATTCAAATGAAAATAGCTCAGAAAGACATTTGGAATTTAGGAAGCTCTCAATCCCCCAATAAGACTTTCAGTGCACTGATAATATGAAGGGAAACCATGCGGGCAAAGGGTTAATTGAAAGGAGATAATAATCCCCTCCCACCCGACGGAACTTTTGCATTTTTTCAAAGTGAAGAGACAGGTCTGGTGCACACTTGTGATAAAACATTTGTAAATCTATCAATCTAAAGGTGTATTAAGTCCATTAAAAATAGACCAAACGGGAGAGGGTGTGGGAAGGGGTTTGCCCCTCCCACACGAGAGAGACTTTTCATTTTTAGAATTTAAATTCAGCAACCTGGTTCACACTTTGGGTGAAATATTTGGACAGATTTCTATCAAAAAAGCAAGAAAATCTTTTCATCTGGGGGATTATGGCTATGTGTGTTGGGGGGAGGGGGGGGGGCAAATGATATGCTTACCCTTTCAATATTGTTTATGGGGGAACTTTTTTTCTGTAAAAAAGCGAGAAAATCTTCTCATCTCGGGAATCATTAATTATGGGAGGGGGCAAAATTATAGCATGCTTGCCCCTCCAATTTTTTTATAAGGCTAGGGCTCGCACGTAGTCTCGATTTTCAATTTGGATTGGTCAGAAATAAAGTGCTGCACGTAGACCTTACATCCTTGCAGCACACGTACACCTACACGCAAACGTGTACGTGCTCCGTACCGTACGATTATGTTCTGTACTTTCGATAAATAGTGAACACTGCAAAATAGATATGTATTAAATCAGTGCTGCCAGAGCCCGTGGTGCGATTTTTTTCCCCACGAATTTCTTGTCCCTAGTACAAAATAAAGATAAAATATTAATAAAAAAGATAATAATAAAAAAGAAAATTATTTAGCTTCCGGCGTTGATGTCGCCCGCAGACTTATTATTATTATTATTATTATTATTTTTTGGTCTGAAGGGGGGGGGGGGGTGCGTTCGCACCCAACGCACCCCCCTCCCCCCCCCCCCCCCCCCCGTGACGCCCATGGTAGTCTAGCGAACGAACTAACGAACGAATACAATTAATTTTACATTTCATGTAATAAAACACCTTGAATAAACATAGAAATACAACACAAACACTAATTTTCATTTATAAGTTTTCATATATGTATTAAACATAACACTTTGTGTCGCAACTAATTTACCTGCGCACATGACCATGGATGTATTATGTAGGACCTGTTCTTTCCCCCATCATAATCATCGTGCATGGTATATGAATGATTCTGCTCGAAATGATTGTTTTTTCCTGTCCTACAAGGTAATCTTTTGAAAAGAATACTACAATTCTTTATCATGATTTTTTTTTCTCGAATGTCCTTCGTTAAAGATTTAGCAGCATGTCATGACCTATTACAATAAATATGATAAAGTTATCGTTATCATTCACAATTTCAATGTTCTGTTCAAACGAGATAATGATTTCTTTGCTTGACGCTCACTTATACTCAGAATTCGTGGTATTTAGTTCCTATACGTACTGTTGGTAGAAAGAAACCAAAGCTTCCAACATCCATCTCCCTCTTCGTCTATCATGTCACATGAGGAAAATCCAAAACTGCATATCCAGTCTCCTATCAAGAGAAGTAGAGAGAAATAAAGATATGTGCTCTTTTTCCAACATTTCTGCAAAACTACGTGATAACTACCGTTGGTAGTGGTACATGTAGTATTGGTGGTATAACAGCAGCATATAACAGTTAGTACGTGTTGCCAAACCCATTTACAAAGTTTTAATGCAATCATGATTTGAGATTGAAAAAGAGAATTAGCAAGAGGAGGCATTATAACGATTGCAATTCGTTTATTCCCGAGGTTCGTAATTCTGAATGTTCTTTATTCCGCAACATCGTCATTCGAAAATTCGTATAAATCAAAAGAATAAATAAATAAATTTCCGTTACTCCGAAAACTCATTGATCCGAAACAGAAATGACTTTCTTAGTTCCGAAGGTTGCTAACCCCAAAATGAAATTAATTTTATGATTCCGAAGGTTCATTAATCCGAAAATGAGAAAAGGTTAGTTATTCCGGATGTTCGTAAATCAGAAAACTAAATAGATGGTTTGCAGTGCCGAAGATTCTTTACTACGCATTCACATTGATTTCATGAATGAACTTTATTTCACTTTCAGATTTCGACCAGTCGTAATACCAAACCTTATTCAAGCTTTTCTACCAACATTTTTTTTTCTTTGACATTATAACAAAGAATTGATGGTTAAACCTGAATATTAGAAATATATTGTTTAAACAAGTTTCAAATTGTTTCACGTATTCTTTCACAAATAAATAAGAACTTGACATTTTGAATGAACATTTAGCCTCCTGTATCACACTTAAAATTCCCATAAATTGTATATTCCAATATACACTCAAGTTTTCAAGAATAGTAATTTCTTACAAAGGTCGTGTAATTTGGAGTAGCGTACCATTTCAGTTAAACAACGTCCCGCTTTTAGCAATACCAAAATGAAGTATAAGTCATGTTCATGGCTGAGATAATGATATTCGATATGTTGTATGGTAATATGTATGTTTAATTGACTGCCTGTTATTCGTTCAAGTATTTTTGTAGTTCTTTAGTCTGTTTTGTTTTGTTTGCTGTTTTAGCGATTTAAACAATGGTAAAAAAAGTATTAGCACTGATAGGTCAAAAGAGTTTGCTCATCCCCATATCTGCTGCACTTTCTTGAGTCAGATTATCATTATGATGTCATCTGCCCCTGCTTCCCATCGATATCTTAGGGTACTATTTAGCATGGATTTCTAAATCTAGTCATGATTCTACCGTGAACTAAGATAAGTTAAGATATTTTAAATCCCTTTTATATTTCAATATATATATATATATATATATATATATATATATATATATATACAATATTCATTTAGACATAGGCCTATTGTATTTTTTGCTGTTGCAGGTTTTTACTCAGAAATATACTTGAAAGGAACTGTTTGAATATGCCTTTATAAGAGGTATTATCTTCTCTATTACTTTTTGAACATAATATGCATACAATTTGAATACATCTTGCACAGGCATAAAATTGTTATGTCACCGATGGAAGCTTATACCAAATCATGTTTCCAGCACCGTGCATCATTTAATTTGATGGTTCTGTATCACTCTCATACTGAGTGATCGCCGTTAGTTAGTATTTGCGTTTTGACTACCGATACAGTGACCTCTCCGTAGAATGTACAGTCAACATGATGCGACATTAGCCCATACTGCACGTAGAGAAGTATAGTATGCAAGAGGTAACCTTACCGTTTGCTGTGACTTGATGCAAGAGGGACAGCGTCATGATGACAAGCCACACGTCCATTATTTCCACCTAGATATTTTAAATATAAACAGCTGTTGTCTAAACAACTGTGTAGTTTGCTGCAGCTTTAGGCGTTTGTCCACTCTGAGAGTTTGGCCATGCAACCTCTTTGATCAAGTAGGAAATATTAAGTGGACACCATGAATAACGCTGAAAGTAGCAGCTTGCCAAAGAGAGAGAGAGAGAGAGAGAGAGAGAGAGAGAAAGGGAGAGAGAGAGAGAGAGAGACGGAGATAGAGGGGAGAGAAGAAAGTAAGTGAATGGAAAAATAGCAGTTCACCTAAATACGTACGTTCCCACATAGAATTTCTCGAACTTGAATTACAAACATCAGAGTTTCACTCTCTGAAAGTTTCACTATACAATAGAGGGGTAGAAGCAGATATACACGAGCTCGGTCGTAATGAGGAATCGAATAAACTTTGAATTAGCCGTACCACAGAAACGAGTTTGTGGACAAAAACAGTCTGTTATATCTATGTATTCAAAAATATGTTCCCAACCTCCTGATGGTGTGCAAGGTCATTTAAATTGTCCTCAAATCCCCATCCTCTCCCTCACCTCATCCACTCACGATAAACCTGCCTGAAAAATATGCAGATTGTGAAGAGTTTAAACGTATTGTTTACTGCTACCCGGTGTGAATTAGCAACAATTACATTAGGATATCATCTAAACCTTTGCAACTGAAGTAAGTTAAAAAGGGGGAAATAGGAGTAAGTCGCCTGCAGTCTCTGTTTCAAATTATTATTAAAAGAGTATGTGAATAGACAATAGAAACATTCCAGTATACAAAGAGACAGAGAAATACATTGGTAGATACACAGACAGACAGATATATAGAAGGATAGCAAGATAAAAATTAATTTTGTCAGAACTAGAGAAGGACAATGGAAGATAAGTGTTAGGGAATGGTTAAACAGGTGTACAAGTAGGTCTAGCTGTTTTACCACTTAGTGAACTAAAACAAAAAGTCGATCCATTTGAAATAATCATTTAGCACTAAACCTCATTGCCAACAACGGAAGCCATGCACATTCAAAAAGTACACGAATCATCATTAAGCACACTCGTTGATTAATTTGAAATTATTGCAACTTTCTGTTCACAAAAACAAAACAACGAGCAAAATAATTGACTTATTATAATTATTATGTATTAACATCTTCTATAGTATTTTCATGACGAAGAAAAATAGCCAAGACGTATAATTTAACTCGAAAATAATTCAGCAGCAAGTAATAATACAAAACAGCCATACGAACATGGAAAAGAGGGACTGTTAGAATTAAAAGCACAGCATGTATGACAGCTTGTAAGCTTTTGAAATTGAACATATAGCAAAACTTCTACAAAAATGGTTCAAATGAAATGATTGAATTTTGCTTTCGAGAGAAAGGAGAAAGTATGGTACAAATAAATAGGCCAAATCTACATAAAAGGGGAGAGAGACAGAGAGATGATCGATGGATATCGAAGATGATAGATAAATATCTGATAGATAAATATCAAAAAGAATATTTCAAGTATAACATATTCATGAAATTCTCTTAAAGTTAATCAATACAGGAAAAAAAAGAAAACTTGGCTGCTATGACATTCCAGAGTTTTGTAAAATTAGATTTGTGCATAAGTTGTAATTGATAATCACATAAATCCAGAATTTAAAGAATAGTTCATCAAACAAAGGATTGGTGAATGCATAAAAGTCTGTTTGACAAATTTACATGGTAAATTAAAGAAAGAAAAGTTTACCTAAATTTCCCCATAATTATCTATAATAACCGTGATAACTTATCAGCAATGGTTAAACCTAGGAGTTCGTTGTGTACATTAAAGGCCCTGTGATGAAATGAGTTTGGGCCTTTTTGCCTATAGTGTGGACTCATGGGCTGCATGATTCATGGGTGTCGAAAATCGAGACGAACACCCTGAATTCAGGCCCCAAACTATAAAACGTCTATATATACACGTTACACATCAGCAGAGGAAAGAAAACTCGCCGAGTTACGAGTAATGGCGAAGAGTAAGAGCTTTCAAGGCGAAGGGTTGAACAGGGATTTATCCATTCCAAACGGTTACTCATTCTTCCGTTAAAGAGAGGAATAAGTCATGACGAGGATTATGAAATATTTTTTTCAATATATCTTTCTAATTGATAAGTGTTTCACTACCACTGGTGTTTAGAGAAATCTGTGGGTTATTGCATGTTCAAATCTGTTTAGATTTCAGTGTGACACTGACCTGTGACTTTTGTAATTGATGATTTCATCTGTTTCTTAACAGGAATTATTATACCGACTTCTTCCTACCGATGATTATTGTATTCTAAGTCATGAAACAATTTAAAGGGACTGTACAGTACTGGTTGGGGTGGGGATTCATGTTTTGAACATTCTTAAGTGAGATAATGAGAAACCTCATATGAAATATGAAAGAGCATGCAATTCTAAGAAGGATTCAACGTTTATTTAATGAAAATTGTTTTTCAAATGGCTGAGATATCCAAAAGAGTGATAATAATAAAAGGCGACATGCCACAACTTTATTAGGATCTCTTTGTTTCACCTTGTTTTTGGATATCTCAGCCATTTCAAAACCGATTTTCATCAAATAAACTTTTGATACCCCTTAGAATTGCATGCTCCTTGACATCTCATAGGGTAGTTTCTGAATATCTCGCAAAACGTTAAAAGCTAAATCCTCACCTCGACCAGAACTGTACACACCCTTTAATTGTTGGAGCGCTCTTTAACTTATTTTTGTAACTTATGGTACGTTGATGAGTACATGTCGATATCATAACATGTGATAATACAAAGTAATTGAACACCATTGTTACGTAATAAACATGTCAATGTCCTCCTCCTTATGCGTGGGTGCCTTGACTACATTGCGTCTACATGGCAACATCATGAGCCATGTCTACGCCTATCCAAAAACTTGTAGTTATACTAACTACGAGCGCAAAATTCCTTCCCCTAACCACGACAGAACTTCGATGCCGTTCACACCTACATGCAGTTAGCAAAACCTCGAGGTAAAGCTAACTACGATAGAAAATAAAGGGCGCCTAGTTTGCACATAGGGTTGCGCGCTATTGTGGAAAAAATTGAGCGTCGTGGTTAACAAAACTCCGTTCACATCTGTCATAGTAACAAGCGCGCTGTAGGGGGCCTTCCCAAAACCACGACGAAACCACGACAACACCCTAAGAAATCTTATGGTGTTGTCGTCGTGGTGTCTTCGCCTTAAGGTTTTGTCGTGGTTTTCAAAACTACATGCGTCTACATCTACGCTAACTTGGAGTTTGGTGCCTCGTAGTTTACAAAACCTCGAGGTTTTGAAAACCTTAAGGTAAAGGGATCTAGGTGTGAACCTTACTATTGTAAAGGGTACGCACTCTCATAGCAACCAATTCTGTGTATATGAGTGCGCGCTCTTCATGTTCAATTTATGTTTTGGCATTGACATTCTCCGTCGAGACTCCTGAAGAAAGTGGAGGCCACCGAAAATTTGAGTTGCTCAATAAACTCATTCCTTCTTATATATTGGCGAAATAATGCATTATTGGTCTATTTCTTGAATCTTCGTATAGTATATATATATATATATATGCATCAGAATGTACACTGGTCCTGCATATAACATGTTGCATTCTTATGTGTTACTGTTTGAAAGTTTGCATAATGATGTAAATGAGGAAGAGAGGCAACACTTTCGGAGACTTTTGTGTATGAAAGTTATCAATAGTATTGTTACTTGGCGAAAGGAGACTTTGAAAAGAGGAGAGTGAAGAATACTCTTCGCTCTTCCTTTTTGTGTTTTGAAGTATTCTTATAAGGCACAATAACAGTCATAAAAGTTCATACTTCCTGAAAGTTCGTTTTCTTTTTTATTTGAGAGTCCTGTTTTGTTAGGCTTCCATGGTGCCTGTAAGGGATCGAAACAGAAATTGATTTGATGCAAGAAAGCCTAAACATCATCTGAGATCGAGGATCGTACAGATTAGGGAAACTGTGATCATTGAATGTGGACTCTTGATATTGTTAGCGACTTTCTGGCGGTGGCGTTGTGTGCAAATATTAAAAATGTGATATAACATATTCCTATGTATTATTTCAATATGATATCTAACATGCAATAACCTTCGCTTCAAAAATTTTGTGCATGATACAGCCGTACAGTAAAATTCCACTCCATGAAAGGAAATGGGGATAGCGCATAATTCGCACGCTATATTCCTTATCTAATATGAACATTTGGAGTTATTGAACATGTGGTATATCATGCAGCACATTTGAGTTTTGTTTTCCTATAGATAGAGGCTGCAATCTGGTAATTGCCATGTTCAGATCAGAGGAATTAAGGCTGGCCTCTCTTATATGAATAACTTACAGTACAATAGATAAAGATATGAGTTACAGTGGCGGATCCAGGCGGGAGCGCACCAGGCGCACGCCATCTTCCCTCCGTTATTTTTTCCCATTAAAACAAAAGAAATGAAAATAATTCTTTCCGAACCCACTTGCATTAAAGAGTGGAACCGACTACCTGTTGACATTAGGAACACTACAACATTTTCTATGTTCAAAAGTACAGTGTAAATAATTATCTATTAGGCAATTTGAAATGAATTTGTTAAAACTACATGTTAAACATTTATTTGATGTTATGTAGACTGGCCAGCTTACTTTATTTTTGAGTGCTCTGTGTGGTGTGATTGTGTTTTGGGGGGTGTGAGGGAATGGGTGTGTGTGTGTTTTTAGTGTGTTTACTGGTCTCCTTTTTTATGTAGGTTTATCTGTTGCCATTGTACATTGTATTATGAATTGTTCTGATATATACTTGCCATGTCGTAGTGAATAGTGTGTGAACTTACGTGGTCACTTGGTCTGCTGTCGGTGGTTTCAGTGACTGATCTGAATGTTCTCTCAACTGAATATTATGATGGGGAATGTCACTTTACATCATTGGCGGTTGGCCCTTTGTGCTGATGAGTCCCAACTTATTTGTACCTTGCGTAGGGCCCCTACTCACAAGCCTTGCTTCTTTTGGGGTCCTAAAAACCATGCACATATTTGTATCAGCGATTTGTGTTATCTTGTTACTTATGTTTGGTTTTTGAATAAATTGACGTTCATTCATTCACATGGGGGAAGCGTGCGACCCCTTTAATTTTGTAAAGGTGCCTCCCCTTGAGGGAATTCCTGGATCCGCCCTTGGAGTTATATGCAAATTGGCATTACAAAAATAAAATCGTATCACTAGGACTATTACCTATGTCTCGAGATCTTGTGGTGTCTGAGGTCCTTCCGGATTTGATTTTTAGTAATTATGTATTACGTACTGTGACGTCCTTAGCGTTTTTGAGCAACGAATAAAGCTTATAAGGAGAATCTCTCATGTGATCAGTGTCGTGAAATCGCAAACAAAAATGCATTTATTCATGTAATTTAATTTGCCCAATGAATCTACGTGTGCTCATGGTAACAATTTGTTAATAATGCCATATGAATAAATTTGATTTAGCAAAATCCTGCATGTCCTGCCGTGCATTGGCTTGCTGAAAAAAAAAAATGTGATGATTTACAAGACATTTGTTCTGTGATATGCGTTGTCATGCATTCAAATTGATTGTTATATACAAAGTCACAGCATTACATGACGACTCTTCAGAAAACTTACTCCTGGCTAGACCTGGTTTGCTGTGTTCTAGAGGTAATTTCTGTCAATCTGTATAACGATATTGAAACACAATCTTACGTTAAATGAAAAAGAGTTTTCTGAAATATTTCGAGTCACTAAAGCAATTTCCATTCCCATCCGTGTAATATGCATTTGTATATACCTTATAAATGCAATTATGTCGTTACTCATCATCACATGTATCTTGTTGATGTACGTTTCACATATCGAAATTACTAAAAATTTGTTTTGTTTATGCATTGAATATAATTTCTCCTGTTTATTTAATGGAAATGAAAATAAAGTCGAACATTTGAACATTTGAACATTTGTTTGACTTAAGACTGCAAGACTAAAACAAATCTTTCCCTAAGAAAGCATAATTAAAAGAAACTATACGGTATCAATGAAAGTAGAAACTGATAGTCCAAAAACACATTAATGATATGCATTAACTTTATGTGAATGTGATAATGATGTTGAAGGTACTCAAAGAATCTCTGCATAGTATGAACTTCATGGTGAGAAAATGAGAACAAAAAAATGTTTTCCCCACGAATGAATTATGATCAACTTCAACTTTGGATTAATTCAACACTCATTGTTTTCGAAACAGTAGAAAATACGATACAATATACAAACAAGGTATCGAATAGGAGAGAGAGAAAAAAAAAAAACCCCCCAGAAAATAGAGTGGATGGACAAAAGAAATAAACGAATTTCTTATGAAATATTCACCTGCATAGGTAAAAATGCAGCAAACTGTGACGTAAGAATTCAAAATGTTTATACATGGTGTACATACATAGCTTACATACCTACCAAACACTTTAGAATAACCTTGAATCTTCTAAAGTTATGTAAATATTGAGATATTATTTAATGTTTGTTTATTCGTGTTCAGAAACATTCAGTGACAAGATTTTGTATCAGCAGGGTGAACTATTGCATATATGAAGAGCTTGCAACCAAAAGGCCGCAAATCCATTGAAAAATGATGGATTTAGCGCCTTTTGGAAGGCAAGCTCTTGATTTAAGGACCGCTTCAAAGTAATGAATTCCTCATCGACGCCTTGAAAAATAGCAGGTTTTCTGGTGGTTTTCTATGTGATATCGAAGAATATCACTAATTTGGTTTGAAAGAATTGGAGAAAATGTGGAAGCACAAGAACATCATTTTCAATATTCAAATTGCTAATATCATTTTATCTGCATTTTATGAAAAAACAACAACTTGTCTGTTAACATGTCTGCAAAATGAGTAATGATACCAACTACTTTCATTAGAAGTTTAAATAGTCCTAGTTTTTTCACTCTCTCTGTTTCTTACTAGAATTTGCCGAACAGGTCACATGATAGTTGTCATATATGGGAAGTATGCTGTAAAATGTGAAGAAGATCTTGAGGATGAAAATCAACATTTGTGCTAATCAACAATGATTTAAGAGTCAAGCTAGTTCTTTCCATGCACATTTCAGATAAAGAGAAATCGATGCAGGGTTGGAGCGCTGCTTTTCAACTCACCAACGTCAGATATCACTACCGAATAGGGTTTACTTGTACATGTATAAGCATACAATAAATGGTCGTCGTAATGGTGAGACGGCGTTTCCATATCATGATATTTTTTTCTTATCAATTAATTAATTCATTCATTCATTCATTCATTCATTCATTCATTCATTCCTATTTTACTTTCATTCCGAAACAATATACAATGGGCAATACAAACGTCAAAATGATGGCATATTCTTGTAACATACAAATGTCACATGATCAGTAGACATACATCTTGTTTCATTAACAGGACTTGACGGAAATGAAAATTGACGTGGCTGCTAAAAAGTGAACTTGTATAGTGCAGATCCCGTTACTTACTAACGCTACATCACTAAAGGCCATGTCACACATTTCCGGACAAGCCTTGCGTGCGACTTGCAAAGAACAATTTTTACTATCCGGAGGTCCCCGGAATGAGCCTCACATGACAGTACCTGGCACGTATCTCACCCCGTAGTCACCCGGAGGTGTGCACGCAAATCTTTTTACCCGCAAACCATGTTTAGGCCCTGTCACAACCTTTTCAGGCAAGCTACGCAGGCTTGTTGCGTGTAGGGGATTTTCCAGCATACCGGCAATTTCTGAGGGTGAACAAGGATTTGGGCGAGTCAGTGCATGTGTCTTACTTGCTGGACGCGTTCTATTTAAATTCTACTTGAGGGTATACTGTGTGACCTTTGTACCAATCGCGTGGATATTGACAACTCAGTGAAGGAATTCCTCTGAAGGAATGGCTAAAGTCGCACGGAATGTCATTATCTTGGCTGCATACGGGGACTGGCGAAGTACCTGCGTGGGAGTTGCCTTACGAAGTCCTTGCCGCTAAGGGCCTCCTACTAGGCGTTCTGACGGTGGACCTCTCCAGGCATCCCCCGCGGCTCACCCGGAAAATATTTTTTGGTCATGCTCAAAAACTTGGTTGCGGTTGAATCGGACTTGCGTGAGCACCTCCGGGCAACTACAAGGCGAGATACGCTCTGGGTACTGTCAGGTGCGGACGCAACTGCGGAGAGCTCCAGGTAGCAAATTCGTTTCCCCCGCAAGTCAAGAACCGCAAAACTTCCCCAGATACGGTATGACAAGGCCTTGAGCATGCTCAAAAAACTTATTCCAAGTGAGTCGTGGGGGTTCGCTCGCAGAGGTACACGCAGAGAACACCAGTAGGAGACCCTTACCGGTAGCATCTCGCAGGCAACTCCAACGCAGGTACTTCTCAGTACCCATAAGTCGCTCGTAACAGAAAACGGATCAGTTTCAAAGCTCTCACGCAGGTCACACGGAATGCACGCAAGTAGAAGCTAAGTAGCACGCGTCTGGTAGGTAAAAAAAAAATGCGAATATTGCAAACATTCTTGTTCGCCCGCGGAAAATCTTCTACGTGCTGGAAACTACCTCCTCGCCACAAGCCCGCATAGCTTGCCCGGAAAGGTGTTTAAATACATTTATACAAAGCTTAAAAAACTACACTACATATACCGAACAAATTAATCAGTGCAAATATACATTTATCATTGCATCGACGATAACTTGGAAGTACTGCTATGACATACGTCATCATAACCGTCATTAAAGGGGACCTCCGGATGATTTTCAGACTTTTACATTTGAACAACTATAAATTAGTCAAACTGAGTACAGAGTTTCAGAATTCATAGTGATTGGGATAAGTAATGAGAATGTTTTCAAAATTTAGAAATATATGAGGCTCTGATGTCATCATCACTGTTCAGTGTAATTTGTTTAAGATTTTCAATTTATTAGTTTCTCTGCTCAAGGACCACAATAAATTCCACGGATCTATACATGGAGCTGTTGATTTATGTACTACATGATATGAAATTATGAAAATCGTCCGGAATGCCCCTTTAAGAATCTCGTCACCCGAAGGGTTGTCTCGAATCACCAGCTCTGTTTACAGATTCGTGTATAGAGGTTGCTCGGTGTCTGATCCATCCCCGTTGCCATGGTTTCGTTCAATCTTCAATATCGCATCGTTTTCAGGTGTCTTCGCATGAGCCTTGACGCCAGGCTTGTCCGGTTGTTGGACAATTTCGTAGTAGTCATGAGTGTTCGTTGGTCCATCTCCTGGCTCGATTGTATCAACCTTGCCTTTGTCAATCTGCTTAAATCTAGGGATATGACATATATGATATATTTAGAGTGACAGATAGGTATATTTGATAATGGAAATAATGCAATAATGCATGATTTCACTCTATTTTTTGAACTCTCCAAAGGCCCATTCGTACCACAAAAGCCTTTAAATTTTGAAAATTTGGTGGAAATGAATACAACGGATTGAAATAAAATCAAACAAAAAAGTTCATTTAAAATCTTTACAGTTACCCGATCGTGCTTCCAAAAGTTCTCTTTTTTGGAAGTTTGGTTGAACGGCATCAATTCTAAACGGTCTCGGGCCACTACTTATGTTTGCATGTGGAGCGATTTGCCATTCACTACCTCTCCCTCTGAATTCGGCAGAGCATCTCATGATGACACTTACCTCTTGCGTCGTCGGTGAAACAGAACAATTGTTACCATGGCAACGACAGCCATCATTTCGACGATGAATATCACAGCGACGATAACAGGACAAGTAGGACCATCTGGATATTGATTTCGATTACATGCATGAATGTTAGTTGTTCATGTTGTTGCCTGATTGTACAGCGTATGTAAAATTAACCTTTTCAGTTAACTACTAGCATCATTTTACAAGAAAAAGAAACATGATTATGGCTATGTTCCGGTGTCATCATGTTGCAGCTATTTTATTACCAACAGCATCAGCATAATGGTAACCTCTTTCGTGTAATATCGAGAAGCTTAAGAGTTTTCATACTTGCTATTTCAATTTCTCTGAAGAATAAAGTTAGACAAAAATTACTACTGCTTCCAATTTAAACTTTTTGTTTCTAATTCATAGCTGATTAAAATCTAAAACTGTTTTTTACTTGATCTTGATACAAATTAAAAATAATTCTATAGTTTTACATTTTAATTTAAACTTCCATTTGATTTTTTTTTTAAAATCAAGGTAAAGTTAAAATCAAGGTACTGTTAACTACCTTGCATCGCGGAATTCTCCTCCACAAGCGACGCATTCCTCGTCATGGAAACGGAAGATGAGATTCCGTCCGAAGATATGTAGTCTTCTGTACTGTTCTCGACTGGAGTAGCAAGAAATGTGCGTGATATGAAAAACCTGAAATTGATTACACCTGTTACTTTAATTTAACATTTTCAATTGAAGCTTTATTTGTTTTGGTTTTTTTAATCAAGGTGAAGTTTATACGACGGTATCATGATTGTCTACTACCTTGCGTCATGGAATTCCCGCCCACAAGCGACGCATTCCTCGTCATCAAGGGCGTCGCCATGGAAACGGAAGATGAGACTGATCCACCAGAAGATATGTAGTCTTCTGTAGTGCTCTCTACTGGAGTAGCTAGGAATGTGTATGATAGAAAAGGAGTTGTGAGAGCCTGAGTTGTGTGAAAGTGTTGGTTTGATGGCAAAGGGTGTGGTCAGGTTCTGGGGCGATATCCATTGTGCTTGTGTGCGCTTCAGATGAGATATCAGTGGCTATGAAAAACAATACACATAAAACTATGATAGACTCATGAGCACTTACACACAGACGTACAACACACGAACATCGTGGCAGAGATACTATAAGTAATCACGCATTCACACATTCAGAGATTTTGATTTCATTGAATGTACCTCTTTGTGATTGAACGGTATGTATATAAGGCCGACCAAGACTTACACATTGAAACATATTGGCTTTCCACGTTGATGTCATCAATTCCCATTTTTGGATTTCCTGTTCGTCTCACAGCAATGAATGAAATCTGGAGGAGGGAGGAGTTGTAAGAATGATTATGATGATAAATAAGGCTTCTCTGTATGGAACAAATATTCCTAATTAGTAAAGACAACAACTTTCAAGGAAACGAATACGTAAAAAATCTTATTTGATGCTGCCGATAGCCTTTTTCAAAGCAACAGTACGGGTGGTGATTTGGTGAATGCAAAAGGAGCAAAACATTCTAGTCGAGGAAATAGTGAGAACCAAGACCACTGACCCATCAAGAGAATATATGTAGATTCAAGGACCAATATTAATGCGATGTGAGATCTGATCAAATTTCTTGACGTACCCTTCTTGAATTACCGACTTTTTTTTTCTAGTGCTTAATAGCAAAAATCACAACTACTCAGCCGAAATGACTTACTGTAAATGTTCATTGACTGAAATCTTTAATAGGGGTATTGAGTGGTTTCAAGTTTTACCCGGTCATGATCTTTTTCCCGGCTTTCGCTCCATAATTCTTTGCTCACAACACTGTCAATGCTAATAACACGATATAAGATTATATAAGGGTCAACAGCCACAACAAATAAAAATGATATCGGTTTCATGCACAAAAGTCGGATATCATGCACGTATAAAGTGTGTGTGTGTGTGTGTTGAAAATGATTTAGCATCATAAGAGAGAAGAATACAGCTGCTTACTTTTGTTCATATTAATTTCCTTTTGAATATGGGCCTTGTGTCGATGAAATTCAAATAAAGAATATCATAAAACGAAAAAAGTGTATGTGTGTGTGTGTGTGTGTGTGTGCGCGCGCCCGCGCTGAACTTGATATTGTTTTAAGCTCATCTCAATGCGATTGGTTAGTATAATGTAGACTTATGCAATGTATGTTATTAATATTTTCCTAAATTCTTCCTAAAGTTTGCGTGGTATGACTAACCCGAAAGTTTGAGAAACAGAACAGATCCAGTTTTTGTTCCATGAAATCATATCCGGTAGGATCAAGGGTCACAGGCACGCTTCCGTCACAGTGACTTGTGATGTTCAGAAATCCGCCTCCAGCTGAATAATATCTGAAGGAAAGCTGCCATCGTCCAGGGCCGAAGTCACTTGGTATTGTGGTTTGATCCGTTTGTTCCAGTCTAACATACCAACAAATGACGTCTGCCTGGTAATAATCTGTGACAAATGATATTATGGCGATGGTGATAATGGTGATGATATAATGGATATCATTCTGACAAGGCAGATGTTATTTTGAATGCCGTTTGTGTGACTCAAGTCGGGCCTGTATTATTTTTTTTTTTTTGTAAGTGGTCCTTACAAAATAATATGGGACAAAATCCTTTCAACTGTATAAACATGAGTGAGAGAAATCAGCCTCTTTAGTTGCCTGTGGCAGAGTAAACAGGCTATGACTGGAATGGAAATGTAAAATTCACCCATTAGTCTCAATCATTAGTCGTAACAATGAAACAGTTCGGAAGTCGGAATTCCGAAACAGTCAAAGCAGGAAATTTAAACGTATTTCGAACAGACGAAAGTTTTAAAGCCTTTCTTTCTGTCATGCTTTCTTTCTTTCTGTCATTCTTTTTTGCACCTCCCCCGGAAAGTGATTGTATGTAGCAATGATATTGATAAACACTTACCAATAACCCCGTAGTATTCATTAACAACAATAAGCAGTGTAAAATGGCCAGTAGCCATCGCATTTCCTTGGTCAGTTTCTACCTTCACGCAAGGGCAAGTTGTCTTTACTTAGTTTGTGTGATCCAGGATCTAACATAGTTGAGTTTGATGCGATGGGTACACAAATACAGATATACTTTATATTAATGTAAACAATTCACAGAATATCATTTCACACACACACACACACACACACACACACACACATACACACACACGCACACTCATACACACACACAAAACATTCAATTCCATTGTATCAGTTTGTATTTATGTATTCAGAGAAGGGCCTGGCACTCTCTCTCTCTCTCTCTGTAATCTATACGTTCACACAATGTCATGCCCAAATTTAGTAGGGCCTATATTTCTTCCTACCATATGATGGCTCTGCTCGGATCCAAAACGCCTTCTATGACACCGCTACAGGAAGGTGGTCTTTCTATGAATGCCATTACAGTGTGTGTCATGATTTTCCTGAGTTGTCCTATTTACAGATTTAGCAGAGGAACTCTTACAATTATCGTTACCATTGACACATTGTCAATATCAATGATATTTCTGACCGAATTGATTGACTCTGCGTGACGCTTAGTTTCTCTGAATTCAGTTCAATTCAATTCAATTTTCATTTACCACTCATGGGGTGGAACACTCTCGTCAGCTAAAATCCGGTTTTCAGAGGGATACACACAGGTTAAAATTACAAGCATTATACATTTGCTATTAAAATCATATACAACTGTAACATATACAAAGAACATGAAAAGGAAAAAGAAAAATGTTAGCTTGTTTTAGAAGCTAAAAGAGCAAAATATTAAAGAAGAATTAAAAAGAAGGTCGTCAAATACGATATAAACAGATACAAGGGTTTATTTATGTGAAAATGGACACAAAATGAACTTGTAATTGCTAATATATTTTGATTGCGGCTCGATGAGTACAATAAAAAAAAAGGTTTATATACCCTATCCGGATGTACATTACACATTCAAAATTACTTGTAATATTTATGTAGTCCTTTTCTAAATGTATCAAGGGAAATATCAAAAGAACCATGTCAAACTACATCATTCCATAGAGAAGCAACTCTACTAACCAAACATCTTTTGTCGTCATAATCTGTTTTAGGGTGTATAATGTTTAATTGCACCCGACCTAATTGTGGAATAATGTGATAAACGTATAGTAAAGAGGTCATTCAAATACAGAGGGGTAGTATGAAGAACACATCGATACTTGAGTTTGAGATGAATTGAGCTAGTCAAAATCTAGATGCTTTGATCTGCGAATTGGCAATCGATCTAATTTCAATGAGGAATACAATAATCTTCATAGTACTTGGGAAATACTGACCCACATTTTACACTGCCTGATTTTGCAAAATTTGCATCTTGTCTGATTATCAATTTGTTGGTGTTTCCCCACACCACGGAACAATAATCAAAATGAGCTTCAATAACAAATCTTTAGCATAAAACAGCTGTTGCTGTGTAATAAAATATCCTCTTGTTTTTAATAGATACAATTTGTGGTTAAACAGGTCGTATACATACAGCCACGTGAAAGCCACAGAATACGACTCCAACATCCATCTGTCATGCCGCCTACCATGCCACAGTCAGAAAACTCAAAATCGCAGGACCAGCCTCCTATCCAGAGAAGAAAGAGAAATTCAAAAATGTGTTTTTTTGAACAACAATCCTACTATCTATAGAAGATGAGAAGTGCTCGTAGTTGTACTATCGGTGGTATTACTAGCAGTAATATGTATCGAAAAATCCATTCAGAAATTTATTCATAACTTGAGATTGGAGACTTGTATTGGCGAAAGGAGGTATTGTCACAACGACTTCACATGGCTATTCAGAAGGTTCGTTACTCCGAATGTTCGTTCATAGGAAAACAAAAATGAGGTTTGTCAATCCGAATGCTCGTTATTCCGAATAATAAAAAATAAAAATGTTATTTCGAAGATTCGTTAATCCTAATATTGAGAATGAAGAGAAGGTGCATGCGTACAGATGAATCCTTGGAATTACGAAATGTATTTCATTTTCGGATTTATGACCCCTTGAAATAACTAACCTTATTTGATGCATTATTGTTAACCATCTTCGAAATAATGCCACAAATGCTCGTACCATCCAACCTTATTTCCTTTTCGTATCAACGTACACGGAGATTTACTTTGAAAAAAAGTGTGTGCCAGTTAAGGGGCGCCGATTGAATTCTAACAAAAGATATCAGTGGCAGATGTTTGAAAGGCACATGATTGTGAAATAACGAGGCAACAGATGAAAATATAATATCAGAAAATTGGGATGGATACGCTGATAAGAATAGCTTCGTGGAAAGGAAAGCCTTGTTGCATAGTGTTTGTCATAATGTAAAGAGGCATGCATTCCAGATATTTTTGAACATCGTTATGGGTCACTTTAGGAAAAGATGGTCGTGTTTCTTTCTGATCGAGAGAAAGATTACGTTCAAGTGAGTAAAGAAAAATCTTCAGCGTCAAAAATGTTGAGAAATATGCTGTTACGTTCACGAAATGTATAAACAAATAAAGCAAGGAAATAAACTTTTACTCAGTTGTTCACTTAAACATTACTCTCTTTTTGACAAGTACACGGGTGCAATAAATCCTGTCACTCACTCGCCAATTTCAACCCTTGAAATACATTTTGCATTGATTTTCTACCCAATCTTTTAAGGCTTCATATTCACAAATCGTCGAAGGCTTTTACGAGATACTCTATATTATGCGAGAGGTAATATTACCGTTTGCTGTGACTTGTTGCAAGAGGGCCAGCGTCCTGATGACAAGCCACACGTCCATTATTTCCACCCAGATATTTTATATGTAAACAGCTGTTGTCTAAACAACTGTGTAGTTTGCTGCAGCTTTAGGCGTTTGTCCACTCTGAGAGTTTGGCCATGCAACCTCCTTGATCAAGTAGGAAATATTAAGTGGACACCATGAATAACGCTGAAAGTACTGCAGCTTGCCAAAGAGAGAGAGGGAGAGAGAGAGAGAGAGAGAGAGAAAGGGACTTTCACTACAGAGGGGTAGGAACAGACGTTACATGAGCTCGACCTTACTGAGAGATTGAAGCCATCGAGCATGCTGGAGGTGTGGATTGTATTAATTCTTTTCACTGAATATCATGAACGCGACTGAACCCGAGCGAGCGGAGCGAGCGAGGGGGCAGGGGAGGGTGTGGGAGGGGGGTGTCCCCCCTCCCACAGTAAGAACTTTTTGCATTTTGATGTTGCAAATGGTGCAATTTGAAGCATGTTTTTGCGCGTTTTATCGACGTGAAACAGTCCCACTTGTTTATGGTAGCAGTTTATTTTGATGTAGATTATTATTTAACAATTTGCCTATAAAATGGTATAATTTAGACACACTTCTTGTATTAAGTCTTTTTACTGAATATTATGAACGCGACTGAACCCGAGCGAGCGGAGCGAGCGTGGGGGTAGGGGAGGGCGTGGGAGGGGGTGTCCCCCCCTCCCACAGTAAGAACTTTTTGCATTTTGATGTTGCAAATGGTGCAATTTGATGCATGTTTTTGCGCGTTTTATCGACGTGAAACAGTCCCACTTGTTTAAGGTAGCAGTATATTTTAGTGTAGATTATTATTGGACAATTTGCCTATAAAATGGCATAATTTAAATACACTTCTTGTATTAATTCTGTTCACTGAATATCATTAACGCGACTGAACCCGAGCGAGCGGAGCGAGCGAGGAGGGAGGGGAGGGTGTGGGAGGGGGTCCTCCCAATGTAAGAACTTTTTGCATTTTGATTTTGCAAATGGTGCAACTTGAAGCATGTTTTTGCGCGTTTTATCGACGTGAAACAGTCCCACTTGTTGAAGGTAGCAGTATATTTTAGTGTAGATTATTATTGAACAATTTGCCTATAAAATGGTATAATTTAGATACACTTCTGGTATTAATTCTTTTCACTGAATATCATGAACGCGACTTAACCCGAGCGAGTGGAGCGAGCGAGGGGGGTAGGGGAGGGTGTGGGAGGGGGAGGGTCCCCCTCCCACGGTGAGAACTTTTTGCATTTCGATGTTGCAAATGGTGCAATTTGATGCATGTTTTTGCGTGTTTTAACGAGTTGAAACAGTCCCACTTGTTTAAGGTTGCAGTATATTTTAGTGTAGATTATTATTGAACAATTTGCCTATAAAATGGTATAATTCAAATACACTTCTTGTATTAATTCTGTTCACTGAATATCATGAACGCGACTGAACCCGAGCGAGCGGAGCGAGCGAGGGGGTAGGGGAGGTTGTGGGAGGGGGGTGTCCCCCCCTCCCACAGTAAGAACTTTTTGCATTTTGATGTTGCAAATGGTGCAATTTGATGCATGTTTTTGCGCGTTTTATCGACGTGAAACAGTCCCACTTGTTTAAGGTAGCAGTATATTTTATTGCAGATTATTATTGAACAATTTGCCTATAAAATGGCATAATTTAGATACACTTCTTGTATTAATTCTTTTCACTGAATATCATGAACGCGACTTAACCCGAGCGAGTGGAGCGAGCGAGGGGGTAGGGGAGGGTGTGGGAGGGGGAGGGTCCCCCTCCCACGGTGAGAACTTTTTGCATTTCGATGTTGCAAATGGTGCAATTTGATGCATGTTTTTGCGTGTTTTAACGAGTTGAAACAGTCCCACTTGTTTAAGGTTGCAGTATATTTTAGTGTAGATTATTATTGAACAATTTGCCTATAAGTGAGGTAGAGCTTAGGGGAAGGGGGATTCCCCCTCCCGCTCGCGGAGCTTTTGCGTTTTTAGAATTGAAATAAAGCGATCTGGGTATAGCCACAGTCTACTTCTTTGCATGGCGGGGGGGGGGGGGGGGGAGCAGGGAGAAGGCGTGGGCGAGTGTTATCTCCACCCTTCCCTTCCGATGGAGCTTTTATCTTTTTAAGGTTGAAATTGAGATATCTCGTATACGCATATTTCATGGAAGCAACATTTGGGAAATCACAAAAAAAAAAAAAAACTGATGGGGGGGGGGGGCTGAGGGAGGAAAGGGTCGATTAAAAGGGGAAATTCCCCTTATACATGAGGGAACCTTCAGTTTTCGGAATGTAAGTCTTGTGCACTCAGAATTATTCAGAATTTTTTGTAAATTTAAAAAGGTACTTAGCTAGGGAAAGAGGCACAGAGGGGGAGGGTTTGGGAGGGGGATACCCTCTCCCAAGCACGAGAGATTTTGCATATTTTGAATTGAAATTCAACGATCTGGTGCTCACTTTGAGTGAAATATATAAAAAAAAAATATCTTATTTGATGAAAGGTTGCAAAGGAGACCCGCTTCATGTGCATGCATACAGTATACACGCATTTTTTTTCCGCCTCCCAAATCCCCGGTCCAAATCTTAGGGGGGGGGGGGGGGGGCGACCGCCCCCATCGCCCCCCCCCCCCCCCCCCCTGGCTACGCCAGTGAGTTTCTGTGGTACCCTTTCTCCTCCCCTTTATTACGGAAATTTTTTACATTTAACTGTCTGAAAAGCAGGCTTTAGCTGTACTGTAAAAAACAATTTTGAGGGCAAAAAGAGTGTATCATACCTATGTATTCAAAAATCTGCATGACGATTGTTCCAAACCTCGTGAAAGGGAGGGGGTTTGCAAATCATTGCAGTCATCCCATGAGACCGACACTATGGGTCATACGGTCCATGAGGCAAAATAGGCCCAAGAGTTTGACACTAGGCCAAAAAAAAAGTTTTTAATATGTCTATCTCACCGGCGTTTTTTAACTACAGCGTCGGATTCATACCCTTTCAATTTGCCATATTTCCGAGCTCATTGCCAGTATGACTCTTGGGCCGTGTGACTCATGGGCTGTATGACTCGTGGGCCGTATGACTCGTGGGCTGTATGACTCGTGAGCTGTATGACTCGTGGACTGTATGACTCGTGGACTGTATGACTCGTGGGTGTCGAACTCCTGACGTGCACCCAAATCATTTTGAGTCGTCGTCAAATCCCCCTTCCCTCTATCCACTCATGCCAAACTGGCCTAAATGATATGCAGACTGTTTTCATTCACGTTTTATTTTTTTTTTCAGTCTAATGTTAAATGCAAAACTTGATATTTCACTATATTTTGTATTAATAAACTAATAATGGTTTGAACAAAATGTGCTTCCCGGTGGGAATTATCACCAAGAAGAGTAGAAAATCATCTAAACCTCTGCAACAGAGAAGGAGTAGATAAAAGAGGGAAAAATAGGATCAAGTTGCTTGCATTTTCTGTTTCAAGTTTTGATAGAATCAATAGTTATAATTCTTTCTCAGCGTTCAGTATAGCCGTGTATCTTTGTCATTTGCGGCCAATGTAATGAAAAACACTGAATTCGGGAAAACTATTCAATAATTATGTTTGGTATAATTTTCGTAACTACAAAGGACTGAGTTCAGTGTGACTTCAGTTTTTTCGGGGGGGGGATTACCAGACGTGACTATTGTAATGGTCACATCTAATATCAACAAATGTTAGTTACTTGGTTAATGTCTCACGATACATCATTCCGTTTGTGTTCATCTGATTTTAAAAGTCAGAATATAAATTGCTGTCAAGTCGAGGAACTATATATACACACACACACACACACATACACACACACACACACACATACACACACACACATACACACATATATATATTATAAACCTGCCTATGAACTGAAGTCTTGTACACTTTGGAATATTTTCGTATGGGTATCTTTTCTTTTCTTTTCTTTTCTTTTTGTTTTAACAATGAAAAACCAGTATGAGGGAACGCATAACCGTGTTTGCGTATTCGTTTTAGCGGCAAGTGAGAAAAAACAACAAAGTCTATCCACTTGGTATGACAATTATGAACACACAAAATCAATAACAACGAAGAAAAATGCATATTCACGAAATACACACAAAATCATCAAGAAACCTCGATTTATTGATTTGAGTCTACTCTCACTCTGCCTTGACAAAAATGAAGAAACAAACATTACTGAATTACAATTATTATTTCAATCCAATGTCATTACGTTTTTTCTTTTGTTCATGATGTAGAAAAAAAAGTTTAGTTTTAAAGCAAAATACTCCCGCGGTAATAATAAAAAAACTTTATAGTTTAATGAAAAAACAAAGAGTAGGGGGTGAGGTTAAGACCTGTATAAAAGCTTCCGAACATTGAACACATTACAAAACATAATACCAAAATAGTTTAAATCTAAAAAGCAAGATATGAGAAAAGAAAGGATGATAGAATAAGGAAAATTAGAAAAATTGAGATGAGAGTGGAAAGAGATAGAGACAGGAGAGGATATCGAAGAGGATCCTGCTTGGTAAATACCAAACAGAATTTCTTTGAAGTAATTTATTCCTGCATTGCTTCTTTCATAAAGTTAATCAATACTTCTCTGAAACTTTGTTAAAATGAACTCATTGATCCGATAAATATAATATTTGTTCATTATTTTTTTAAGCAGACAACGTTCTATTTAAAGGTAAATCCTCTCAAAGAATGAAACTGTCACGTTGGGTAGTTGCGAACAAAATTATTTTTATATACGTTTCATATGATATCATTGAAAGATCATAGTAATTAAATCTGTGCATGAGTTGTTTTTTTTTAATAAAAAGTAAACATACACAATCTGACTTTTAAGAATTGATTATCTAAATATAAGAACGACCCAAGTCCATGGAAGGTCATTTCGAAAAAACTTAAAAAAAAAAACAAAAAAAACAAAAAACACTTCATATCTTCTTTATTTGTCCAATAATATTCTATTTACCCGTGATGGGGAGGCAGCATTGTACAAGTGTATATAACAAATTAGTACATAAATTATTATCACAATCAACATTTACATTAATGTAGAGCGATCATTTTGTGTGATGGACTTGGGTTGTTCTTTGAATCATACAGGATAGGCTGCTATATTAATGGTATTGTAAAAGAAATAGATAAGAGAGTTTTGTTACTTTTTTCAGCTTTTAGTCCGTATGGCCTACAAAAATGTAGTTGTCTACCCTAGTATAATGTCCCTCATCACTGTACTGTGTGTGTGTATCTGTCTGTGTGCATGTTTGTGTGTATACATATGGAGCTATAATGTGCATAATTATGTGTATGTGTTAAATGCATGGAAATGTCTTCCATCTGTCTCTTATGAGCAATAATATGTGGACAATATAACTAAGGAACCGCCAGATCGAGATACCCAGCTGAAACTTTGCATATGCATAAATAAGTGGGTAAAGCTGTCCCCATCAACTCATGGTTGCACATACCTAAGGTCAAGGGTCAAATGTCATTGGTCAAGTTTAAATTGCAAAAAGATTTCCCATGTCTCTGCAGTGCTGGAAAATATCTTTATAAAGTTATAATACATACGTATTACTAGACATTAATTCTCTGAATCTGTTTGATCACTTTTGTTCAAAGGTAAGGTAAAATGCTGTCATTTCACTAGTTTCTCCATCTTATAAAATGGATTGATTGGTACATTTCTAGTTACTCCTAAATTCAGACCATTCATAGGCCTATTACTAACATGCGCACTGAAAACATGAATTTCTCAACAGGATTCCCCAATAATTTTGTCTTATGGCAGGAACTTGGTTCTTTTGCAATTTTTGTACCTTTTCCCCACTGCTGTAAAGCCTTTTGCTCTTATTTTGCTTCCATTTTAACTAATTCTTTTGTGTTTCCCAATGTAACTTCACATCACTGTCCAACAAGTCATGTTCATTTTGTGTATACATGAATAGGCCTGGACAAGGAGCGATGAGAGAGGGCGCTATGATAAGAATGTAAAAATGATCCAAGTCCTGGATTAGGGTCATTCTTAGATTCATATAAGATTTCACTCAATTTCAGTAATTAGGGTTTTTTCATTTATACACAAGAGTCCATGCATAGGCTACAATTTCCCATCTCAAACTGAATTTGGCCAAAAATCGGACTTGGGTCATTCTTACATTCAGGTTTTCAATTTCATCTTCACGACACAAAAGGATTGGTGTGTGAATAAAAATCAGTTTTACAAATCATACAGAGATCCTTCTTTTGCAATAGATAAACTCTCTAAATTGAGAGTTTAACTGAATTTCCCTTGTCCAAAAGTCCATAAAGTATAGAAGGAAGAATGAAAGTAGAATCAAGTTTACAAAATAAAGAGGAAAAAAAAAAGACATATTAATTCATTTCAGTGCTTCAAATGTCTAGATATATATACTGATATTATCTAAACGGTATTTCCATGATATCTTACCTTCGATTGTTAAAAGTAAAAGTTCAGAGGGTACAATAAGCCCCGAGATGTAATGAATGCCGAACTCATGGACCTTATTTGCCTATTAGTCGAGCTCATGGGCTGTGTGATTCGTGGTGTGTATAATATATGAGTCATGGGTATATGCATATAATGTGCGGCAGAGTATACATCAGTGTGTAAATTGGACCTACAGACAGTAATGATGCACTCTTAAGTGTTACTAGTATCATTTGAAAGTTTGCATGATGATGTAAATGTTTAAAAGACGTTTGCGTTAACTCCATTGTGTAAAAAAAAAAACAATGAAAGGGCGATTGTTTTGTGAAAGAAGATATTAAAAAGCATTCTTCGCTCTTCGTTCTTTGCTTTGAAATATTCTTATATTAGGCAAAACAACAAGCATGCATAACTGCAATAGTTTATACTTCCTGAAAGTCAATTTTCCCTTATTTTCTCTCTCACTCTCTCTATTCCTCCCTAGAATATGTTGTTTTGTTTAAACTTTTATGATGCCTGCAAGGGATCGAAACAGAAATTCATCTCATGAGAGAAAATTTAACCATCAAGTTACATTGATGATTGTACAAATTATAGGGAAGGTGTAAACATTTGATATGGGCTTGTGATATTGTAAGCGACTTCTGAAGGTGGCCTTGCGGGCAAACATTGAAATCTGATAATATGATATATCAATACAATCGTAGCTATTAATCAATCACAAGCAATAATTAAACCTTCAGTCATTATACATTTTCTTCAAGACACGTCGTGCTTACAATGAAATTCTACCCCATGATAATGTCAGAAAATTTGGTTAATATGTATATCATTGACACACGTAGCAAATGTGGAGTTGTCTAACGTGCAATATTTTATACAGCATATTCGAGCTATGTTCTTGCAGATGTCAGCTGCAATCTGGGAATGGTATTGTCGGAGGAATGGAAGAATTTCAAGAAACTCTTATGTGAATAACTTTAAATACAGCATAAATGAAAAAAGAGGCATAATTACATGCAAATTGTCAAACAAAAGTTGGTATCACTATATGCATGAATGCGAATGCATTATTTTGTTACGAAGAACATTCTGCTGTGCAAATTTATATGGGTTTGCTGATCACGCTAATAAATCATGACAAATTAAAAAAAACCAAAAACCTCTGTAATATTCGTCGTTGGTATTCCAATGGATTTAAAGGAACAAACGTATTATTTCAACATGTCATGTACAAAGTCACAGCATTATATAATACAATACTTCAATATTCTAAGCTAGTCCGGGTTTGATGTGCTCTTAAACCTATATGTTTGACAATCTGTAGTGACGATGGGGATACACGATCTTATGTTAAAGGGATGGTACAGTATTGGAGATAAAGTTGGGCTTTTAATTTTTGCGAGATATCAAGAAACCAGTTTTGAAATAATACAGAGCATATCATTCTAAGAGGAGTTGATCGGTTTTAGAATGGCCGAGACATCCAAAAATAAAGTAAAACAAAGCGATCCTAATAAAAGGTGGGTCCCACCTTTCATTAGGATTGCACTGGCCTGGATATCTCAGCCATTTTAGAACCAATTTTCATCAAATAAACGTTGAATCCCTCTTGGAATTACATGCATGCTCTTTCATATTTCATAAGAGGTGTTCTTATTATCTCGCAAAAAAGTGAAACCTGAAGTTAGGTCTCAACCAAAACTATACGGCCGCTTCAAAATATGGGGTTTCTATGTGGAAATCATATGAGTCATCAAAGGAATTTATTTGACTTTAGACTGTAAGACTGTAACATAACTTTTGCCAAGAAAGCATAAACTTGTGAAAGATACTATAGGGTATCCATGAAAATAGAAACTGATCCATATAGTTCAAACACTTGAATGATGGCTGTAACAGTGGTGTAAGATATTTCAAATATTTCCGACATTCATAACAAGAAAATGAGAATCCAGTCTATTGATCTTTACTTTATGATCAATTCCAAATTTAGATTAATTCAACAGTCGACATTATAGGGAAAAAATGGTAATGACAATGATATATAAGATATATATATAAACAGAATTTAAGTGACTAGAAGAAAAAGTAGAGTACACTGGACAACAGACAAAAATTAATCCCTTTTAGTATTTTCACCCATAATTTTTTTTAAAGTACTGCATAAAAATAGCAAACTATGACACAAGAATTAAAAATCGCAAATACTTATAAATACATATATACATACATGCATGCATACGGAATAGAGCTTTGAAAAAGCCCTGAATTCTTCAAAGCATATAATATGGAGATAATAGAAAAGAAAACATTCAAACTTGTTTACATACATTAACAACTATTTAGTTACCTGCACAATTCTATTAAAGGTAAAATATTCAATTTCTCAAGATCTGTTGATAATTATTACATCCTTGTAGACGACGCTCTCGCGCTAGGATATTGGCAACTACCAGTAGTTTTGGCGTTGTTATCAGGACAATTATCACGTTTTTCAGGTTGGAAGAAGCAGAGAAAAGGTAGAAGCTGCTCGTATCAGATCAAAACAACATTGTATTTTCCAAGATCATTCATATTCAGTTTATAAAAAACAAACAAACAAATGTGTTAGCATGATCATGTGCTTTTGTAGTTTCGACCGTCTTATTTTAACTCTCTTTCTTCGAATCTTTTTTAGAATTTTCTTTGAAATTTGCTGCAGTATGCAATTATATTACGCTCATACATCTATTAAAGAGGAAGTTATCAAAGTATGATTCATGTGTAGAAGGTCTTCCCAGAATGAAAATCACCAATGCAATGATAACTAAAGGAGAATTAACCCCAAAATACATGTTACTTGAGTGGATGGAGCAATATAAGTAGAATACAGTGAAATTGTGAGGAAAATCGGACAATCATTTCAAAAGTTATGAATTTTAGTAGTTTTGGTGACGAGACCGCTGGATCAGAAAACTACTACGGATCATGACATCCCATATGGACTACCCTAAAGAAAATTAGATATTTGTTTCACTCTTCTAGCATAATGAAGGAGCACTAGACTTACATCTTTCAGAAAGCAGGGGGAATAATATTACCCTTGAAATATATCAGTAACAAGTTCAAGGAATGTGTATTTTTCAAATGAAATGATATTTTGTTGAATTTTCTATATTCTTTGTTTGTATGGTAGTCCATATGTGATGTCATGATCTTCATGAGTTCCCCTTTAAGAATCAAGCTGGTTCTCCGTACACGTCACTACTACACAGTGGTTCATGCCGGATTGGAACACTGTTTTGCAATCCACAGTTGTCAGGCTTTACCACATAATACAAGTGACCAGTATCAGCATCCGACGAATCGTCGTCGCCGTGGTGACGCGGCTGTTCAATGATATGAAGACGAGCTTCTTCGATCTTAGTATCTCTCTGAAGAACGTCATAATACTTGTCATCAGACAAATCGACCGCAGCCTTGTCTCCTATCGCCTGCTCTGTTCGCAGATTCTGGTCGGATCTAGTGATATATCATATAATTGTATATAATATAAAATATGTATGTATGTCTGTATACATATGTATATATAGGTAACAAAACTGGAACAAAGTTCATGCTGTATTCACCAACGGTTTATTTCACAGCATGAATACAGCATGAAATTTGTTTCAGTTTTGTTACTTATCTTTTTATCTTGCCAACACGTGGACAACCTAATCAATATGTATATATATATATATATATATATATATTCTTTTTTTTATATGTTTTTCAAAGCACTGTCATTGATCTGAAGCCTCAGGACTACTCCATAGTAGGGCAGATATGACATAGTGTGTAGAGATTGAGGACTGAACCATCTATACAATTTAGGGGAGATTGGCAGGGATGCAAAAAAAAGGGTGTATGTATTGGGTGTGCTCAGAAAACGGGTCATTTAGGGAAATTAGGCATATCTGCTTTTTCTAAAACAGTTGTCTTTTTTTTATTAACATACAGAATTTAAGATGCATTTTGTGCTCTAATTGTCAATTCAATTCTGTATTGGGCCCATATCAATCCATTATTTTTCAAAAAAGAGCAATGTTTGCATTTTTTAAATATTTTCATGCTTTTTATCAGAATTCCACCAAACTATTTATTCCGCATTTCCCCCTTATGGCTGGAAATAGCGTTATAATATGTTGCTAATACAGGACTGAGATTATACAGGATTATCGATACAGGATTATCCATATACTATCTGTGCTTTGGATATTTGCCATTCGCCCCCCCCCCCCCCCCCAAGCTAAAAAGGCGTAGCCTAGATGACACTCACCCCATTCGACATCGGTGAAACAGGTAAAATGCTACCATAGTAACGACAACCATGACTACGACGATGCTCACCACAGCGATGATAACCGGGCAGCCAGGACAACCTGAATATTAATTTTGATTATATGCACGGCTGTCAGCTGTTGTTTTTTATTAATAATCATAATTAAAACATCCGTTAACTACAGAATATTTGCACTATGTCAAAAGAAGCATGGTACGGCAATATTTCGGTGCCATGCTGCTTATTTCTTATCATACCACCAGTCTTATGGATAATGTCTTTCGGGTAATGTCGAGGTTGATTTACTTACTAACAAAAGAGGTTGTTATGCCAGTTTAATATTAATACAGAATAAAGTTAGAAAAGAAATTACAATGCTGCTTCCAATTGAAACTTAAAAAAAAAATTATCTGTATTTCTCTAACTTAAGGTGTCGTTTTCTTCTCAATGTTAATAAAATTGTAAATAAAAAGAAGCATTTTGCATCAGTCATCATCGACTTTAACCGAAACTGTTATTCATCTCAGTATAATTTCTCCTTCTAACAATTTTTATTTCTTTGTCGCTTTTTCTTAAGTACATTACATGATATTTAACAAAGTGATCATCAAGTTTTCATTTGATTTTTCCCAATTTCAGCGAGAGAAGAAAAATATACGGTAAAGTATCAAACGAAGGTAACATAATTGCCTACCACCTTTCATCGTTGAATTCTCAACGAGCGACGCATTTTTTGTTACCAAGGAGGTTGTCATGGCCACGGAAGATGAGACTCCGCCTGATGATCTGTGGTGTTCTGTGTTGCTCTCGGCTGGAGAAGCAAGACATGTGCGTGATATGGAATGAACGTGAAAGCTTGAGAGGTGGGAAATTGTTGGTGTTAATGTAAAGGGTGTGGTCGGGGTCGGGATGGCAGATATCCATCGTGTGGCTCTAAGAAATATTACACACACACACACACACACACACACACACACACACACACACACACACAGATAAAATATAAAAAGCACTTACATACAGACGTACAAAACATGCACAACATGGCAGAGATACACAAGTATGGCAGAGGCAAGGCCTGAAAGCCTTGTAACCCATAAGTTTTAAACGCACTCATACACTCAAATATTATGACATTGAATAAACCTCTTTGTCATTGAACGGTATGTCAATATATAAGACCGACTAAGACTTACACGTTGCAACATATTGGCTTTCCACGCTGATGTCATCAATTCCTATGTGTGGATTTCCTGTTCGTCTTATAGCAATAAATGAAATCTGGGGGAAGGGGAAGTTGTAAGAATGATTATGGTGATACATAAGGCTTCTCTGTAGGGAAGAAATATTCCTAATTACAATCTGAATTAGTAAAGACACCAACTTTCACTGAAACGAATACTTAAAAATCTTATTTGATGCTGTTTATAAGCAACAGTACGCGTGGTGCTTTGGTGAATGCAAAAGCAGCAAAACATTCTAGTCGAGGAGATAAAGAGAACCAAGACCACTGACTCAGGAAATGACTAGATTCATGGGCCAATTTGAAAACGAATTGAGATCTGATTAAATGTCGTAACGTACCCTTCTCAAATTACCAAAGTTTGTTTCCAGTGTTCATAGCAAAAATCACAACCACACAGCCGAAGTGACTAACTGTTATTGTTCAAGGAGTAATGAGTGGTTTCAAGTTCTATCCGGTCATGATCTTTTTCCCGGCTTTGGCTTCATAGTTCTTTGCTAACGAAACTCAATGCCAGTGCTGACAGCAGCATAAGGGCCTTCATAAAGGCTACAATGGCAACTAGCTGCTTTTGTTGGAATTTTCTCTAAGTGTTTCACACAACACGCACATTTAACGATGTCGGTTTCATGCACAAAATGTCGGATAATCATCATGAACGTATAGTGTGTGCGCGCGCGTGTGTGTGTGTGTGTGTTGAACTTGATATTGTTTTAAGTTTCTCTCAATGCGATCAGTATAATGTAGACTTATAAAATGTATGTTATCAACATTTTCCGTAGTTCTTCTTAATGTTCGCTTGGTAAAATATGACTGACCCGAAATTTTGACGAACAGAAATGATCCAGTTTTTGGCCAATGAAATCATCTTCGGTAGGATCAAGGGTCACAGGCACGCTTCCATGACAGTGACTTGTGACGTTCAGGAATGCGTTTCCATTTGAATAATATATGAAGGAGAGCTGCCATAGTCCTGGATCGAAGTCACGTGGTATTGTGGTTTGTACCGTTTGTACACGTCTACTCCCCCCACATTTGAAGTTTGCGTAAAAGTAACCTGTGGCAAATGACATTATCATTACAGTTATGATGGTGGTGATATCCATAGTTATCGTAACAACGCATTGCAAAAGGTAGATAACATGCATTCACTTTATATTAGGAAAAATCTGTTTGACTGAAGTATTGGTCGTATCAATGAAAAATAAAGAAAGTCCGAATTTTAGATGGTCAAAGCAGGAAATAAAAATGCATTTCCGACAAAAACAGGTGTCCTGGTCTTTCTTTCTGTTATGCTTGCTGTACCCTCCCCCCCCCCCACTAATTTGTTGATGGTAACGATTACTTTAAGGTAACGATAATCATTAATCAATCCCATAATACCAATGCACAACAGCGGTAATCTGAAGTGGCAAGCAACACTCTGATCGTATTTCCTTGATCACTTTCTTTTTACCGATTGTGTTCACGCAAGAACCTGTTCGTCAGTATAGCCTAGGTCTATCGTTGTTAGATTTGAGGCAATGGGTAACCATTACACGTGGACTACAAGTGAATACAAATGATTTACATTTCGTGCTATAAAACATCCAGAATAGACCGAAAAATACAATATTAAAATTGCTTATCATTGTATAGGTTTTTATTTATGTATCAAACATAACACTTTATGTCTGCAATTAATTCACCTACACACATGGCCATGCATACATATATGTAGGACCTATACTTTCTTCCATCATAATAAACATGGTTAATATATGATTCTGCTCAACTTTCAATGGCTGTTATTAACCTGTCCACGTAGGTAATCTTCGAAAAGGGATTTATAAATCTTTATCACCTTTTTCTCGAGTGGCCTTCGTTACAGATTTAGGAGTGTGACCTAATCTATCGTTATCACTGGCAATGTCAATGCTCCTTATTCAAATAAGATAACGTCGTCTCTACTTGAATAGTAAAAGCCCGATTCCGCGGCGTCCTACGTACTTCTTCCAGGGAGCCACCAATGGCTCCAACATCCACCTCCTTCGTCGTCTATCATACCACATGAAGAAGATTCAAAATCGCATGTCCAGTTTCCTATCCAGAGAAGAAAAGAGAAATAAAGATATGTGCTGTTTTTGCAACATTTCTGCAAAACTACGTGATAGCTGGTGTTGGTAGTGGTACATGTACAATAAGTGGCATGACAGCAGCATCATATAGCAGTTTGTAGGTGTTGCCAAATCCATTTGCAAAGTTTTAATATATTCATAATTTAAGAAAGAAAAGGAAAATTGGCAATAGGAGGCATTATCATAATAATTATGGTTCGTAATTCCCGAGGTTCATTATTCCGAAAGTTTGTTATTTCGAACGATCGCTATTCTGCATTCCGAAGGATCGTTATTAAGAAAAAGAAATAACTTTCTCAATTCCGAAGGTTAGTAAACCGAATATGAAATGAGTTTCGTGATTCCCGAAAGTTCGTTAATCCGAAAATGAGGATAGGTTAGTTATTCCGGAGGTTCGTTTATCAGAAAATGAAATATGGTTCGCAGTGCAAAAGATTCTTTAGTACGCATGCACCTTCTTTCCATGAACGAATCTTATTTCATTTTTAGATTACCGATCAGTTGCAATAACAAACCTTATTTTATTTTTCTACCAGCAAACTCTTTTCTGCCACATATAAAAAAATTCTTATTAGAAGATGAATATTAGAAATAATTGTTTAAACATGTTTCAAACTTTTACATTCATGTATTCTTTCACAGTTTAATGAATTATAACTTGATATTTTTAACGAATATATTTCTCATATGAACATGTATAAAAGTTCCTATTAATTGACATTTCATACGCGCAAGTTTTCAAGAATTCTAATTTCTTTCAAATGTCCTGTAATTAAGAGTAGCCTGCCATATCAGCTAAACAGTGACCCGCTTTTAGCAATTTCAAAAGGAAGTACCATGTTTATTGCAGAAATAATGATATACAAAATATTGTAAGGTAATATGTATGATTAATTGACTGCCTGTAATTCGTTCGAATATCTTGTAGCTCTCTAGTCTGTTGGGTTTTGTTTGTGGTTTTAGCGATTTAAACAATAGCATAGGTTTTCCCGGTGAATTTCATACTTTTGTCATTCAAATTTACACAGCGCACGCACGCGAAAATATTCAAACATTCAAATTCAGTATCCGAGCGATCAATTTCAATGGGCGTTCTATTTCGTTTTCGTCAATTCAATGCGTTCAATTTCATTTTCAGGCGATCAAGTTCCTACTTTGTGGAATCAATTTAACGAGAAAAATGGAGTAGACTTCTTTAAGAAAGGTGAAATGGCATTCACAACCAATGAAGGCTTGCATATAGTGTAATTATGATTGTTTAAATGTTCTACGTTGTTCTCTGTGTATGATTGTATTCTTTGTTTTTCATCTCAAAAACTTTTGAATTTTAAGGTCCAATTAGCAGTGCATCAAAACAACACACCGACAATCTGATCATATTTCTTGATGATACTGCATGCTGACAATGCCCAAACAATAACCAAGATAACAAGACGTATGCAATGTTCATGTTATCAGTTTCAATGTAGTCGTAATTATTTTTTCCCCGAAGGTGTCAACCAACCTTCCGTATCATGCTCGTCTGTAGGCCTATACTGTGCCTAATGTTTGTTTGTTTCACTTTTCCATCTAAGAAGATGGCTGCAATAGCTGATCTTCCATGGGGTCCAGTTGAATGCAAGGTGGGACCACTTCAACTGGTTAAACTGTAGTGGGATCTTTTACATACATGATTAGTGACTCTGTCACATATGGGACCTCCATTTTATGTCCTATCAGAGGGACATGTGCCTGTATTCCTTTTCATGAAGCCCGAGTTCAAATTTTTCTATGAACAGGTGGACTTCTACTGTAAAATAAATAATTTTCATCATAAATCCTAATAAATTAAAAAGACACACATAATTATATACGGCCCCAAACTAACTAAATTCAGGTATTCTTTTAAATTGAATGCAGTTATTTGGAACTTGGTTGCCTATTCACGAAGTTGAATTACCGACGAGACTCCGTCGCCAGCTGAACATGAATTTGAATGCTCATTGCGGAAATGCGTGGTCCTCTCGTAAATTTGAATGCTCCGATAGTGAATTTGAATGCTCTGATTGTGAATTCAAATGACTGGATTTTGGATTTGATAGCTGACTCATTGCTGAGAGCGTGGAATGCATAACATCGAATGCTCGGAATAGGAACTTGAATGACAAAAGTATGAAATTGACCGGAAAACCTATAGAAGAGTATAAGCGCTGATAGGTCGTTAGATTTTGCTTATCCCCATATCTGCTACACTTTCTTGTGTCAGATTAGTATTATGATGTCATCTGCCCATGCTTCCCCTCAATATTATAGGGTACTATTTCTCATGATTTTCTATTTTCATCATGATTCCACCATGAAGCATGATAAGTGAAGACATTTTTTTAATATATATGTATAATATTAAAATTAGACATAGACTAAATGCTGTTGCAGGATTTTACTAAGAAATACACTTGAAAAGAACTTTTAATGCCTTTATAGGAATGTTTATCTTCACTATATCAATTTCAAACATAACATGCATACATATTTGAATAAATCCTCCACAGGCATAATCATGCCACCAGTTGTAAGTTTATACCAAATCATGTTTCCAGCATCATATCATTTGATTGTTCTACGTCACTCTCATCACTCTCATAGCCAGTAGTGGCGTTTGACTACCGATACAGTGACTTCACCATGTACAGTCAACATGATGCGCTACTATAGTATTGGCCCCTACTGCACGTGGAGAAGTATACCATGCGAAAGGTGACCTTACCATTTGCTGTAGCATGGTGTAAGAGGGCCAGCGTCAAGATGACAAACCACACGTCCATTAGTTCCACCCAGATATATCAAATGTATATTGTCTACACAAGTGTGTAGTTTACTGCAGCTAGGCGTTCGTCCACTCCGAGAGTTGGGCCATAGGAATACAACCTCCTTGATCATCAAACAAATTGGAAATATTAAGTGGAAAGCATGTATAACGTTCAAAGTAACAGCCAAAGAGAGAGAGAGAGAGAGAGAGAGAGAGAGGGAGAGAAGAAAGTAAGGGAATGGAAAAATAGCAGTTCACCTAAATACGTACGTTCCCACAGAGAGTTTGTCGAACTTGAACTACAAACATCAGTTTCACTCTCTGAGAGTTTCACTACACAGTAGAGGGGTAGAAGCAGACATTAGACACATATCTACACACAATTTCTCTCACACAGTGATTCATAACTAGAAATGTCGCTTTGGCGACTGGTATGCCTCCGCCATAATGCATGATTTTCCCAATAGGTCTAGATAGTACATGTGGACAATGTGTGATTACATTTTCACAAAATTGGCAAAATAATGAAATGACAAGTTTGTCACAAATGTGTTGAATGTTCACCTTCCTTGACCTAGGTTTAATTGGATGAATAGGACAGCATGTATCTAGGGATTTAAGGACTTTAACTTGACTTTGACCCATTCATACATTTAGGCATTGAGTAATTTTCAAGGTACAGGTGTGGAGAAAAAGTGCAATTTCTGAATTGAATAGTAAATTGTTACCATTTTCATCTGGCCCTTGACCCTAAAATTCATAAGATAATCACTTTCAGGTAGAACATGCATAATATGTACCAAGTTTCAAGATAACTTGAGCCACTTCCGAGATATGGAGGAAAAAGTTAGTTCAGCACTTTCACTTGATCTTTGACCTTTTGACCTTTGAGGCAAAAAAAGAAGAAAAAAAAATTTCCAGAGAATTTCTATTAGGTTACACATGTATGCATATATCAAGTGTAAAAAAAATAATAACCCTGCTGGCATTGCATGATAGGAGGGAAATAGTAAAATTTTGAAGTGTTGCACTTGACCTTTGACCCCTGACCTTTGACCCCATGAACCCTACATTCTCTAGATAATCACTTCCAGTCAGTATATGTATATACTATGTTCCGTGAAGATACCTTGAACAATTTTCCAAGGTATGGAGAAAAAAAAAGTTTTAATATTTTTACTTGACCTTTTGACCTTTGACCTTTGACCTCATGACCCAAACTTTCACCAGAGAATCTTAATTGGGTAATACATATATACACTAAGTTTCAAGAAAATATCTTCAGGCATTCAATAGATATGGTGGAAATAGTGAAATTTTATGTATTTGACCCTGACCTTTTGACCTTTGACCTTTGACCTCATGACCCAAACTTTCACCAGAGAATCTTAATTGGGTAATACATGTATACACTAAGTTTCAAGAAAATATCTGTAGGCATTCAATAGATATGGTGGAAATAGTGAAATTTTATGTATTTGACCTTGACCTTTTGACCTTTGACCTTGAGCATGTGCACCCAAAAGTTGATAGGCACAACTTCACCCCCTAATACACATACATGCCAAGTTTCATTAGGATACCTCAACAGGTTTTGATAGTTACCTTGTCCACAAAATTCATTACGGACGGACGGAAGGACAGACGGACGGACGGACGGACGGAAGGACGGACGGACAACCCGAAAACATAATGCCTCCGGCACCACTTCGTGGCGGAGGCATAAAAACAGTGCAGTGATAAAACGCATTGTTTTCTGCTACCGTGTTTAGCTGCAATCCCGGTGTGAATTATCAACATTTGGTAGGAAAATCATTTACACTTTTCCATCAGACGATAATTGAAGCAGGTAAAAGAAGGGTGAATAAGAACAAGTTGTCTTCACGCTCAGTATCAAGCTTCTTCTTTTTCTAGAAACGAATAATTATGATTCTTCCCCAGCGTTCATTATATCTGTGTACATCTGCCTTTTTTTTTTGAAAGAGAAAATAAAATATGAAATACGTTTATGCTGATGATAATTACCTCCGACAGTCGGCGGAGGTTATGGTTTGCGTTCTGTATGGCTGTCTGTCTGTCTGTTGTTAGCCTGTCTTTTTTTTTTTTGCAAGATAACTTGAGAACAAATGTTTTAATTTTATTGTTATTAATTTCTCAAGTTGAGTTCACAATGACACAAGAAAGAAACGATTAAATTTGGGGGTCATGAAATCAAAGGTCGTAAGATCATGAATGATATACTGAAATTTAATCTCCCAATAATTCAAGAATGTAAGATCGGATTTTCACCAGACTTCCCGTATAGGGTGTGTGTATATATATTACGAAGTAAGAAAGTAAGAAAAGTAAGACATGATGTAATTAAGCGATCGAGAGATCAAAATTCAAAGACCATAGGGGTCATAGAGGAAATAAAATAAGCTTAATCTCCCAATATCAAACTCAAGAACGGATGATCGGATTTTCACCAAACTTGCAGGATGTGTTTTATAAGGGTGAGAAGGAAACAATACAATTTTGGGTAATTTGAGGTCAAAGAACAAAGGTCATAAGATTATAAGGACATAAAATGACCTTTATCTCCCAATAACCCAACAATGGATGAGAAGATTTGTGTGTGTGTGTTTGTGTGCGTAGGTGACACTATGCCTCTGTATTTATTTCATTAAAGATACTGCCTGCAAAATGGTGATATTTTAATCACCCATGCATGGTCTGTTCTCTCGAAGAACTCTTGCTATGACTGCTATCATTTCCCTAAGAACAAAGGACAGAGTTTGTTGATCTCGGATTTTTTTTCGTATCTTCGATATCAGACGGGAATAATGGTCAGATGTAATTCCAACCAATTTTCTGACAATGATACCTCATTCCGTTTGGAAGAGTCGAAAATTTTTGCTTTACAAAGGTTGCGAGTGAGTCCAGGGACTTCCAAACAAGCTAGGCCTGGGAAACAAGCCCTGTATAGAACGCAATGAAATGCAAACACACATATATACACACACACATATACACATACAGAGAGAAAAAAAAAAAGAGAGATAGAGACAACGTCTTGAATATGATAGTATCTTGACTGAAATTAAATTAATTCTTGTTCACTTTGGAATATTTTCTTACATTGGGGTCTTTTTTGTCTGCTCTTTTAAAATTGTTCTGCATCATTTTATCTTATCTTGTTGCCCCTAATGAAACTATTTAGGCAAGGTGATACAACATAGAATAAAAGTGAAAATATGCCGAATGTCTCACCTTGCCAATACATTTAAAGAGAGAGACCCCACTGCTCTTGATTGTAACAATGGTGCTGGGACCGATATATATATATATATATATATATATATATATATACATTATATATATATACTTGAAGTAATCTATCCATGAATTCTCTTAAAGTTAATCTATACAGATAAAAAAAAGTGGCTCCTATGAATTCTAGAGTTTTACATAGGCCCGACGAATATAAAACTTTTTTCAACAGAAAACGTTCTTTATGAAAGTAAATACAGTGAATTAGACTGTCTCATTAAGTATTGTTGTGAACAGAACTGTTTTCGTTAAGAAATTCAGATAATGTCATCGGACTATTATTGAAACTACATTATTTAATGCACATAGTGTAACGAATAAAATAATATATTTCCGAATTTTAAGAATGTTGTGTTCATTAAACAAATTGGGATTGGTGTGTGAATCGAAATCAGTGTTACAAATTTCAGGCTAAACCTTTTTGTAACAGATAAATTCTAAAAGATAACAGTTTACCTGAATTTTCCTATAATTTTCCATAATGACTTATCATCAATTGTTAAACCTACAAGTTCTTTGTGTACATTTAAGGCCCTGCGATGTAATAAGTGTAGAACTCGGGGAACCTCGTTTGCCTATTGTCGGACTCATGGGCCTATCTGGCTTAGTGTCAGACTCATAGGACTTGTTTGCCTGATGTCGGACTCATGGTCCTTAATTGCCTGGTGCCAAGCTCATGGGCTGTATAACTCGTGGGCTGCATAATTCGTGGGTGTCGAACTTGTGATGAGCACCCTCAATTCAGGTCCTAAATGTATGTATGTAGAAGACATATAATATTCTATACATCTGAGTGTATATTGGTCCTACATACAATATGATATATTCTTATGTGCTATTGTTTGAAAGTTTGCATAATGTTTTAAATGAGAGAGAGAGAGACAATTTATGTATAAAAGGCCATAAAAGGACTACTGTAGGAAGACCTTGAAAAATAAAGGAGAGTGAGGAAGTATTCTTCACTCTTCATTCTTTTTTTGCAAGTATTCTTCTTAGGCACAATAACAAGAATGTATATAGTTTCTTCTTCCTGAAAGTTCTTTTTTTTTTCTCTCTCTCTCTCTCCCTCCCTTGAGTATGTTATTTTGTTAGGCTTTTGTGGTGATGCCTGCACGAGATCGAAACAGGAATTTATTTGACGAAAGAAAATCTAAACATCTATTGACATCAAGGATCATACCATTTGGGAAGTCGTTATGGTTTGATATTGGCTCATAACATTGTTAGCGACTTCTGCGTGTGGCGTTGAGTGCAGATATTGAAATGTTATATAGCATGTGTCAATAATAATATCTAAACATACAAAGACCTTCACTTCAAAACTATTCGTCATGAGACAAGCGTACAGTGAAATTCCCCTCCATGACAGAAAATTATGTTCAGAGGCCGTTGTCCAAGTCAAGCGTTTTGCTTGTTGATGACAGTCTCCTCCACCTGTACACTTAAAAATCTGTAATGATGTTTATGTATTATTTCATATGATTATAGGAAGTTAAGTTGAGTTAATTAACAACATTTGTACATATACATGTTAATGTGATAACATGGAATTACATAAGATAAAATAAATATGAATATCTTTTTTGAGAATACAATGACATTATACAAGGTACTTACAGGTGCGTATGCATATATTTACATACTTATATATATCTTACTTAAGAATACATGTGATGTCATTTGACTTAATTTCATGATGATATATTTATCACTGAAAAGACAACAAAAACTGAATAAGTATGTAATATAGACGTATATGCAGAGACAAAGGTTCTGAACAAAAACAAACAGAATATATTGTTAAAGGGGGAACCAAAAGTTAGCACAAGTGCTAGTCGAGAACGGTTCTCCTGTATAGCTATACATTTCAAATACTCATTGCAAGGTCTATCTTTCTATTAAGTAACTGTACTATACAAATACATTAAGCTAAACATTTAAGTATTCTTTTCATTACTAAACTTTTGTTTATATTTTCATGACTTGTGAATAATGTGTTCGATATTGTTATACTTATTTTCTATTATGTACAAATGGAGATATAAAACTTAATACTGAAACTGAAACTGAAAATGGGGATAGCGCATAATTCGCACACGATATTCCTCATGAAATATGCAAATCTTTGACACACTATGCAAATTTGGAATTGTTGAACACGCGGCATATTATGTAGCATACTTGAGATTAGTTTTTTTTTTCTTCGGCTGCAATCTGGCGATGCCATGTTCAGATTAGAGTTATCAAGGCCAGCCTCTCTTATGTGAATAATTTGAAATATTATCAAATAAAGAGATGCAGAGTTATATTCAAATTGACATACAAAAGTGTTGTACCATTAGGACTATTACCTCCGGAGTCTGTCTCGACATATTTTCGTGTTAAGGTTTTTTCATTTCAAATTTTAAGTAATCATGTGTTATGTACTGTTAGGTAAGTTTTGAGTAACGAATGTTAGTGTTAAGAGAGAATCTCTCATGTGACAAGGGTAGTGAAATCCAATACAAAAATTATATATCATTCTGCACCGTAATTTATATAACGAATCTATACTCATGGCAAGAATTTGTAAATTTTGAATGAATTATGTTTAAAGCAAAATTCTACTGTGCAAATGTATTGGCTTGCTGGAAAATTGTGTCACAAGACATTGGTTTGTTCTTTGATATACGTTGTATGCCTTCAAATGGATGTCAGTCACGAATTGTAATGTTACAATTCGTAATGTTACAATTGTAATGTTACATTGTATTGTAACATTACAATTCGTCGGGTTTACCACGAACCGTTCTATCTCAATTTTTGGCGAATTTGAGTTTTTTTCTTTTGCATAATTGGTACATATAGACTCTCCTCTTTGTCGTGTTAAAGTTTCTAAGCAAAAAACGCATTTTTTACAAATACAGGGTGGTCTATCTCAAACCCTCTGTTAAGAATTGTAACAAACCCTTTACCACGAATCGTCCTATGTCAGATAGGTCACTTGGTAAAACTTGACGCAGTTGCTCGCTATCGCCAATGACGTAAAAAGTACCCGGATGTTCATTTAAGCGTCATTTACGGTGCATTATGGGATAGTCCGGTAGCAAAGTCACTTCCGTTCGTACGCGCGTGATACGTGACTAATGCTATTTACACACACAACCTACTGTATTATACGTGTACTTCCTGTTTTCTCGACTTGAATTACAGCTTTAATATGATTTGAAATTTCTCCATTCTTAAGAAATTGCTGTTAATACGACTATTGGTTGTTGCTGCGAAGCTGCCATGTGTTGTTCGCACGACAATAAATGAAAAAAAAAAAAATCTGCAGAAATAAGACCCTTACTGGCATGCGAGACGTGACGTGGCCGCGTGGGTGAAGTTTGCGGGTGACTCCACAGCGCAGTACGTGCACGCGCGACTTACTAGTAGTGGTAGTAGGCCCTAGGCCTAGTGCCTACGTACCGGTACTTACTTGGAAGAAGTTGCTTCGGAGACAGGATATGTTCGAGATCACGGTTCGTTCCCGATTGTGTTCGCGACATTTCGACAGAGAACAAATAAAAAAAAATCCAAATATCCAGGTGGGTGAATATTTTCCAGCATATTTAGTCAGCGTATGCAGAGATGACTAATCTGTGATGTGCACATCGATCGCATGATCAAGCAGTACGCTGTACCGATATGTGTAAGCTTATGCGTGCAGTGGTGTATGGTGCATGCTAATGCAAGGCCGGCCGCCGGCCTAGGGCAATGCATGCGGGGACTACAGTGTACGTCGAGTATGACAGGCCTGGCCACTCGCTGGCTCGGGCGGTACAGCCACCCATATTAAGGAGCTTTAGATTTTAGACGCGCGGACGTTCAAAGGAAAAAAAACATGTTCTGAGCTTGCGCAGTAGCGCGCGTAAAGTCAATCTATTTTTAGCTTGCGTCACCTGAGTTGTTTACTACGCGTACTGGGCTATTTTCACGTCCGCACAGTTTGCGACGTAGAGAGCTTCTTCATGCACTGATCATATGGGGGCGCGATTGTATTTTTTATACGTTGCGTCCCAGCGTAATCTAAAGCTACTTTTCCACACGACGCAGGGAGAGGAGAACGTCCAGCGCAAGCGTCGGCTCAAACGTCCGCGCGTCAAAATCTAAAGCTCCCTATCGACCGATTCTGTGACGCGCTATGTGTATTTTTAGCATAGGCGCAGCCATAGTGGGTGTATCAGCAGACCCCCCCCCCCCCCCCCTCCGCACTCCCCCACCCCTCTCCCTACATTAGCACGCGCGCAGAATGAAAAACTGCTTTAGCCAATGGGCGTCTCGTACTGAGTGCGCGAATGCTTGCTTAGTGCGCGAACCTTTGTTACAAGTGCGTGATAAACATGTTGCCCCGGGGAGAGCAGGGGGGGGGGGGGGGGGGTCCCTGATACACCCACTATGGCTGCGCCCTGTGCCGTAAAATGTCTGCTGCCCTCAACGAACCCGAATCGGTCAATACTTAGTACTGTACTAGTATCCGTGGTCGGCGCGGCGCTATAGGTAAGGTACACGTACGCGCACGCTAGCGCTGTGCAAATTATGCCCCGCGCCGGAAGTGCCCTTGCTACGAAGTGCACTAAATTTTGACGAAAAAGCCACATCCGGGTACTTTTTACGTTATCGCCGCGGACGTCCCCGGCCGGTCCGCACGCAAGAACTTACGTGCACGTACGTGCGCACTTACAATTCAGACTTTCGTGCGTGCAGAAATCTGACAGGCCTACGTGCTGTATTGTGGGGATCTAGCTAGCTAGCTAGCTAGCTACGCGCTCCTACATTGGCAGAGACTCCAACCCAAAGTACCTTCTGATCTGGAGATTCTCCCGCCTGAAACCCCTAGCAAACGGGAGACTCAAAGTTGATGTGTGCGAAGTGCGAAATTCCCATGGTTCTAGATGCTCTCTGGTGCTATCTAAGGCTTATTTTTTCAACATACGATAGAAATATGTAAGAAATCCTTTCCAACGGGAGACAAAGAGCCAGGGCGGGAGAAATTAAATCTCAAACGGGAGAATGGGAGATTTTGCAAAAATGGGTTTTCGGCGGGAGATCTCCCGTCGAAAACGGGAGAGTTGGAGTCTCTGCATTGGTGTTAGGCCTAGTTGTACTGTCATCAAAGTGCGTGTTTATACAGGAGCCTCTCGCATCGGCGCGCATGAGCCGGTATCTTACCTCCCGCATGAGCGCTTATTTCTCGTGTTTATACAGAAGTCAAAATACCGGCTCATGCGAGCCGATGCGAGCCGATGCGAGCGGACCTCAGCTGAACCGGACCTCTCGAATTTTGGGGTCAAGCATAGGTCACGTTCGCTGTGCAGTTTATTGCATGATGGGAAAAAATGGAAAAAAAAAATCAAGATGGCACCGGCAAAGTCATCAGGACTACCAAGCTTGAAGGTCATTCTTGTAACGTTCCTCTTGACAACCACCCGGCCAAATGATCAATTGAAATCCAGTTTTTCAGTAAGAAGGAGAAGACGTGGTTCGATCATGACAGATATTAAAATACACGCTTTCCGGTTACCTCTCGCATTTCGGTCGTCTGTATAAACACACAGCAAAATACGCGAGGCCCCTCTCGCATCGGCCACCTCAAAAGGTGGCGGACGGAACCTCTCGCATGAGCCTGCATTTGGCGACGTATGCCGGCATACGCCGTGTTTATACAGAGCAAAATTCGAGAGGTCCTCTCGCATGAGCCGGCATGAGGGCGTATTTTGCTTCTCTGTATAAACACGCTCAAAGATCAGTCATGGACGGCTTTCCACTCACCGGAGATCAATTCCAAGGAATACAGGTGAATTTCTGTTTTTTATAAGACTACTCTGGGTCTAAGGATAAGAATCGTTAGATATTTGGGAAGACAATTCATGAATTCATGAAAAGCTAATAAAATAACAAACAGTTGTGAGTTAGTGCGGCAAGACTAACGTTAGATAGTGTCACTGTAGTGTAACCTTGAAGTTAAGCCATACCGTTAGTCGTTACACCTGTAACGTTAACGTTGTCGTTATGGTTTGGCTTGACGTTAGCCCCAGATTGATTTCATCTAACGTTAGACAGTCTAACTTGGTTAGGCCTAACGTCAGAAAAAAAAAAATCCGAGTTGTTCTTAACATGTCAGAATTGTAACAAGTCCCCGAAGAGAGATTCTATCATATTATCCGATTAGCTAGTTCTAACACTAACAATTATAATAACACTGTTCAGTGTTACTCAGTGTTAGTTCTAATGTTACGACGTTAATACTAAGTGAACACTAACGAGCAGTAACCGTAGCTTAGAAGTAGGCTACTAACACTAACATTAACTGGTTAGTTCTAACGACGTAACGTTACGGGAGTAACAATGTTACTACCGTTAGGCCTAACTGTTAATGTTAGAACTTGAAGATCTCAGTTGCACCCTAACTCAGTTGTTATTAAAAGATCTCTTTGATCTACTCTAAGTTAATGTCAATAAAATCTAACGTTAGACAACTTGTGTCTAGAATCTAGCTAACGTCCAGTAAGATAGGCCAAGCCTTGTCGGCTTGTGTGTTTTAGATCTAACGACCTAACGGTAGGCCAAACCAATACTAGTGTAGAGTTTCTAGTAGAACTCATGGAACCTAGGCCCTATATCACTAACCTTGCTTACGCTAGTGCTGTGCCAGGGAGACAGGATCTAACCTGTTAGACTCTATAGACCAATTATCTTAGCGTTTCTTTATATTCTAAAAACTAACGGTTAGATAGACCTTCTACTACTAACGTTAGGCATCAGCGTTACACATCAAAATTGAATACAACCGTACAGTCTAACGTTAGGGCCAAACTGCTGACGTTAAGTGGGATCTACGTGAACTAATATTGTTAGACTCGAGCCTAAATACCAAACTCTAGATCTTTCTTCATCTAACGTTAGACTCTGTGTCTATCAAGACTAGGCCCTACTGGCGCTGGAAAAGGTGGTGCTTCAAATTAAAGTTTAATCTCATTCGTTTTTTGTTAGAACCTATATCTGGACTTGGCCTAGCCCTTGGCCTAGATCGATTATGCTTTACATAGATATTAATCTGTTTCTGTTTCGGTTTCCTCGTACTCGAAGGACGACTGCGGACTGGACTGCTCCAGACGAGGTCACTTAACCGATTTAGACATAGAAGTTGGAACTCAGTCTAACAGTTAGACTTTCTACTGCTGATGTAATAATTCTAGAATTCTCATGGTCGGACATCCGGGTATTTTGCGTGTCACGGGGTCATGGATAGCGGTGGAGTGAAAACAAACAGTCGCGTGAGCCTGGAGGGGTAACGCTGTACGTGTTTTCTGCCGGGGCGCCCCGCGAGCACAAGCTGTACTACTGTAGCTGTGCGGGCAGCAGGATTAGGCCCTAGACTAGGCCTACCCTAAATTAGGCCCTACCTTAAGCCTACTACAGTACTAACGTTATATAGGCCTATAGACCTACCTGAAGTTTCTATGAGGTACTAAGTAAACGTAGATATCGGGGTAGGGCCTACTCAATGAGGTTCTACAGCACATCTGGCCATTTTCGGGTCGTTGATCCAGAGTCCTGCCGCGATTTCATACGGGCACAGGTCCAGTCCGGCTGCCTTCAACTTGGCAAAATACCGGGATCCGACCGATCGATCGACAGGATCCAGATTTTTAGAATATTGCTGGCAAGACATGATGTATGTATCTCATGAATAAATGACAAAATGAATACTAGTAATGAAAAACAGTCCCCATGTCTGCGTAGAGTTGCACATAAAACGCGTCGCACATGCAGGCACAGCATGCAGTATGCGCATTATGCATAGCATATGAGCAGGCTTAGCGCGTGCAAGCTGTTTGTTTTCACTCCAGTCAACCGGAAGTGACGTGTAGCCGACCGCAAGAATAGACCATATCTAGGCCTAGTGTCAAACGTCAGAGTCTATCAAATTATCTGACTGATGTCTAACAATGCTTTGTTATACAGCTCTGCCTCTACTAGATCTAGATCAGTCTGGCAGATCTGTACAACTAGATAGATGGGTCTATTTTCTGCTTAAAAATTAAATGGGGTTTTCTGCAAAATTGAGTTAAAATGTTATCCCATGGTACTGTAAAACCTGAAGTAGCATTTAGACGGTTTAATCATATTGGGTGTTATCAATGCGAAAATCCGATCTTTTTCCTTTTCTTTTCTTTTTTTTTTTTTTTGGGGGGGGGGGGGACATACTGTATAATGCACCGTGTATATGGTATTTTCAAGTTCAACAAAATAAAATGAGTAATTTGCAAGAAACAGCCTCTACATAGTAAAACAAAATCTTGGTAACTATAGTAAGATAAATAATAATTGTGGTAAGTGGAATATTAAGGAATCAATTGATAACAATGCTTGCAGAATTTGGCATGTACCTTTCCTTCAATTTTTTTTCCGTTCCTTATTTCTGATTTTTTTTTTTGGGTCTTTTTTGTGTGTGTTTGGTGGATTGGCATTCAATACATACATAATAACCGCTGGAGAAACTTCGGCTTTAATACAGACTCTGCGAACTTTTATTTCTTGAGAATTTATCCCTTAGGATTTGCTTATATACATGACAAAATTATAAAATTAAAAATGCAAGTATTTGAGTTGATATGATTGAGTATGAGAAAAAAATTGAATTGAAGGACAGATCTTGAAATGAATGGGTCAATGATGTTGATGTTCAAAATCGTCCAAATGTGAGTGTTGGCATTAACCTTGATAAGCTGTTCGTTTTCAGATGAAGACCAAAAATCAAGTTCACCACTGGAGATGGCAGAAATGTTGGACCCAGAGGATGACATCCCTTTAGGTGCACTTCAAAGAACTACGAAATCGGGAGCAGATGACAAAAACCAGCAGGTATTTTATAATTTCACCTATTTATAACTTGACACAACACAATTTACACTTTATTTCTTTTTTAAAGTAGAGAATAAATAACGCTTATGAGAAAACTATGTAAGGGAAACAAGAGAAAGAAGAAAGGAGAAATAGGGGCAGTATAGATAATGGGCTTACTTGAATAATGTAAATTCAATTATAACAGAGAATTAGGTTGAAGGAAAGAACATGAAATGAATGGTTCAATGGCTGTGATGTTCAAAGCTGTCACTACATTAATTGTGAGTATTGATATTGACTCTGGAAGGTTCTTCGTTTTCAGATAAAGAGCAACAAATCAAGTTCAACGATGGAGATGGCAGAAATGTTGGATCCAGAGGATGACATCCCTTTAGCTGCACTTCAAAGAACTACGGGATCGGGGCAGAGAAAAAAAAAACAGCAGGTATTTCATATTTTCACCTATTTATAACTTGACACAACACAATTGTACATTTTATTTCTTTTTAAAGTAGAGAATAAATAACGTGTATAAGAAAACTATAGTTGTGGAACAAGAGAAAGGAAAAAGTAGGAGAAATAGGGGCAGTATAGAAAATAGCTTACTTGAGTAAAGTAAATTCCGTTATGACAGAGAGTTAGGTTGAAGAAAAGAACCTGAAATGAATGGATCAATGATGATGATGTTCAAAATCTGTTGCTGCATTGATTGGGAGTATTCATATTAACACTGGGATCGTTCTTCGTTTTCAGATACAGATCAAAAATCAAGTTCAACAATGGAAATGGCAGAAATGTTGGATCTAGAGGATGACATCACTTTAGCTGCATTTCAAAGAACTACGGAATCGGGGCGGAGGTGACACAGTGACACTCTTGACGCCCTAGCTAGTCTAGCCACGGACTGCAGGGTACTGGGGTGGGGACTGGAAAGGAGGGCCGAAACAGGAGGGGGAGACGAATTCATGAATGTTCTTTCCAAATATTTATGGTTCTTGTCCTCAGACCTAGTCTAGTCTTATTATAAACTGAAAACCACCTGCATTCCTTGGAATTGATCTGCGGTGAAGTGTAAAGCTGTCCATGACTGATCTTTGATAACAGTAGGAGCAGCTACGTAGCGTAGAACGCAGGCCTACTAGATTTCTGCACGAAGTTCGATTCGTCCCGAAGATTTTGATGTAGAAGGTATCCAGAGGATGGAAGGGATAGCCGCTTGTAAGAGAAAACGCCCAGGAACTCGGTATAAAGTTGTCAAGAGAAAAGAAATGTCATACCACATTGAAAAGACAAACAGGTTAATCCGTACGAGAAAGTTCATTCCGATAAATCTACTGTATGTTTATCCACCTCATGTCGACGTGCCAATCATGGCTGTCATAAATTCAGCACAGCAAACTGAAGAAATCCGGAAGACGTACCTCGACCTCGAGGACTTGGGAAGGAAAGGCTATGGATCGCTAATCACACGGAAACAAAAGTAAATGACATGGCACTAAAGAAGAAACGTGCTATTCATTATCTTCTACCTCTAGCGGGCAGTAAGCTAAAAGCGTGCAAAATCTTATTCCTCAATACCTTAGGAAAAGCACCGTGTTTGCGACATGAAGAATTTAGGAGCTTCTTATTCTTCAGCAATTGTGCAGCTACTGTGTAACCATTTGCTTTAGGTTGATACATGAATTTTTAAGGCCAATGGTAATATGTCCTTGTTTATCATGCATTCACACTTAAAGTAAACCATGCAATATCGTTTTTCATTTCTGAAAAAAATAAAGCTTTGCACATTAGTGATTTCTGTACATACGATGCTTCAGTTGCAAAGTGTTTTTCATGTATGTTTGATAGCCTAAATATAACAGCCTAGGAGATCAACATAATCTGACTTGTACACCATTATTGATTGCTGAATTATGATCCCTTCTGTGAGGATTTGTAGTTTTTATCTTAAGCTGGAAATGTAAATGTGTTATCACCAGAACATGCACTGCATGCAGTTATTTCATTTCATTGCATTGCAGGACTTCATGGTTTCAATGTATTGCTGACAGCGTAACCGCAACTTCTGTTCACTAATGCTTAACTAGTATTTGCATGGGATCACATTAAAAGGGGTAAATTGAATATACTGTCGAATTTCGATAATGATAAACCTGTTTCTTGATTTAAAAAAAAATGACAGTCTTGCAGTGCAACAATTTTCATATATTCTCACTTGTCAATGCTTGTACACTAACTGTTCATGCCATGTTATGTGGTTCTCTACGACAATGCAACTTAAACAGGAATCGAAATATTATTGTTTTAAAGAACATGCAGTTCGTTAGATATGAATTCTGTTGTAAAAGTTTCCCATTGCATGAACTGCAATTATTTTCTCATTTCACGTTTAATGCATTATAATTATTTTGTTTGATGACGATACAATGTACTGACTAATTACAATAAGATATTGTGTGAGTCAGTAAACAAATAAAAAAAGTTGTGCTTCAAATTATTTGTCATTCTCTGTCTCTCTGTATGTTTCTCTATGTAAGATTAAAGATGTTTGTATACGTATTTTGGTTAGGGTACATTTTTCTTTCCCATTTAATATTTTTCGTCGTGCACCTTATGCACATGTATTTTGTATGTGCATGTATGGTTTTGTCAGCGTGTACGCGTTGTGTCTGTATGTGCGTTGGCTGTATGCATGTTGGTGTATGTTTATATATGGGTATAGAATTTTGCTATCTGGATGTTATGTATGTGTGTATATCTTTATTTGTTTGTGTATGTGTATATATATAATATATATATATATGTGTGTGTGTGTGTGTTTGTGTGTGTGAGTAAGCGTGTGAGGGGTGTGTGTGTATGTGTGAAATTAAGTGTGTGTGCGGTTGTGCCCGCATGTGTGTTTATTTATAATTATCCAAGTTTTTGGTTAAGGGTCGTTAAATTTATGAAGGTTGGAACCGATGGTATTCAGTGAAATTTATTACAGAAAATGCTTCAAGCATTGCTCACTTGACTACTACTCGATAAGGACATTGTATTATAAAATATGTTTGAAAGGACAAGTTGAGAAGCATCCTCCACCCCTTCCTTCAAGATTCATTTAATACGGTGAAAGAAACAATCAGCATGAACAGTGTAGTTAACGTAGATGAAAAAAAAACATTGCTAACTACGAATTTTCCCTCCAATATAGGCCTATCCCAAACCATGAAAACCTGATTGGTATGTTGGCCTATTTGATTATATTTGTATTTAAAAAGTGCGATTCCATAGCCTAACTTATAAGGGTCAAGTGGGGCATCAAGATCACCAACAAAAAAATGCATCTCTGGTTCCGCCCCATGCATATTATACGGTCCGTGAACATGTGACAGTTCGTGGTAAAGCATCGACACTCGATTCTCCGGTGCTTTCGACATAGGTCACATCGTGGTGGAACATAGAGACCAGCTCATCAGAGCGCACAGCTATGGAACAGATCGTGGTAAAGTGCGAAGACTCGGTACTGCAGTGCGCGCAAGATAGGACAGATCGTGCAAAGAATCTTCGCATAAATACTGCTGAATACTGCTTTTTTATGAAACCGTTAACTATTAAATATGTAAGTTTACAAGTTTCTTGCTAGAAACTTTGTCGGCTCTGTGACGTGTTCTTTGGCACAAACTATCCCTAGGTACTCTTCTATCTTATGGCCTGCGTTTTATAGATAAGTAATAAGCCATTTCTGAAAGAGTAAGGCATAAAGAGAGATTGTTTAGAAGCGATTTTCTCAAAACGTCATTATTTAAGATAGGACGGTTCGTGGTTAACCCGTTGAATTGTAATGTTACAATACAAGAAAAATAAATCAAACAAACAAACAAATTGTAATGTTACTATTCATAGACACAGCTCCATATTATGACACTTTGTTACTCCTGGTTAGAGGTGTGTTCCTAAACTCATTTCTATCAATCCATATGCGATTTCGATACACCATTTTACATTAAATGTAAAAGTAAAATAATTTATTTGACCTTAGACTTCAAGATCGAAACTAATCTTTTGCTAAGAAAGCATCATTATGAAAGAAACTAGGATATCAATGGAAGTAAGAGGTGCTGATAGTCCAAACACTTGAATGCTAATATACATTTGTGGGTGTGATAATGATATAAGATACTAAAAGAATTTCTACATAAATGAACTTCATCGTGTGCAAATGAATGTAAAATCAAGTTTTCCATAAATAGATTGTGATGAACTTCAACTTTACATTAATGCAACACTCATCATTTTCGAAACAGTGGAAATTATAATACAATATACAAGCAAGATACCGATGAGCAGAAGAAAAACAAAATAGAGTGGATGGACAAAGAAAAATACACGGATTTCTTATCATACGTTCACCCGCATAGACAAAGTACAGAGTTAAAAAAGGTGATGTAATACAAATACATACATACTTACAAAGCACATTTAACGTAATCTTAATTCTTCAAAAGTTATGAAAACGATGAGATTTTTTTATTTTTTTTTTATTTGTTCATTCATGTTCAGAAATATTCAGTGAAATATAGACGATTTTGTTGCAGGAGGTAAACTGTTCCATATCTCAGGACCGTGGACATGGTGGGAAAATTATGAATTCCTTATTTTTTGATAACGACGTCATTGTGTTAGGGTATTGACAACTATCAGTTTTTCTAGTGTTGCGGTTACGCCGGATATCATTATTCAGTTTGAAAGTATTACAGAAAATCCGGAAGCACAAGAATACCATTTGCGGTATCCAAATTGGTAAGATTATTATCTTTGCTACATATGAATATACACACACATTACATTCGATTGAATTCAGCTGAACTGAGATTCACTGCAGTTCCATTCGTTCACAAAAAAATAAACAACAACGTAAATTATTATATATATCTTATCATTTCTAGAAAATACATAATGAAATATCATGAAGTTCAATAAGCCTTAAATACAATTTCATCAATAGTCAATATAGCAAAGCAGCACGGTTTTGCAAGCCACCAACGTCATACCACACTACCGAATAATAGGGCCTACTTTAATCTGCATACAATAAATCGTCGTCGTAATGCTAAGGCGGCGTTTCCATATCATGATATTCGTTTCCCATTGAAGTTCCGCTTCGACATACGTCATCATAATCGCCATCAAGGAACTCATCCACAGAAGGATTGTCTCCCTTCGTCAGCTCTGCTGGCAGATTCTGATATAGTGGCAGATTCATCCTCGTTGCCCTGGTATTGTGCAATCTTCGATATAGCATCGTTCCCAGGGGTCTTCGCATGAGCCTCGATGCCAGGCTTGTTCGGGTGTGGGACAATTTCGTAGTAGTCATCAGTGTCCGTTGGTCCATCTCCCCCATTGATTGTATCAACCTTTCCTTGGCCATGCTGCTGGGATCTAGTGATATGACATATGATATAGATAGACAGACAGATAGGTATATTTGATATATGAACTCATATAATAATGCATGATTTCACTCTAACATTTTTTTTTTTCCTCTCCGAAGGCCCATTCGGGCCACGAAAGTCTTTAGATTTGAAATTTTGGCGGAAATGAATACAACGGATCGAAATAAAATGAAACATCAAAGTCAATTTCGAATCTTCGTCGTACGATCGTTCTTCCGAAAGTTAATCTTTTTGGAAGTTTGGTGGAATGGCATCAATTCTAAGCGGTTTCGGGCCACAGCTTATGTTTGTGGAGCGATTTGGCATTCACTACCCCTCCCGCTGAATTCAGCAGAGCATCTCATGATGAAGCTTACCTCTTGCGATGTCGGTGAAACAGGACAACAATTGCTACCATGGCAACGACAGCCATCACTTCGACGATGATCACCACAGCCACGATAACAGGGCAACTAGGACCATCTGAATATTGATTTCGATTACATGCACGACTCTTAGTTGTTGGTTGACTGTACAGCGCATGTAAAATCGAACTTTCAGTTAACTGTCACCATCATTTCAAAAGAAACATGATTAAGCTATACTGTATATGGTTATATCTTGGTGTCATATCGTTGGTCATGTTGCAGCTATTTTATTACCATCAGCATCAGCCTTTGATAATCTCTTTCGTTTGATATCGAGGTGGATTTACGTTCCATCCAAAGAGTTTTCATAGTTGCTCATTCAATTTTTGCATGAAAAGAATCAAGTTAGAAGGAATTACCATTTTTTCCGATGTAAACTTTTTGTTTCCAATTCATCACTGATAAGACTCGAAACTGTTTCTTCGTCACATGAAATCTATTTCAATTTAAACTATCATTTGAAATTATCAACTGAAACGTCATTTCATCTTAACATTAAGGTCAAGTTTACGTGGTTGTCTACTACCTTGCATCGCGGAATTCCCAACCACGAGCGACGCATTCTTCGTCATCAAGGTCGTCGTCATGGAAACGGAAGATGAGACTCCGCCTGAATTTGCATGAAAAGAATAAAGTTCGAAAGAATTACCATTGCCTGCAATCTAAAGTTTTTGTTTCCAATTCACCACTGATTAAACTTGAAACCATTACTTCTTCACATGAAATTGATTTCACTTTGAACTATCATTTGAAACTATCAACTGAAACTTCATTTCATCTTTAAAAAAAGAAAAGAAAATAAGGTAAAGTTTACGTGATTGTCTACTACCTTGCATCGCGGAATTTCCCACCACGAGCGACGCATTCCTCGTCATCAAGGGCGTCGTCATGGAAACGAAAGATGATATTCCGCCTGAAGATTTATGGTGTTCTGTATTGCTTTCAGCTGAAGTATCAAGGAATGTGCGTGATATGAAAGAAGTCATGAAAGCTTTAGAGGTGGAGAAAGTGTCGGGTGATGGGAAAGGGTGTGGTCTGGGTTGAGGGTAGATGCAAATACAGGTACACATACACATACACAAAAACGTAAATGCATTTATATACAAAGATCATTAAATAAACCAAAGTACCTCTTTATCATTGAACGGTATGTCAACACAGAAGGGACCAACCAAGACTTACATGATGTGGTAACATGATACTGTCTTTCCACGATGATGTCGTCATCTGAAGGGGGAAAACAAGAGATAATGATAATACCAAGCTTTATATACCAAGATTTTTACCCAAGAAATGTCCTTAATTAATGATAAAGGCAACTTTCGTGACTAAAACACTTAAGCAGTTGTCTTTGTCAAACACCCTCATGCTGATTGTGTAGTGATTGCAAATAAAGGAGAAAAATTGTCTGGTCAAGCCACCAGGGAGAGTCAAGACCAATGGATTCTAAAAAGACCCAGATGTTAGATAAGATTGAAGAAAAATACACATACTCACTCCCAATGTAAATACGTATGAGATGTGTTAAAATAATATTCTTTAACGTACCTTGAGTGAAGCACTGGATTCCCAGCGTTTGATAGGTATCACACCCACTCAGCCGAGCACCGCTCGAAGTGACTTACTGTCATTATTTATGGTGATTGAAATACTGTATTCAATATGATGGGTGGTGTGTGGTTTAAGTTTTCTCCGGGTCATGAGCAATTCTTGATCACTCTGACGCGCTCGGTTTGAGTTGTCTGTTTATTTACTTATGATTAGTACAATCCAGCATGGAGACCCTGAAAAAGACTACTACAAAGGAGTTGCTTTTATTTTGTGTTTCTCTTTGCTTTAAAGGAAGTTATGTCGGATAAAATAACATGCAAATAGTAAAACGACTGGCGTCGTTATCTTAACTTTGATAATGCATTCTTTTTAAGTCTTTCAAGGGATGAGTATAGTGGAAAAGCACGCTTTGAAAATGGAAGTTCTACAACTCAGCCTTTAATATTGTATGTGTAGATGGATTCATGCTCTGGTTTGACTAGGATTATACATAAACTTAATGACTCAATGTTATAACAATGAATAAGACTGATACCTTAATTATCATAGGCTGTAAACTTATACCGCATTCAGTAACTGAATAATGTATATATATATATATATATATATATATATATATATATATATATCATATACACGTGTGTGTGTGTGCGTGCGTGTTGACATTATGTTCCTCTCAATGCTATCAGAATTATGTCCTTGTCATTTTCCTATTCTTTTTTTTTTATTTTTACTTGGTCAATATGACTGACCTGAAAGTTGGAAGAACAAAATAGATGCAATGTTTGTTTCACAAAATATCCTCTGGTATTGTCGAGGGTCACAGAAAGACTATCACTACAGTGACTTGTGACGTTCAGGAATCCGTCACCGCTCGAAAGATAGCTGAAGGAGAGCCGCCATCGTCCAGGGCCGAAGTCACGCGATATTGTGGTTTGTACCGTGTGTTCATGATTACCATACCAACAATTGTAGTCTGCGTAGAAAAAATCTGAGACAAATGACATTATTATGGCAGTGGTGACGATTGTCAAATAGTGGCGATAAAGAATGTTATCATCATAGCAAGGCATTTGGTAAGATTTGGTAAGCTTTGTTACTTTGTAAAGTAGTCAGTTTGGTTCAAGTATAGCATACATTTTTCTAAATGACCCTTACAAATATGAAAAAGATTCCTCTCAATTTCATAAACGTGTTTTTAATGTAAATATGTTTTTAGTTAACTGTGGCAGAGTAAATAGACAATGACTGAAATGTAAATGTTAAATTTACCCATCAGTCTCAGCTGTTATTTTCAATATTCATTGGTCGTAACAACGAAAGAGGAAGCCAGAATTCCGAAATAGTCAATGCAGGAAATCTAAATATATTTCGAAAATACGCAAGTTGTAAGTTTTCTTTTGCAAATGATACTATTTAGCAATGATACTGATAACCATTTATCTGCAATCGCGTTGTATTTATTAACAACAGTCAGCAGTGTAAAGTGGCCAGTAGCCATCGTATCATATTTACTTGATCAGTTTCTGCCTTTACCCAAGGGTCAGTTGTCTTTAGTTTGATAGCTAGTGTTTAATAGCCAGGATCTAGCAGAGTTGAATTTGATTCGATGTGTGCACAAATACAAATAGACTACAAATTAATGTAAACAATTCACAGAATATCATTTCACACGAAAAATAAACATTTATTTTCATTGTATCAGTCTGTATTTAAGTATTCAAAAAAGGGCCTAACACTCTCTGTCGGTTTAATCTACGTACACACATGCCCGAATTTAGTAGGGTGTATATTTCTTCCTATGTTTATGATGGCTCTGCTCAAATCCAAAATGTCTTCTATGATACTCCTACAGAAAGGTGGTCTTTCTATGAATGCCATTACAGTGTTGTGTGTCATGATTTTCTCAAGTTGTCCTATTTACAGATTTTTATAGAAGAAGGACTTATTACAATAATCGTTCCATCTGGCAATATCAATGCTATTTCTGATTAACTTGATTGACTCTGCGTGACGTTAAGTTTCTCTGAATTCGCGGTTATACCGCTCCTATACATACTGTCACCAACAGGAAACCGACTACGACTCCAGCATCCATCTCCCTCGTCGTCTATCATACCACATGTGGAAGATTCAAAATCGCATGTCCAATCTCCTATCCAGAAAAGAAAGAGAAATGAAGATAATGTTAGACTTTTATAGGATATAGAGATTGTGCAACTGTTTTTCAGACTATATGTACTATTTTAAAATGTATTCAAAGGAATTATTAATCACCATTATTCTCAAACACAACTGGCATGATATTTTAATGTTTCCTGCACAGGCATAATTGTGCCACTAGTTGTAAGTAGTATACCAAATCGGCACTACGCATCCCTTCCTTTGTTGGTCATATCATTCCCATGAATCAAGTGCTCTAAGTATTGGCGCTTTGACCTAATACCGCATATACAGTGACTTCTTTGTTTAATGTACAGCAAACATTATACGCTATACAGCATGCCAACAAGTACTGTACTCAGAGATACTACGTATAACCTTACCATTTGCTGTGGCTAGGTACAATAGGGCCAGCGAAATGAGAAGCCTCATGTCCTTCTATCCAGATAATTTGAATGCAGATAACGGTTGTCTACATGCACAAACGTGTACTTTACTGCAGCTAGGTCTTCGTCCACTCTGGAATTGAGCTAACCTCCTTGATCATCGAATAAGTAGGAAATATTTAGTGGAAACAATAAAGCTGAAAGTAACCAGCCTATCACAAGAAAGAAAAGGAGGAAGTAGGTTGATGGAACAATAGCAGTTCGCCTGATATTTACGATCCCGTAGTCACTTTGTCGTAGGCTTAGTTGAGCTAGTTTCACTAGAGAGTTTATATGAGCTCAATTTTACTTGGGGATTGAGGAGTATGGTGGGATGTTGTTGACTGGGGTCCCATCCCCCCCCCCTTAATTTGGGTAAATTTAGAAATTTAACTGTCTGGAAATCATGCTTTAAGTGTAACTTGAATAGGCACAATATTGTTATGGACAAAAGCATTGAATTATCTCTCTCTTTCTCTCTCTCTCTGTTCTGCCATGGACGTCACTCGCCGTTGGCGATCAATGATGCAATAAGCCTTCTCCAGCTCCCTCTATCGCCTCACGAGTGCAGCAAGGTAGATGCTCTCTCGCCAACTATCTCAGCCATTGCGGAAAGGAAATTGAGTCGCTGTGGTCCACGTGATCTCTTTCCCTTTACAAATCCAGTCAGGACTAGGTGTTCCAATTGCCTCTTATATCTATACAATCAAAAACATGTTCCCAACCTATTATAGGGTGTGTAAGATCATAAGGGTCATTGCTCGATACCGACAACACGAGTCATACGGCCCACGAGGCAAATAAGGCCATAGATAAAAAAAAAAAAAAACAGAAAAAAAAATGAGACAGACATTACATTAATGGGGCTTAATGTATCGGTCTCGTGGGCTTTTTTTTTTTTTTTTTTTTACTTGGTGTCAAACTCGTGGGCCTTGTTTGCCTAGCGCCGGACTCGTGGCCCCTTCAATTTGCCTAATGTCCGAGCTCATTGGCTTTATGACTCATGAGCTGTGTGACTCATGGGTTATATGACTCGTGGGCTGTATGACTTGTAGACTGTATGACTTGTGGACTTTACGACTCGTAGTTGTCGAACTCCTGCGATGACGTGCATCCAAATCAATCTGAGTCATCTTCAAATCCCCCTTCCCCCTATCCACCCATCCCAAACAGGCCTAAATGATATGTTTTCATTCACGTTTTTATTTTTTAAAATCTAATATCAAATGCATTTCATATTCTACTGTATTTTGTATAACTAGAACAAAAAGGGTTTGCACCAAATGTGTTTTTGCTTCATAACAGTGCAGAGACAAAAAGTGTATTGTTTACTGCTATCCTACAGCGTTGCAAAAAATCGGTGCGAATTATCAACAAAAAGAGTAGAATACCATCCAAACCCTATGCAACAGACAAGAGGTGACGTAGGTAAAAGAGGGGAAAATAGGAACAGGTTGCTTGCATTCTCTGATTCCAGTTTTGATAAAAACAAATACACACCTAGTTATGATTTTTTTTCAGCGTTCAGTGTAACCGTGTATTTTGCTATTTGCGGTAATGTGATGAAGAACACTGAAGTCCCGAAAAATATTTGATGTCAAATATATTGATAATTATGTTTCGTTTAATTTTCCTAACTAGAAAGGACCGAGTTTAGTGATCTCGTTTTGGGTGTGTGTGTGTGTGTGTGTGTGTGTGTTTGCGTATCGTTCGATCACACGTGACTATTGTAATGGTCACATTTGATACCAACCAATGTTAGTTAATGTCTGACGATACATAATTCCTTTTGTTTACATCTGATTTTTTTTAAGTCAGAAGATAAATTTCTGGCTAGTTGAGGAACTTTGAAACAAAACTAGGCCTATGAAAGCATGTATAGAAGCCAACGATGAAATGCAAACACACAGAGACGCCCTCACACCCTACCGCACAGACAATGCCTGACTTTTACAAGTCTTTACTATCTATGCCTATGAACTGATCAGAAGTCTTGTACACTTTGGAATATTTTCTTATGGGTGTCTTTTTGTTTTGTTTTGTTTTGTTTTGTATTATTTTTTTGTTTTGTAAATGAAAAACAAGTATGAGGGAACGCAAAACCGTGTGTGCGTATTCGATTTAGCGCCAAGTGAAAAAAGTCGATGTATTTGAAATAATAAGCATGAACACACAAAATCAGTGACAACGAAGGAAAAATGCACATTCACGAGATACACATAAATTCCTCAAGCAGACTCATCGACTTATCAATTTGAATTGACTTTTTTTTTTTGGTCTTTACAATTAAACAAACATTGCTGAATTACAATTGTTTTTGCAATGCAATAACATTCCAGGATTTTTGTTAATGATGTAGAAAAAAGGTTTACTTTGAAAACAAATACTTCTGAAACTTAGTAGTTTTATGAAAAAACAAAGAGTAAGGGGTGAAGTTCATACCTGTATTACTAACACGTCTGAACATTGAACACATTACAAAACGTAATACCAAAAATGGTTTAAATTTAAAAAGCACGGTAAGGAGAAAGAGAAAGGAGGAGAGAATAAGAACAATAGGAAACATAGATGAGAAAAATTGAGATGAGAGAGGAAAGAGATAGAGAGAGGAAAGGATATTGAGGATGCTTTGGTAAATACCAAGCAGAATGTCTTTGAAGTGATTTATTCTTGAATTGTCTCTTTTATAAAGTTAATAATCAATAATTCTCTGAAGCTTTGGTAAACTGAATCAATTAGACCCAATGAATATAAACATTTTTTTGTCAGACCCAGAGGCATTAAGGAATTTTAAGAATTTCTTATGTGAATAACTTTGAATATACCATAAATAGAACAAAATGTAGAATAATATGCAAATTGTCATAGAAAAGGTGGTATCACTATAAGGCATGAATGCGAATGCATTATTTTGTTTAAGGGGGAAATCCTGCCGTGCAAATGTATATACGTTTAACTATGATTAAAAAAAAAAATCAGTTCTGTAATATACGTCGTTGGTATTCCAATGAATTTCAATGACCAAACGTATTATTTCAACATGTACACAAAGTCACAGCACTATGATACAATACTTCAATATTCTAAGCTAGCCCAGGTTTGATGTGTTCTTAAACTCATATGATTGCCAATCTATAGTGACGAGTTGGATACACGATCTTATGTTAATATATGGGGGTTTTTATATGTAAATCATATGAGTCACTAAAGCAATTTATTTGACTTCAGACAGCAACACTGAAACCGAATTTTCGACAAGAAAACATAACTTTGTGAATGATACTACAGGGTATCCATGAAAATAGAAACTGATCCATAAAGTTCAAACACTTGAATGACATACATTTCGGGTGTGCCTGTAACACTAGTATAAGATGATATTTCCGACATTCATAACAAGGAAATTAGAATCCATTCTATTGCTCTTTTAAACTTAAATGGTCAATTTCACATTAAGATTCATTCAGCAGTCGTCATTATAGAAAAAATGGAAAAGACAAGATATAAAATATAAACCAACAGAATATAAGTGACTGGAAGAAAAAAGAAGAGTCCATTGGCAAACAGAGAAAGATTTATCCCTCATAGTATTTTTACCATAACCTTTAAAGTACAGCATACAAAACAGCAAACTATGACACAAGAATTAAAGATCGCAAATACTTATAAACACATAGGCCTACATACATGCGTGGATACATAATACAACTTGGAAAAAGCCCTGAATTCTCCAAAGTATATGATACGGAAATAAAAGAAAAATATCTAAACTTGTTTGCACATATTAACATCTATTCACAATACCTATACAATTTGATTGAAGGTAAACTATTCCATCCCTCAAGATCTTTCGATAAACATGAATCATTTTTGACGACACTCTCACGCTAAGATATTGACAAATAAGCAGTAGTTTTGGCATTGTTATTACGCCGGTTATCACGTTTTTCATATTGAAAGAAGTAAAGAAAATGTAGGAGCAGCTCGTATAGACCATAACAACATTATTTGCAAGGCCATTTATCTTTAGTTTATAAACATATCGTGTGAACATGACCGTGAGCTTTCGTAATTTAAACAGTCTTGTTTTATCTCTCTTTCTTTGAATCTTGTTTGAATTTTCTTTGAAATTTGATGCAGCATGCAGTTACATTATACTTATACATCGCAATAGGAAGTACACAAAGTATAATTTAAAATGTGTAGCAGGTCTTCGCAGAATGAAAATCACCAATTCAATGATAATCAAGAGTCAAGCTGGTTCTTCGTACACCTCACTGCTACACAGTGGTTCATACCGAATTGGAGCACTGTTTTGAAAGCCACAACTGTCAGGCTTCACCACCGAATAATATGGACTAGCATCAGTCTTAGTATCTCTCTGAAGAACGTCATAATACTTGTCATTGGACAAATCGACCGCAGCCTTGTCTCCCTTCGCCTGCTCTGCTCGCAGATTCTGGTCGGATCTAGTGATATATTATGTAAATATATATAATATAAATATGTATGACTATATATATTTATATATATATACATATATATATGTAATACGAATATATATATATATATATATAATATATATATATATATATATATATATATATATATATAATCCATAAAGTTCAAACACTTGAATGACATACATTTCGGGTGTGCCTGTAACACTAGTATAAGATAATATTTCCGACATTCATAACAAGGAAATTAGAATCCATTCTATTGCTCTTTTAAACTTAAATGGTCAATTTCACATTAAGATTCATTCAGCAGTCGTCATTATAGAAAAAATGGAAAAGACAAGATATAAAATATAAACCAACAGAATATAAGTGACTGGAAGAAAAAAGAAGAGTCCATTGGCAAACAGAGAAAGATTTATCCCTCATAGTATTTTTACCATAACCTTTAAAGTACAGCATACAAAACAGCAAACTATGACACAAGAATTAAAGATCGCAAATACTTATAAACACATAGGCCTACATACATGCGTGGATACATAATACAACTTGGAAAAAGCCCTGAATTCTCCAAAGTATATGATACGGCAATAAAAGAAAAATATCTAAACTTGTTTACACATATTAACATCTATTCACAATACCTATACAATTTGATTGAAGGTAAACTATTCCATTCCTCAAGATCTTTTGATAAACATGAATCATTTTTGACGACACTCTCACGCTAAGATATTGACAAATAAGCAGTAGTTTTGGCATTGTTATTACGCCGGTTATCACGTTTTTCATGTTGAAAGAAGTAAAGAAAATGTAGGAGCAGCTCGTATAGACCATAACAACATTATTTGCAAGGCCATTTATCTTTAGTTTATAAACATATCGTGTGAACATGACCGTGTGCTTTCGTAATTTAAACAGTCTTGTTTTATCTCTCTTTCTTTGAATCTTGTTTGAATTTTCTTTGAAATTTGATGCAGCATGCAGTTACATTATACTTATACATCGCAATAGGAAGTACACAAAGTATGATTTAAAATGTGTAGCAGGTCTTCGCAGAATGAAAATCACCAATGCAATGATAATCAAGAGTCAAGCTGGTTCTTCGTACACCTCACTGCTACACAGTGGTTCATACCGAATTGGAGCACTGTTTTGAAAGCCACAACTGTCAGGTTTCACCACCGAATAATAGGGACTAGCATCAGTCTTAGTATCTCTCTGAAGAACGTCATAATACTTGTCATTGGACAAATCGACCGCAGCCTTGTCTCCCTTCGCCTGCTCTGCTCGCAGATTCTGGTCGGATCTAGTGATATATTATGTAAATATATATAATATAAATATGTATGACTATATATATATATATATATATATATATATATATATATATATATATACAGGATCTCCCTCCAAATTTGGCCACTGAAGAGAATGAATTTTAAATTTCAGTAGAAAGAAATACAGCGGATCAGAATAGAGGAGGAATAAAAGTCCATTTTGAATTTTAGCTGGCTGATCGAGCTTGAAAACTCTAACCTTTCTGAAGTTTGGTGGGCCGGCGTCAATTTAAAGTGGTCTCGGATCACTGCTAATGTTTGTAAGTTTGTTTCTTTTTTGTTTGATTGTATGATTGGCTTCAGTTTCCATCTGGCATGATAGCTAGATAGTCTATATTCAGTTGCAACAGCTGGTCCAGTCGTGAGTACTTGGGGGGGGGGGGGGGGGGACCACTTCTCCGGGTTATCCACCGTTTCTTTGCGTTCGATGAATTAAGTGGGATCTTTCTCATACATATTATATCAAAATAATCCGACACAGCTTCCCCAGATTTCACAGTGTGTCTATAAGGTTTGAATGGTGAGTGTGGGGTTGGCCCATCATAGCCTTGATATGCTATACCGACATTATTATGTACATACATATAACGGGATTTTTTTTTATTCCCCTTAAGGTTTTGGCAATGTTTTTCAAAGCATTATCATTGATCTGGGGCCTCAGGACTACTCCATAGTGGGGGGGGGGGGGACCACTTCTCTGGGTTATCCACCTTCTCTTTGCGTTTGATGAATTAAGCGGGATCTTTCTCAAGCATTTTTGGGGGAATATTTTCATGCTTTTTATTAAAAATTCCACCAAACTATCATTTATTCCGCATTTCCCCCTTATGGCTGGAAATAGCATTATAATATGTTGCTAATACAGGACTAAGAAAGTTTGGGGATTATTCATATATGTGCTTTGGATATTTGCCATTCACCTCGCCCCTTCCCTCCCCCTCCCCCTCCCCCCTCCTAGCGGAGGCGTAGCCTAGATGACACTCACCCCATTCGACGTCGGTGAAACAGGTAAAACGCTACCATAGTAACGGCAACCATGACTACGACAATGCTCACCACAGCGATGATAACCGGGCAACCAGGACAACCTGAAAATTATTTTTGATTATATGCACGGCTGTCAGTTGTTGTTTAATCATAAGTAAAACATCGACGTGTCCGTTAACTGTACGCTATTTGCACCATGTCAAAAGAAGCATGGTACGGCAATATTTCAGTGCCATGCTGCTTGTTTCTTATCATACCACCAGTCTTATGTAGAATGTCTTTCGTGTCATGTCGAGGTTGGTTTACTTACAACCAAAAGAGGTTGTTTTGTCAGTTTGATTTCAGTACAGAATTGAGTTAGAAAAGAAACTACTACACTGCTTCCAATTGAAACTTTTTTTAACGATTTTGTCTGTATTTCTCTAACTTAAAGTGTCATTTTCTTCTCAAGGTTAATAAAATTGAAGAAAAAAAGAAGCGTTTTGCATCAGTCATCATCGACTTTAACCGAAACTGTTATTCAATTCAGTATTAATTCTCCTTCTAACAGTTCTTATTCCTTCGTCGCTTTTTCTAAGTACATCACATGGCATTTAACAAAATGATCGTCAAGTTTTCATTTGACTTTTTCCCCAATTTCAGCGTGAGAAGAAAAAAATACTGTAAAGTATCAAACGAAGGTAACATTATTGCCCATCACCTTTCATCGCTGAATTCTCCACGAGCGACGCATTTCTTGTCAGAGAGGAGGTCGTCAAGGAAACTGATAATGAGATTCCGCCTGATGATATGTGGTGTTCTGTATTGCTCTCGGCTGGAGTTTCAAAGAATGTGCGTGATATGAAGGAGTTTTAAAGTGTTGATAAGATGGTAAAGGGTGTGGTGAGGGTCTGAGTCGGTATCGATCGTACTTTTGAGTGAGGTAGACGGGTATATGCGGTTATGGAAACAATACACACAAACAGTATAATTCATTCGCCAGCACTTACACTGATGCACTTATATTGATGTACAGCATAAGTACAGCATGACAAAAAAAAAAACAACTAAAAACAAAAAACAAAAACAAAACAAAAACAAAAACTAGAAACAAGTAAGTAAACGTACTTATGCACCTGTACATACAGTACATACAGATCATGATATCATCGAATGTATCTCTTTGTAATTGAACGGAATGTCAGCACATAGGGCCGACCAAGACTTACTTGTTGTAACAGGCAGGTTTTTGACGCTGATGTCATCAATTCTTATGTCTGGCTGTCCCGTCTGTCTCACAGCAATAAATGAAATCTTTCAGTAGTAAACAAAACAAAACAAAAATGTTCATAATGCAATTCTTTATATGGAAGAAATATTTCTATAAATAATTTCATGACAAAAAAAATGCACTTAGTCTTATTGGATGCTGCTACAGGGCTGACCTTTTTCAAAACCACTCCTGATGTTCGCGTGCATGGTTATTAAAAAAAAAAAGGAGAACAAACTTTATAGTGAAGCCACCAGGGTGAGCAAGAAGATCGCTGACCTTCACCAAAACCTTGTGAAAGGATTAGATTCAAGAAACAATGTGAATGTGAAATGATTTCAGTTTGAATTTCTTTCTTTGAAGAAATGTTTTCAATTGCTCAACTTATTATCAATGTTTGATAGCAAAACTCACAACCAATCAGGCGTGAGCCTTGCAAAGTGATTGGTATATTATTTAATGACCGAATTGCTCAGTAGGAATGGGGTTTAGGTTAAACTTGCTCCCAGTTATGAACAATCAATCAAACTTGTAAAGATCTCACCAAAATCGTAGATCTCAACAATCTCATTTGTCGCGCTTGACTTTGGTCCACCAGTGTTTGTCAGCGTTAACAGCATGAGGGTTTTGACAAAGGCTACAACACAGCAGTTGATATCATTTTATCAAAGCTTCTCTGAAATATTTTACACAAGGAGTTAAACAATGTAGGATGTAATGCACGTAGTAAATCGACTGCCGTCATTATCTTAACTGTGATAATACTTGCAGTTTATTCTTCTTCTTTTTTGAAAGATTGGAAAAGCAGGCTATGGAAATAGAAATTTAAAAACTAAGCATTTACATCCTTTTATATCAATAATCAATGAGCGGATGGATTCACATTCTGTATTGAATTAGATCTTATTTGTTATACTGAGAGAGTTATTTTAGAAGTCTAATGCTGTAAGAATTAAGCAGCATCATAGCATTTATGTGCGTTTATAACAAGCTGAAACAAGCGTTGACACTTGAAAAAAGGCGAATCGCTCGAAAATGTGTTTGCCGAAATACTGTAAACCGTCGGTGAATACAGCATGAACTTCATTTCAGTTTTTTTAATGATATTATCAAGCCAACACGTGGAAAACTTACTCAATACAACATATCATATATATGTACTGTATATATACTAGGTGTTTCAAAAAACATTTTACACTTTTGATTCTTTATAATTCAAAAACTATATATCAGATAACATTGTCATTGATATGAGTGATTGCTGAATAGTGTATAATTTGGTTGAAGGTAGTTTAAATATGAAAGCATAAATCAGTTTCATGAAATCCATGATTAATTTCACAGTTGGGTTCCAGATTTTGCTCTATTTTCAACCCTCTGTACAAAATTTCACTTTGCACAGGGGTCAATGGGTGTGTATGGGAGTGTGTGGTTAACACCCTGACAATGGTCCTGAACAATGGCCAGGGTGTGAATGCTTCATTATTTATTCATGAGAAATTCCACTATCACAACTAGTGTTTATTCAGCCTCTAGCAGTATCTGTGCAAGTCAAACGCCTGCCGATACTGTCGTTGAGTCGTGATAATAGACCTTATGCATTGACGTCATCACTCGCTTGACAACCTCTCGCGACGCCATCTTAGAGGGCAAGCGAAGTCCTTGACAATGGACGCGTGCAGCTAGCTATGTGCTTTTCTTACGCGCGCTAGCGGCGATCGCCTCACTCGCCGCTAGTCCCCAGGCCAGTGGCAGTTTTTTTTTTTTTTTACCATCAAACAAGTTTGACATGACATGACACATTATGCAGCAATATTTGGGTAATTTTCTCACATTGTGCGATCGAAATACTCACAGTAACTAGAGAATTCCTAGGTTATATCGCAGAAATTTGTATCCATAGCGCAACATCGCCGTTCGCTGGATGTATGTCGCAATTTTGAATTTCATTAGCCAATCACATGCGAGGTACGTGTTTCAGTAAAAAACACGTAGAAATCTACCTCGCATGTGATTGGCTAACGGAATCGTAGGTTGATGAGCTGTTACGACCGCTGGTAGTTCCATCTTTTTTCATGAAAATTGTGCCAAAATGTTGGATATATCATTAACCTGGTGAGTGCAATGCATACCTCTAATGTCGATTTTGCTATGCAAGCTTAAATTTCCCGATCTAGGGCTGTGGATTACATGCAATAGAAAATACAGTAAAAGAAACACCGATGTTGTGTGTAAATGCCCGTTGCCTCGCGTGTAAAAGCATGCTCTAGCAACGCATCGCTTGCCCTCTGAGGGAGGGCGCCCTTCAGTTGGTAAGACCGTGTGATGTCATATGCATAAGGTCTATTCCAGTGCTCTCCCTACTTCTGAAAAACTTACAATGATTACCTTCTGTTCTACCGTAAACATGGTGACAGGAAGCAAAGAAAATCAATTAGAGTATACACTTGTGTAAATATGGAGCCTTAGATTAATCTACTGTGAAACAAATCGCCCAAAATTTAGTGATATGTGAAGCAAAATGTCAAAATGTGACAGTGCACCTCAAAACGAACATAAAGTCGCACACACTGATTTTGCGTGAGGACTGAAAATAAGTGAAATGGGTCAACCTAGCCGAACTTGACTTTTTCATATTTTCTGAAAGAGCGGGTCTTCTTTTACATTATGCTAAAATTTGGTATCATAAAACGGGCAGGAAAGTGTGTTTTTTAGCAGTTTATGTCGAACATGTTTGGTAGAATAGTGTGATTAGGTGTGTCTTTAGAATCCCTTCTTCATTTCTGAAAAACCTTGACCACACTCTTCACTTTCAACTCTAATAACTTTTGAAGGGATAGTGCTACTGCTTTGAAAGTTGGCATTAATTATGGACAGAATGTGTTAATGAGGCATTTTTAATTTCAGTTTAATCTGATAATCCCTTCATTGTTGTTACTCTGGTGGTTTACTTCCTGTTTTTTGTCCCATTCATCGCACAGCCAGCACGGTTTGGTAGAGATTAAGCGCTTGAATAGACTCTGTACTTCAGAGCCTCTTTTCTCAGTTCACACTTTTCCTGAGTTTGTGCTTTCTTTCCAATATTTAGATAGGTTAGGGGAGTCCATTTGATTTGAGTTATACATCATTTTAAAGCTTAAAGTCTGCTCTTTCAGAATATGGTCTTATCTAAAAATTCATGTCTGCCGACTTTTTGTTTGTTTTGAGGTGCAGGGTCACAAATGATTGCCAGCTGGAATGAAATGAGGTGTTTGCAAGCACATGGAAACATGTGCTTACCTTTTCCATGTGCATACATTTTATCCTTTATCGTGCATGAATTCAGACTAGCAGTGCCCAGGGCAATCCAAATGAATTATTGATTAAGCATTCATGTGCCTGGGAGCGCGAGACTGACGCCTAGTCAATAGGTGGTTCAGGCATGTCCATTGTTCAGGGCCATTGTCAGCACACACTCACATACACATCATTGGTTCCTGTGCAAAGTTCAATTTTTGTACAGAGGGTTAGATTTGACCAAAATCTGAAACCTTACTTCAAAGTCAATCTTAGATTTAATGATAGTAATTTATGCTTTCACATTCAAATTACCTCCAACAAAATTGCACACTATTCAGCTATTACTCATATCAATGACAGTTTTATCGGATGAATAGTTGTTGAACTATTAATAATCAAAAGTGGGAAATGTTTTTTGAAACACTTAGTAAATATATATTATATATATACACAATTGTATAATATAATGTTTCTGTGTGTGTGTGTGTGTGTGTGTTGACCTTGATATCATGTTCCTCTCATTGCACTCAGTAATGTACGTTATTTATATTTTCCTGAAGTCTTATCATTTTTTTTTTGCAAATATGACTAACCGTAAAGTTGGAGGAGCAAAAGAGATCCAGTATTTGTTCCACAAAATTGCCTTCAGTATTGTTGAGATTCACAGATACACTCCCATTACAGTTGCTTGTGACGTTCAGGAATCCGTTTCCATCTGAAAGGTATCTGAATGTGAGCTGCCATCGTCCAGGGCCGAAGTCACGTGGTATTGTGGTTTGTACCGTTTTTTTCAGTTTACCAATCCAACAATTGTAGTCTACGTGGTAATAATCTGTGACAAATGACATTATAATGGCGGTGGGTAAAGGTGGTGATGACAATGTCAATAATCATAACAAGGCATTAGCTAAAATAGTATGATTTCACTTTTGAATAAATGTCTGTTTGGCTCAAGTGTGTTTTTCTATAAAATGACAACAAATTTTGTTTTTTTTTAGATATTCCTCTGAATAATAAGCATATTGTACATTTTATGAGATATAGATTTATATGATAATGTAAGTATTTCGAGTTCATTGTGACAGAGTAAATAAACAGTGACTAAATGGAAATGGAACGCTGACACCCATTTGTTTCAGCTGTTATTTTTCATAATCAGTGGTCGTAACGATGTAACAAAATCGAAATGCATTTCCATCAGAAGCAAGTTTAGCGACTTTGTACCACCCCCCCCCCCCCCCTCGGCTTATCATACTGATAACAACGATCACAATAAATGTTAATCAATAAAGCTATAGTACTGATATACAATAATCATTAGTCTATATAATCTGGCCAGGAACGATCTGATCGTATTTCCTCGATCAGTTGTTGTTTTTTTCTTTCACCGATCTTGTTCACACAAAGGATTGACGCAAAAAGTGTATAACTAAACGCAGACGATATAAAAGAAAAACTGTAAATAATTCACAACATTTCAATAAAAAAACAACACTTCACCGCATGTACATTTATTTTCATTATATCAGTTTCCAAATATGTATTAAAAGTAACACACAGAGTCTGTACCATCTGCGTACACACGTGCCCAAGTTTAGTAGGGCCTACAATTCTTTCCATTGACATTATGATGGTGTATAAATGTTTCTGCTCAAATAAAAAAACGACTGCTTTGACGTGGTCCAGGAATGTAACTTTTCTTGAGTGGCTTTTGTTACAGATTAAGCATTAAGACCTACTAGAATTATCGTTATCATTGACCATAACTATGCTATTTCTGTTCAAATGAGATGATTCCTCTGCTGGACGTTTGGCTAATTTGAATTTAAGATGTACAGGTCCTACATACCGGCAAACCAACGACTCCAACATCCACCTCCCTTGTCGTCTATCATACCGCATGCGGAAGATTCAAAATCGCATGTCCAGTCTCGTATATATCCAGAGAGGAAAAGACAAAAGAAGATATGTGCAATTTTTTTGTGAACATTTTCATACCAAACTACTCGAAGTGCTGGCATCTGTAATATTGGTGGTATCAAAATAGTATATTAGTAGTTTGTGTGTATTGCCAAATCCATTCACAAAAGTGAGATATACATGTATTCATGACTTCTGATTGGAAGCATGATTTATTGGATGCAATATCATAAGGATATCAGTTCGTTATTCCCGGAGGTATGTTAGTCCGGAAGTTTGTTATTCCGAAGGTTCTTTATGAAAACAGATTGTTATTCTGAAGGTTCGTAATTCCGAAAATGTAATGAAGTGCGTTATTCCGCAGGTTCTTTAATTCGAAAATTAGATAAAGTTTGTCATTCCGAATTCTCGTTAATCAATAATATGGGGGAAAAACGATACGTTATTCGTTCATCCAAAAAAAAATGAAAAAGGTTTAGTTTTTTTCCGAAGATTCGTTTTTCCGAAAACGAAATACATGGTTAGTAGTTCGTAAGCAAGTCTTGTTTTTATCGGACCTTATTCCATTTTATGACACATACCAACGAATTCTTCTTCAAGCAGAATGAATTAGATAAATATAGAATAAACAAATTTCAAATTGTACAATTCATGTATTTTGTTGACATTATATAAACATATAATGTGTGTATATATATATATATATATATATATATATATATATATATAAACTCCTGAAAATAGGTTCTGCAATTAAAATTAGATATATCATATTTCTCTTGTAACCGCATTATCTTCATTTAATATGACATCATAAGAAAGCCTGATAAATTATCTTTAAAATGACAACTCACTTGCCATGATTGGGTGTTCTTGGAATGTGCAAGAACAGCTGAGTATGGGGACAGATCAAAAATGAATAGGCGATCGCAACAATTCTACTATTGATAATGTACAGTTTCGATGAAAAAAAAGCCAATGGTATGAGCAATGCTGAAATGACAGCACTTTCAAAAACTCCCATTTCCTAGACATTAGATGACTGTTTGGTCAACCTATATGCTTAGTTTTAATCTGCAGACACTACTGCAGTTTTTCAATTCATGGATGAAGCCTGGAATCTAATGATAATCTCACAATGCATTCTTTTCAAGCACATTCCTTCTCTGAAATGACAAAGCAAACGGGAATTACACTGTTTGACATAACACGTTTGCTTTATTTTGCAACATTTCACATGACCTTTCGTCATCATACTCAGTCATACTGTACATTCCAGGAATTCCCAATCATAGCAAGTGAGGTGTCATTTTAAAGATAATCAATCAGGCTTTTTTATGATGTCATACTTAATGAAGGTTATGCTGGTATAAGAGAAATATGATATGTCAAACTTTATTATTTTGAGGAGTTTAATACATATATATATATATATATATATATACATATATATATATATATATATATATATATATATACAATATATAACCAGGCATTTTAATGCTATATACGTTTTAATGATAAATATGACTTATAAATCTGATATGAACATATGATTATGAAACTAGTAATTCCCATACAATGTATATTTCCCTTCGTACATACACGCAATTCTTTCAAGAACAGTAATTTTTTACAAAGGCCGTGTATTTGACGTAGCCTGCAATAAGTTGAAACAGTGTCCCACTTTTCAAAAATCATTTCAAAAGGAAGTGTGATTTTTTTTTATTGTACAAATGATACTATGCGATATGCTACGATTTGATGTATATTTAATTGATTGCCTGATGTTTTCTTATATATGTTTCTTTTTCTGTAGCTCTGTAGTTACTCTTGTTTTGCTTGAGTTTTTAGCAATTGTAACGAACGTAGTAATAAAGGATTAGCATTGATAGGTGGTTTTAGCTAATCCCTCACATCAGTCTGTTTCGTGCGTGAGATGATTATGATGTCATCTGTCCTTGTTTCAGTCGATATCATAACAAAGAGTACAAATTGCATATTGTACTCAAAATGTAGGTTATACATATGAGTATATGAATATAAGAACGACCCAAGTCCAATTTTTGGCCAAATTTAGTTTGACATAAGAAATTGTAGCTTATGCATGGACTCATCTTGTGTGTAAATGATGAATCCTAATTATTCCCGGAAGTGCCTGAAATGAATGAGTTAAATCTTATATTAATGTAAGAATGAAGGACTTGGGTCATTCTTACATTCATATAATAGCGCCCTCTCTCATCCTTCTCCCATCTATATAGCAGAATATCATGTATATGAATCAAAGAACGACCCAAGTCCACCACACAAAAGGGCCTCTCCACAATTAATGTAAATGTTAATTGTCATAATAATATATGTTCTAATTTGTATATACGATGTTGCCTTCCCATCACAGTTAAATAGAATATTATTGGACAAATAAAAAAGATATGGAGTTTTTTTTAGTTTACTCGAAATGATCTTCCATGCTTGGGTCGTTCTTATATTCATATACTCATAGGTATGATATCTATTATACAATTATTGCACATTTTTTATTGCAGTTTTTTTAATCGATGAGAAATGTACATAAATGGTATAGAATGTATTTATAACAATTATTATCAACACTTTCAATCTCAAACATAATAGCACACACACACACACACACACAAATCATAGTTCATACACAGACATAATTATGTCAACAATTGTATAAAATCGTACAGGAATCCGCTTCCAGCACTATGCAGCATTTCATTTGCTGGTCCTTTATCATTCCCATACTGAGTGTAATGGCAGTAGTGGCGTTTTGACGACATTTAATACAGTGACCTATCGGTTTCATAAATGTACAGTAAACATCTTACGCTATTGGCACCTATTATACTGCACGTCATTCACGTGGAGAAGTATACTATGCTAGAGGCAACCTTACCGTTCGCTGTGACTTTGTTCAAGAGGGCCAGCGTCATGATGACAAACCACACGTCCATTATTTCTACCCAGATATTTTAAATTTACACAACTGTTGTCTACTACTGTAGTTTGCTGCAGTTATAATTGTAATATCCACTCTGAGAGTTGGGCGAAACTCCTTGGTCATCGAATATTCAAGTAGGAAATATTCATGGTGGAAACTGTGACGCTGAAAGTAATTGCCTGCCCAAAAGAGAAAGAAGGAAGTAGGTAAATGATCACCTGATACACACTCCCACGGTCAGTTTGTAGAACTGGAACTGCAATATATTAATTTATGAGACAAGTAACCGGTAACGAGAGTTTCACTGAAGAGGGGTAGGAGCAAACATTATATGAAGACGACCCTTACCGGGGGACTGAAAGCGATCGAGCATGGGGGGGGGGGGGGGGGGGGGGTAGGGGTGGTTGTTGATTGGAATTTTTATACCCCTTCCCCAACCCCCAACCCCCACCCCTTAAGGGTAAATTCAGAAATTTAGCTGTTTTAAAAACCAGGGTTTAGCTGTACTTCAGAAACAATTTTAAAGACAAAAGTTATGTGTTATATCTATGCATTCTAAACGAAATTATTTTCAACCTCGTCTTCTGGCAAGAAAGGGCGGCGTGAAGCAAATCTCGGGCCTCATCTACGAAGAAATTCGCAGAGTCCTGAAAGTCTTCCTTTTCATTCGGATCACCCTTACCAACGCCGACGAGACCGACACACGAGTTACAAGACCCACGAGGCTAACAAGGCCCAAGTGATTGACACTATAGGAAAGAAAAAAGACGCGACAGACGTCGCATCAACTTCATGTATCGGACTCGTTGGCCATTTTTTTTTTTCTTTTTTGCTTATAATAGCGTCAAACACGTGGGCCTTGTTTGCCTAGTGTCGAACTCAATTTGTCTATTTAGTGACGAACTCATATCAACTGTCATATCGGTTGGGCCGTGTGACTCATGGGTTGTGTGACTCGTGGGCTGTATTACTCGTTGTAGACGTCGAACTCGTGAGGTGCACCAAAATCAAATTGAGTCGTCGTCAGATCTCCTTTTTCCCAATGAACCCATCCCAAAACGCGCCTGAATAATAAGTAGACTGGCTTCATTCTTGTGTTTATATTTTTCAATCTTAATCCATACTGGATGCATTTGATGATTTACTTTATCTTTTATAAATAAGATAATAATGATTTGTACAAATGTGCTTCTTGAAAAAAAAACAGTGCAGAGGTAAAAACATTATTGCGTACTGCTACCCTATAATTACCAGTAATTATGATCATATTACAGTAATCAGCAAGAAGAGTAGGAAAATGATCTCCTAAAGCCTCTGCAACAGTCGAGAGCTGAAGAAGGTGAAAGAGCCGAAAATAGGAACAAATTGCCCGCATTCTCTGTTTCAGGTTTTTGGATTTTTTCTTTCTTTTTTAACAATTAAGATTCTTTCTTAGCGTTCAGTATAGCCGTGTATTTTTACCATTTGCAACCACAACGTAATGAAGATCACTGAAGTCGAAAAAATTGAATGTGAAATATAATGATGATAATCATGTGTGCTCTCATTTTCCTAACAAGACATGACAAATATTCTCGTTTTCTACCTATCGTTGATATCAGACGTGACCATTTCAATAGTCGTATTAGTCCTAGTCTGGCTTCCAACCCTCTGCCCGTATTATTTCGCTATTCAGGATATTGACGCCCTCAACGCCGAAAACTCGGGTATTGCAATTCCCGACGTATCGCATATCCTCGGATGTCACGCCCTCATACGGTTTGTATACGGCGTATATAGAATCACAGCTACGAGCAAAAAGAGTCCAGAAGCTAGACTATGTATAGATTCGTGGAATTTGTTGTGGTCCTTGAGCAGAGAAACCAATAAATTGAAAATATTAAACAAATTACACTGAACAGTGTTGATGACATCAGAGCCTCATATATTTCAGAAATGTAGCAGTGCAATGCAATACCACTTGTTCAACAAGTTCACCTGTGAAGAATCTATGCATGCCTTCTTCTTTTTTCTGCTTCCGTGAGCCCCAACTCATGCATTCTTATAGTGAGGCTGCATGTCATCAGCGTTGTTCATTGCAATTTGTTTTAAATTTTGAAGACCTTCTCATTCCTCATCCCTATCACTATAAATTTTGAAACTCTGTACTAAGTTTAAATGATTTATAATTGTTCAAATGTAAAAGTCTGAAAATCATCCGGAGGTCCTGACAACAATACCTCATTCTGCTTGTGTAGGGTCTTCATCTGATTTTAAGAGTCAGAATATTTTTGCCTCACATAGGTACCACACAAACTAGGCCTTTGAAAGCCCTGCATAGAAGGCAATGGAATGCAAATACACACACACAACTCATGCACGCACACACATACACACACACACACACACACACACACACACGCACACAAAAGCACACGCACACATACACACACACAAACACACACACACGCACACACGCACTGTTTTAACCTCGTCTTAGTTGCAAGAGGTAGTTCCATGAAGTCTTAACTGTTCTCGTTGATAATTCACTTGTGCTTTGCAGCTGTCTAGAGTAGCGTTGTCAGTATATCATAAGTTTAAACGCCATCTTCTCTTACGTTATGGAGGGCGAGGTCATATGCTTATTGTATTTACACTGAAACCAAAAGTGAGATAAACAAATTCAATGTATTAAAGACAAAGAGTTTCCACACACACACAAAAGAAGTCTGCATAATGGAGTCATGTTAGAGGGTTGGGGAAGAGGGGATGAACAGGGGCAATGAATGGGAGGGGATGGACCTGCTACCCCTGCCCCCTTGCCAAACACATACTAATACTTTTTGCCTCTTCAGGAAGAAGAAAGGGGAAAAAATGGATAAAAAGCAACAACAAAGCAAAACCCAGGAATATGAACGATTCTTCTAGTAGGACGGGGAGGGGGGGGGGGGGGGGCACTGGATAGTACCAGCCCCCAACCTGCCCCTGCATGCACGGTTGCTTCTACCGATCCTCTCAAGTAATGTAAAGTTTGCTCCTCCCCCTCTTCTAAAACTCTCATTATTCAAGGGAGTGATATTTGCAGTTGATGAACAGCAAATGACTATAATTATACAGTAACGATCGTCAGGTGATTTTTTTTTCATCCACTTACTTACTTCCTTCTTTCTGTCTCGAGTGGGCTGTTACTTTCTGCATCATGATTTCTATATCTATTATAAAACATTTCCTGCTTCTTTACTGGATCACAGAGGTTTGGCCAACACTAAGAGTGGATGAACGCCTATAGCTGCTGTGAACTGCACACTTGTATACTAGAAGCATCTGCTTGCATTTGAATATCTTGGTTGAAACATGGTCGTGTGGTTTTTCGTTTATATGGTGACCCTCTTGCATCAAACCACAGCCAGCGGTAAGGTTTTCGTACCTCTTGCATAGTATTTTCACTCCCCAAATGCCAGAAGGGGGCCTATAGCACGTAATAAGTCGCTGAGTCTGTAGGTATAAAATGTCACTACCACCGAGTATGAAAATGTTTTAATAGGACCAAGGCACGCTGTGCTGAAACGTTTGGTAGAATACTGCGGGGTGACATAGTTTTGTGCAATGATAGACTGTATTTTTTTAATGCATAAGATTAATAATGATAAGACACGATGAAAATAATTAGCCAAAGAGCATTGATCATAACCGCGAAAAGAATTAAAGATAGGCCTGTTGGTAAACAATTCTTTCAGTTCGTATTTTTTGAGTTGCACGCTCCCATATGCTACCTGAATCTAACAGTGAAGCTATGCAAACTATGGTTGAAAATCAACTCAAGAAAAGAAAATGAAAAGAAAAAGAAAAGAAAAGAAAAGAAAAGAAAAGAATAACAGATGGAAAGGCCGGATTTGTTACAGTCAGTACTTCCCATGTATTATATAATTTAGTGTAAAAAGGAACCATTCAGCATTCATTACAATCATTTTTCAGTTTTCACGCTTCCATGCTCAAGTCATAAATATAATTATTATCCATTTTTTTTTTGAATTGATTGAGTAATAAACGAAGGCTATGTACTACTTATCGACTCCTTTTGTGGAAATCTTGTTTAAAGAGCACTTCATTGTTATGTCTCTTTTCTCTCGGGGTAGGAAATTGGACGTGTGATTTTGAATCTTCCGCGTGTGGCATGATGACCGACGAGGAAAGTGGATGTTGGAGACGTTACGACAGTTATTTCAAAAACCGTAGGTACCGCAAATTCAGATAACACAATCACCCAACAGAGAAACCATGATCTCAATATAACATAAAGGACATTGATATTGGTAATGACGAACGTAAGTGCAGTAGGTCTTAGTGTCAATTTTAGTATTTCACTTTTGTCATCGCAACGTATGTACCTTACCCTTTCTACCTCTGGAAAAGGCACTACGTTAACTACAAATGGCAAAATATTTATGTGCTATATGCATGTATTTATGTATGTATGTGTGCATTCCATATTTCATTATCTATCATAATATCCATTCGTGCATCTAGTGGGAAATGTGCTCAATCTCCTGCTTTTCAAATTTCAGAATTTCAACTCCCTGATTTTTTGTTTTGTTTTGTTTACACGACCGATGATATTCTATTCAAAATAACAGTCGAGATGAATGGGTATACCTTTTCATTTCCATTAAAGTCATTGCATGTTTACTATGTCACAATCAATTCGCAGGACTAATGGTTTGTAAGCTGATAACTCATGTACATTTTAAAAAAAAACTTTTTTTGTCAATTTCATTACGACCCTCTTGAAAAACATGCTTGAGTCAAACGGACTATCGTACTTAGTAACATCATTATTGCCTTTTATCATCATTATACAATGTTATAATCACGATCAATATGAGATATTGTGCAAGAGCAGTTGTATATTGCAAATATATGGCTCAACGGGCAATCCCCCGTTTCTTCGGTTCTATGACATTTGCTCCGGCGACATATGCTCCGACGACAATTGCTCCGAAAAATGCGACAAATGCTCCGCGACAATTGCTCCGCCGAAATTTGCTCCGCCGACAAATGCTCCGGCGACATTTGCTCCGGCGACAAATGCTCCGGCGATATTTGCTCCAGCGACATTTGCTCCGGCGACATTTGCTCCGGCGCCAAATGCTCCGGCGACATTTGCTCCAGCGACGTTTGCTCCGGCGACATCTGCTCCTACGACAAATGCTCCTAAGGTGCGACAATTGCTCCGGTGACATTTGCTCCGGCGATATTTTCTCCTACGACATTTGCTCCGACGTCATATGATGCAAAGGTCTGAAGATACTCACAGATACGACCTTTGCTCTTCCGACGTTTGCTCCTACGACAAATGTTCCGGCGACATTTGCTCCAGCGACGTTTGCTCCGGCGACATTTGCTCCGACGTCATAATAATGTAAAGGTCTGAAGGTACACACAGGTACGAAATTTGCTCCGGCGACAATTATTGCTCCGGCGACAATTATTGCTCCGATGACAATTGCTCGAAGGACTGATGCAAAGGTCTGAGGTACAGACAGGTACGACATTTGCTCCTCGAACATCAAACACGACACCGTCAGCGCTGGAATAAAAATTAAATTAAAATTGAAATACATTAATTTTAAGCGCCCCGTCCAGCAGGGGCGAAAATTTCGCAATTTTCAGTTATATTATTGACAAGTTTTAGACAAGAAAAGTGCCTTATTGTTTTATTTTGTCTTTAATTAATTGATTTATTAATTATTTTCTAACCTTCTTGGGGCACATTCGTTCCCCCCGAAGAAAAATTCTTGGGGGGGGGGGGGGGGGAGGGCAAGGGCCCACTCTGTCTCCCGCTTAGGCGCTGTGTTCAATTCAATTCAATTCAATTCAATTCAATTCAATTCAATTCAATTCAATTCAATTCAATTCGATTCAATTCAATTGAGTTTATTGATCTGATCCAAACAAAAAGGATTACAATAAATTTTCAACAAATAATATATGACAGTTTGAATATCCAACGACGAACAATAATAGGGGAAATGTGACAAGATTGAATTATCACGTTACGCAGTTTATAACAATGCAATTTATATGATTATGAGTAAAGGAGTATACAAAATACGAAGATTACATTCCTGCAATACCAATTATCAATATCAAGAAAATACGATCTAACATTTTTCTTGAAACATTGACCTTCAATCTATTGTGTCACTTTCAGGAAAGTTCCAGAGACTTGGATCAGTATGTGAAAGCGTAATTTGAGTTAATGATATTGTGAGAAGAAGAAAATATGGGTTTCCTTGTTTAATTGTGCATTTTTGTTATTTCGTTTCATTCGTTCGTTATCTTTATTAAGGATTCTCCATTTGATCTTTCAAAAGTAATTTAAAAAGAATCAATATGCAATAACTATGAATAAAACAAACAAAGAAACAAAAACATGTATAATTCTTAGGAGAAGTCAAGGAAGATTTTTTTTTTTCCCGCCGGAGAAATTGTGAGGAGGGCATTTTCACCCTTGAAATTGTCTCATCTTCTAAACAAATTTCGTCTGATATAATTTCACCAGATCAATTATCGAACCGTTGGAACGAATTGCCGTCGGACCGTCCGAGCAAATGTCTCTGGAGCATTCATCGCCGGAGCAAATGTCTTACCTTTGTATAGCAAAGGTGGTACAAGAAGTTTTCTTTGGAGCAATTGTCGCTGGAGTAAATTGTCGCCAGAGCAAATGTCGTACCTGTCTCTACCTTCAAACTTTTGCATCATACTATGACGTCGGAGCAAATGTCGTAGGAGCAATTGTCACCGGAGCAAATGTCGTACCTGTCTGAAGGTACAGACGTACCTTCAGACTTTTGCATAGGCCTATATGACGTCGGAGCATTTGCGGTAGGGGCAAATGTCCCCGGAGCAATTGTCGTAGGAGCAATTATCGCCGGAGCAAATGTCGCCGGAGCATTTCACGCCAGAGCAATTGTCGCCGGAGCAAATGTCCCCGGAGCAATTGTCATACATCAGGTGCATTTGTCGTAGGAGCAATTATCGCCGGAGCAAATGTCGCCGGAGCATTTGACGCCAGAGCAATTGTCGTAGGAGCAATTGTCACAGGAGCAATTGTCGCCAGAGCAAATATCGCCGTAGCATTTGTCGGCGGAGCAAATGTCGCCGGAGCATTTGTCGCCGGAGCATTTGTCGCGGAGTAAATGTCGCGGAGCATTTGTCGCATTTTTCGGAGTAATTGTCGTCGGAGCATTTGTCGCAGGAGCATATGTCGTGTCACCGTTTCTTCATACTGTTTATGTTTGTTTTTTTCTTGCAATTTGAGTATATTTCATCCAAAGACGGAAATAAAAATAACAGCAACATCATTACCATCACCACCATCACCATGGTCATAAAAATCTCATTAATTGTCACAGATTATCTCAGCGTAGACGACACTTGTTGGCTTGACGAAAGTGAACAAACGGCACAAACCACAATACCACGTGTCTTCGACCACGGCAGATGGCAGCTTTCATTCAGATATCGTTCAACTGGAGACGGATTCCTGAATGTGACAAGTCACTGTCACGGAAGTGCACCTAGGACCCTTGCCCCTACCGAAGGCTCTTTCACGGAACAAAGCCTGATTTATGTTTGTTCCTCCAAATATCAGGTAAGTCACTCATACCAAGCAAAAAAAAAAAAAAAAAATGTGAAAGAATCTAGGAAAATATCATTTGCAATTAGCAATGCAATTAGCATTGCCTTTTTAGTGGATCCCTCCATTTTTCGATATTTTGTGTAATGTTATATCGTCTATATCACTTCAGTCAATTTTCATGACAACATTATTTGTTACCCCAAGGTTCCACAATTATGTTCTCTTTTCGATTTTACTTTGTTTTGATTATATGTAACCTTATCCTCTTTTACCAATGAAAGTGAAATGTTAATGTTCTTTTCGAAAAATGAAATAAAGTTTGAATTGAATTGAATTGAATTAATGACATACCCTAATCGCCATAAGAGGAACATATAGGTGTCAAGTTCAGCTCACAACACACGCACACACACACACACACACACACACACACACACGTGTACGAGCAAGAGGTGCATTGTGGGGGTTCCATCTTATTTTTCGCTTTATTTATATAGTGAGGCACTGTGGGAGTAAAAATGACATTTTCATCGTGGGAATACTTTGTCCAATGGAGTAAACAAGGGGGTACTCCCACAAGTACCTATTGCTAGTTTGTGTGTAGGCCTACACACCACACACACATACACAATGACGCTTACATAAGTATTTGAGATCACCCCCACCTACAGCCATATACCACATAAATGTACAAACTGAGGCTGAAATTTAATCTGCTTTATTGTTTTAACACTTGACTATTTTATTACACAGTCTAAGTCAAATCAGAATATGAAATCGTAAACACATCAATATGATTTAGAAATGTAAAGAAATCGTGTAAAAAATTTGGAATATCTGTTTTCATAGCGTGCGAATTTTCCAATCTGTCCTCATAACTTTAACAAAATGCAATCCTTATTATCACAGTTAAGATAATAACGGCAGTAATTCTACTATGAACATGGTTATATCCGACATAATTTCCTTGACGCGTTGTGTGAAATGCTTCAGAGAAACTTAGAATACTATAGCAACTGCTATGTAGTATTAGCCTTTTTCAGGGTCCTAAAGCTGTTAGAACTGACAGTCATGAGCAAAGAACAAGAGCCAATGCCGATAGCGTCAGATGAGATCGTGGTTGAGGTCGGCGATGCATGACCGGGACACACGATTCGTATTGAATGATTCAGTCCCAGAATAATAGTTACTTGCTTCGTATGGTGCTCGGCTGATTGGTTGTGATTTTGGCTATCAAACGCTGGGAGAAAAATTCGCTAATTCATCGGAGAACTCTGAGGAATTCGTATAAGTTCCCTTTTATACCATCCGTACTCTGGGTCTCAGTGTAGAGACCAATGGCCTTGGCTCTTCTTGGCAGCCTGAAATTCTCCATTTGCAATCACGTGCCACACGTGCAGCGTCAGTTCCTTTGACAAAGTCTACTCCAGCCTTTCACTGAGAGCGCTTGTTACCACAGAAATTTCTGTAATTATTGATTATTTATTCTGAAGCATTCTCTTATTTTCTTTCTTGTTTACTCCCTCCAGATTTCATTCATAGCTGTGAGACGGACAGGATACGATGTCACATCCAACCCACTCATTGCAATTGACGACATTAGCGTGAGAAGACAAGCTGTTACACCACGTAAGTCTTGGTCGGCCCTCTTTTTTTTTTATACATACTAATATGGCGAAGAGATACAGTCGACGTAACCATTGCGTTTGATTGGTTGTTATCTGTCTAACTCTATGTTGTACGTATATGTAAATGCTCACTCGACACTGACAGTGTACCAATCTTTTGTGTCTTTGTTTACTTAGCAACGGATGTCTCACCTGCCTCTCAAACAAGCACGGCTATTAGTACCGCATTCCGCTCCGACCACACCCATTTCCATCACCCCAACCCTTTCCCCACACCTGAGGCTATCACTAGTCCATCAACATCAAGCAAGCTCCCAGTTACTCCAAGCGAGAGCTATACAGACCATCACAGATCTTCTGTTCACGTGACTTCTATTTCTATTGCATCGTGTAAGTCTTTATCGGCACTTTTTGTTGGTAACAAATAACGAAAAGATGCATTCCGTACAATAAGTACGTCTGATTGTTTGTTTTCTGTCATACTCTATTGTACGTTTGTACTAAGATGCTCACACGGGAGTGTACCATAAATTATCTTCTGTGTCATCGTTCACCCTATATAGTTTACCATATATTTGCTACTATTTTAGCACTGAAATATAAAGCCTATGCATTCATGTTTGGGCATGTTTCCTCATTCTTCTAAATGAAATGCTGATGCTCCTACCTCGCCCTGTCCCCCACCCCCATGTAGATTTTCTTGTCTGCCACTGGTTCAAGCAACCAATTATAGTGACAGTTCCCTCTGCATAGTTTCTGAGTTAATTATTTGCTTAATTGGTAATACTTTAACATTCCCGTCACCCCCAACACTTTTCCCCACATCTGAGGCTATCACGACTCCTTCAATATCACGCAGTGGCATCTTTTTTTTTTTTTTTTTTTTTTTTTTGCCCTGACAATTCGTCCGCGTTGCAAACTGTAAATTGTGTTGCTCTCGTTTTATACATCGCACAAATCTTGTTGATGATTATATACTTTATGGAAAAGAGATAAAATGAGAATAGACAACAATGATTACTATTTTGATTATGTTATCTAATATACATAAAAACAACAAAAAACAAAGCGGTAAAAGGTCATAATTTCAAAAGGAATTGTAGACAAGAAACGAACTAACAGTTTTAAACAGAATAGAAATTGCGAGACAAAGAGGCAGTTAAAAGTTGGAATTAATTTCAAGAAAGGAAATGATAGTTTCAATCGTAATTAGTGACAAATTAGAAATGGAGGATTAACTAATATCATTACCTTACTTTGATTCTTTACGAATTTGAATTAGCAAAAGCATGAAAATTCATTGACTTATGCTGTTAGTACTTCGACGTTCACGAAAATTTACTCCAGTCAGTGCCAGCACGGGGGCTAATGCTTAAAGACATTATTTATCATTTGCAGCTGGAACAAAAACTCAGCCTTATTGCTTCAAAATAGTTCTGAGATTTGAGTTTGGGATACAAACAACCAATGTACAATGTACAATGTTAAATATTGTTCAATATACAAATGTGAACAACAGTTATGATAAAACTGTTTCTAGATTGGACCGCCTGCAGTTATGGTTTAGTAAGAAAAATAGCGATATCTCCTTATATTTTGGCTATTTTGCGATTTTTTTATATGGTAGGACATTTTGTGATACAATAATTATAGACCTACTCATATGCATCAAGTGTGATAACGCAAGCAGTTTTAAAGTTACTGCTCCCAATGGTAAACAATACATTTAAAGCAATAAAATAGAAACAGCATGACAGTGAGATATTGCGAAATACTGCTTCTTTCGAATTGAACCATAATGGAAACGTCAATTTTGCATGCGCTGTAAAATCAAGCTGCAACCGATAGTCATATATGTATTCACAATCGATATCCAGATGCTCCTAGCCCGGTCATCGTCGCTTTGGTGACCATCGTCGTAGTGATAGTTGCCGTTGCCATGGTTGCACATGTAGTCCTGTTTTACCGACGTCGAACGTGTCGAATGGGGTGAGTGTTCTCTCGGCTGCGCCTAACTCATGGGGCGGGGGGGGGGGGGGGGGGATAAAAGACATTTGGTTATAACGAATTTCAATAGCAGGCATCGTGTGTAGGAAAATCAATAATGTATACTGCCAATTGATTGTAGCAAAGAAAACCTGTATGACAATGCCAATAACTCTCCCATGAACACAGTGAAATGATTGTTGAATATCCGCTAGTCATTGTTTTGAAGAAAAAAAAAGAATCTCGAAATTTTTGTCATTCACGGTATAGTGAGTGGTATAATACACAACATGCTTTCTTATAGCAACATTTTCTGGAAAAATGGGTAACATTATTGTGCTGATTGATCAATTAATGTAAGTTATGCATCCTTCCAGTTTTATTTTCCGGAGCAGAACAGGAGGAAAGGAAGAAGAATGAACATGAATGAAAGTTAAACAATTATGAATAGCCACTTAAGTCTTAGATCACCTAATCATTGCAAATTTTGTGAAATCATTAACTCTCCATACAAGTTCTAATAAAGTTGTCTTACTCATGTGCATCTTCTATCCTCGTGTGAGTCACTTTTGCAGGAGAAGATCACCGAATCCAAGTCCCGCCCGACGGTTGGATTCTGGTGGCAACGTCCATGGTAATCCCACTTTCTCAATTCCTGAGTTTATAATACCTGAAGAGAACGGACCAGATCATGCGTTCTTTTCCCACGACGTCGTTCTGGAGAGGACGGCGGTTCAGTGTGGTTCACTAAACAATGCAAGTGCATGCGGCGCCGCAGACGATGTTACCTATAATACTATTGATAGCGTTAATGTGATGCCGTTATATGAAATGACCAAGTATAACAAGACAGTAATTACAGCTCTTCACAGCGAGGAGGAATACAATTCTCTGGTGCGTGCGTTTAACACCAGATCAGAGCAGCATGATCAAGGAAAGTTTGGTACAAACCAGCCGGGCAATGGACCAATGGACACTAGTGACGAGTATCAAACTCTTGCACAAACCGACACGCCTGACTTAACGTGCTTAAAGACACATGCGAAGGCGACTGGGTACAATGCGATATCGAAGGCTGCACGAAATTATGGCAACGAGGGTGGATCAGCCACAGAACATCCTCTATACCAGAATCTGTGAACAGATCAGGCGATTTGTTCGATGGCGATTATTATGACGTTTTCATAGAGGCACTTCCATCGGAAACACACCAGGAGAGTCGTATCACCATGGCGATGACGATTCGTCGTTATGTGGATGCGAGTAACTATTAATCGGTGGTGATGTTTGACATTGGTTGGTTGCAAAACAGTGCTCCAACCCAGCATGAACTACTGAGCAGCAGTGGCGTAGATTGACTCTTTGATTACCACTGATGGGGACTGCCCAGCTGCGTAAGATTTTAGTTGCATTTCAGAGCGGTTTGAATGGGGTTAAACTATTCCGTTGTATTGTCCTGCATGATTAATTTCGTTGTCTTACTTCATGCCCAAAGTCAGCGACAGCTGTCTGGTCTAGAGAGAGTGTCTTGACATAAACCTGTTTGGAGTTCTACGAAACCACCCGTAAAAACAAGAAACTTTGCTTCTATTTCAAGGTACATAAATAATGATTAAAAATATCCACTGTGCTTGGTCAGGGCAAGGGAACTGGTGCAATACGGAATCATTTTACAGACATCTACAATAAGATATGTGTGTGTGTGTGTGTGTGTGTGTTTGTATATATTTGTCATGAGGAGACGCGTTGTGGACGTAGTTTTCATTCATTTATGCCCTGTTGGAAGTTTTCGACTTTGGAGAAGCTTAATGGATTAACGAAGATAAATCTTGCCAGGTAGATATGGCAATTTTCATGATCTTAGGTCTTAACACGTTTGACGACCAGCTTCAAGACTTTCCTCCAACTCCGTTCAATCTGAATTGTAGCATTCATAGGTTACTGCAATACAAGAAATAATTATCTTTGTCAATATCGTATTAAAACAAGAACGTCGCCGAAAGCTCATTATCTCTTTAAATGTCCGTAGAGATGATTAGGTCTACTTCCGAAACTAAAATGGTACTTACGTCGCTGGATATTTCTAAACATAGTATAAACAACTTCAAACAGTTTGATACCTTCATATGTTTAGAAGAAATACGTGTTTTCTTTCTAACAATTTTGTATATGGGTGAGAATTTTGAACGATGTACAATTGCCAATTTTCGTACCTTATGACATTCTTTCCCTTAGAACACGCCAGGATGATCTAAGAAACCAGATTTTTTCATGTCATCTCAAAGATTGGTAAATTTCCTTTCAGGAAATATATGGTTTGGTTGACTTTTGCCTGATATTTTTCATTTCACAAGGACTTAAAGCGTAAAAATACGGTAAAAACGCTATTTTCGCAATAATTTTTGTTTTTCAAACTAATGATGTGCATTTTTAATTGTACGTGGCATCTTATATCTGACCATGTCCTGGATTTGACATATCATGGGTATGTACCACAACATTATAAGAACTTTATGAGCACGTATAAAATTACAGAGAACAATTAAAATATCAAAGTCCTAAACAGACGAACGTCCGTGATGCTTTTATTTCTATCGCTGCTGCAAATTCTACTTTGTTGTCCCAACTGTAACGTATACGAAAATTTGGTGTTCCACCTAATGAACATATCCTGCAAAAATTGTACGTCTGCTGGCTGTACATGGGACGTAATATTCTTTTATGCAAAATTATACTCAGTTTTCGTCACGGACGTGCTTCCGCTATTTTCTAATAAAGATCGTAGCCCATGAAACGTTATTGGCGATATTGTTCTGAGTCGTAATCAACTAAGATCTAGCAACACGATAATATGCTTGTTTTGAGTTTCTGTCCATCCTTTGTCAAATAGGAACCGAAATTATATTTTTAGACGAACCTCCAAGAAAAAAAGAACGTCCGTGATGATTAAAACGTTTTCGAGTGGGACACCATCTTGCTTTGATGGCGAAGGTGCATTTTACCTTTGGCTCTCTAGCCGAGGAGCTGCATGCCATTTTTGGAGCGGACTGAGGTTCGTCCGCAGTTTTTGGACCATGCAATTCACCAAAAACCAAGCAAATAATTAATATTTTCTCTGAAAATTCACCTCCTGATCCCCCTCTGAGCAATACATATGTTTTAAGGATGTCAAATTTCTTATAATTTGCATTGACAATACCTTTTCAAAATTTTGAAAGAGTTAGGAAGGCTATGGTACTCTCTGCCAATTAGTTATCCGTCCTGGAACATGACCCTAGTAGTAGAGCGAAAGTCCGTGATAATTCCAGAGAACGTCCGTGACGTATGCAATCCCTCCGATAGGGATAACTTGTCCCGAAAGTATCCTGTATTCTTTAAAACTTTTGGCTCGAATAGCGACAAATAAAGTTTTACAAAGTAGAAAATGAGTTTAGAGGAGTAGTTTCGGAATTTTTAAGGCGTTATGTGATCATGATGAACAAACAATTGAAAATTTACTTACAATTTTACGTTTGTTTTCCCTCTAATTATACCAAAAAACAGCTAAACACTTAAAACAAAGTTATAGGAAACTGGAATGTTGCGTAATCTGCAAATTCTGTGCGTTTAAATTTCTTTCTAATGAGGTTCTGGAGACAATTTGTACTGTTACAGGTTCTGAAAGTTTCGCTCACGGACGTTCTGTCCGAGAAAGGAAATTTCTGACAATTACAAATATATCACTGCACATAAGATCAATGTTAGTTGAAAATATTACCAAATCACTGAGCCGCTCATACCCGAAAGTGAATAGCGTTCAGCACTCAATTTACCTGTAATAACAAACGGAAAACGTTTTTTTCACGGATGTTCGTTGGTTGAATAAGTCAGTGGATTACATAGTAGGAGAAAGAGGATCAGTGCCACTTTTTAGTGACAGGTGCTCTAAGTGTTTATCTTTTGAGTATGGTAGCTGCCGTCTCAAACAGAACACATCCAGTTTTGGTCTCCATAACGGACGTTCGCTGTAATTGTCATGATATTAAATGCCTTAATTCATTCTTATTTTTCTCTTCATGACGATTTTTCTCTCATTCCCTCAATAGCCTGAACATGCTGCGACCAAACAGAAAAAAAAAAAAAACCAAAACAAATCCGAAAAGAGCTACGCAATCACATTAAGGATAATGACGGAAGAAGTCTGCAATGAGCATGTGTTGAATAAGAAACGGAAAAGTTTCAAAAGGACGTGGAAGCAGTTGAATGAAAATGACTGAGAAACAGAGAAGGGATCGAGCTCCAACACACAGAGGAAAGAAATGCCAGTGCACTCCCGTTATACCAAATTCCTCTGGAGAAGTTTTTTGTTTGTTTGTTTATGTTTTTTATTCATCGAAATGCCGTCACAAGCGAACAAAAATCATGCAGTATACAATTATTGTCTGATGAAAACACACAAATCCTCCGCTTATCATCACATTGTGTTGTTTTATACTCATCAATGAAAAGCAATATTCATTTGTAATTTTTTCAAAGATTTTTTTCTTCATTTCACATTTAAGAGACAGAGAGATCGTCAATTTGTTTGTGCTTTTGTGCTTACTTTGAAAACACATGTTAAAAAAAGTAATGATTAAGAATAGGTTTAAGGTTGCACTTTGATACGTTCGCTCTTCCAAAGATTCGTTACTCCGATGTCCAAAGGTTTGTTATTCCAAAATGAAAACAAAAAATGTAGTTAATTCAGGAGGTTTGTTATTAGAAATGTTCTTCGAAAAATAGATATTAAGGATCATTATTTTTAGGTCCGTTCTTCTAAAAGTAGAATGGGCCTGATATTCGTTTAGGTGAAAACGGTTATTATGAGGTTTTGAAATTGGAGGATTTTAGTTGTTAACTTGTTTCTCCACATTTGGATAAGCGAACATAATTTTTCATGTTCCAATTGATAAACCTTCGGTTAACCTTCGGAGATTCCTAGCATTTACCGAATAAAAAAGCTTCATAGTTATACGAACTCTATCAATTTTCGTATTGACAAACTGTATGAATAACGAGCCTCCGAAATGACGCGCTACAAAAGGTTTTTTTATAACAAACCATATTGTATAATATCGAAGTCACAAACATCCATCCAAGTTATATGGACTTATTGTGTCTTGTTATGACGAAACTTCGCAGTATCGAACCTATTATCATTTCTGACTAAAATAATAACACAAATTCTCCTCGGTAACAGTGTGTAACACAAGGAGCAAACACAGAGGGATTTCTTCCTAACGTATTCGTTTGCCCTCCCCAGCTAAACTTCGTATTTCTATAACGGAGCACATTTCTGTTGTTTTTCTATGTTAATTCTTTGTCATGATTTTAGCTGTGACCATGTTCGTTATATAAAAAGCAAATTTTGCATTGTAGACTTTATATAACAAGTTTAGGACCTGAATATTTATATACTTCATGATAACGAAATTTTGATAAATATATTCGTTCTCAAGGATGGACTACGTCACTAAGATTACACGTACGTTTGTACGTGCATTTACGAGAGATGGAAAAACTGTTTTCTTTGATTTATTAGTATGAGAAGATAAACAAGCTTATATAATTGAGAATTGGTAATATCTATTCAGGATTTTGCAGAGGAGTTTGTTTTCGACATGAAATTGCTGTTTGTTGTGAGTAGAATGCGTTTCCAACTCAAGAGAGCTGCATTGTTCAATATCTTGTTTGTTCCGAACGTCCGTGAGCTACATGCGAACCTCCGTGATGAAAACTATGCTATGTTAGTTGGATTATAGAGACTGCCCAGATGAGATACATTTTAAAAAGGTATATTATTATTTGGGAGTGAGGATTGAAGTATGGGATAGTGAAATAAGAGGTGAAAATATTGAGTTTCTGTAAAATGCGCGTAAAGTTAAGAAAGTGTTTAGCGGAAGAGCAATATTTCCACAAAAATGTAGAATTTAGTTAAATCATCAGTTGTCTACCATTACGTACAGGTTAAGAGTACAAGCTTAATATTCTGCAATTACGTACACATGTCCCTTAAGATATTTCGTTAGGATTTTGAACTGAATCAGATCTTTGGAAACTATGTTAAATGGTATTCAAATGTATGTGCAGTACTATTCCTCACGGACGTTCGCTGCTCTGGACATGGTAAACTTCAGTGGTGAATAAAAACTTGTTCCTGTGGGAAAATCCTAGTATAATTGGGTTCGTATTAAAGCTTGAGTTATACTCTTTCAGGTAAGATGAATGATTTGGAGAATTTCCTACTTTTTAAATTTTGCCTTGTTTTGGCTCAATTGTACATCGTTCAAAATTCTGACCCATATATATATATATGAAGGGGTCGGTGCAATATAGTGCTAGCCCACACAATAGTCATTTCGAGATAATGGCTGTTGAATGTTTGGAAAGTCCATTCATTGTACATTAATAAAACATGAATGCATGCATTTTTACAATCTTATTGGTTGAATTCTAATATGATATTTTCAAGGATGTTAGAGTGAAGGATAAGGATTATGAAAATGCATGTAGCACTTTATTGCACCGACCCCTTCATATATATAATATGGAGGTCCCTCCATGGTATATGATAATTGTTTTCTGTCGTTCTTGTGTTTCTTTTTTTAAAGCTGCAAACCTCTGTCTATGGGTGACCTTATCATAGGAAACTCATTAAAATATGTTTGCCGATTCTTTTTTCGTATTATATCCATATACTGATTGTATTGTATTTAGTTTGTCACTGTTTCTGTAATGGCGGGTGTTGAATAAGTTTTGAGCTAAGGTTGATCAATAGTCATGCAACATTGACTAGATTTGCACTTTCTTGTCATGAATTCAAAACTATGAAAATGCATTGAGTTGCTTAAATCACATCACATCCACATAAGTATGTAATTCAAGAGTTTTTTTTTTTCGCAAAGTGATGCTTTCCTGGCGAAGGATCAGTTTCAGGTTTATAAAAAGGCTGTAAGATTGGATAAATATTTAGTGACTCAGATGGTTTGCATACAAAAAAAAAAGGTATCCAAACCGTCATACAGATTGGCAAACTTGAGTTTAAGAACACAGCAGAATCGAAGAATCGACGTTAAATAATATTGTACTGCGATTTTGTATAATTTATATATAACATGTGCACGTTTACTAGTTGATATCCATTTGAATGTATGCAACGTATATAACAGAACAGGGATGTCTTGGTATCATACTGTATATTAATTTTTATCACGATGTTTAGCACGCCCATACATTTGCATCGCAGATTTTTGCCCTTAATATTAAACATGGAAGGATCTCATCAAGATTTTGACACAGAAGTAGTACTTTTAGTCTAGTGATACAACCTTTGCATGGAATTTTGCACGTAAACTCTGCATGTTGTTATTCATTCTCTTTAAAGTTATTCACATTATTATGAATTACAAGTTACCTGCAAGAACAAACATCGAATATGCTCTATTACTAAATACCGAATGCACGACAACTTCCGATTTTCTTAGTGTGTCAATGGTTTGCATTTTAAGGAATAATATTGCGAATATGGGATAACCCCCTTTGCAGTCGTATAGAGTGGATTTCACTGTCATCACGCGTCACGAAGGGAAGTTGTAAAATTCAAGGTTGGTTTAATTATGTGTGTTTTATATCCTATTGATACAAAATATTGAATGGGTTAGTCAAATACCGGCTAGTGATTGGCTAAACACAGTCACGTAATGGAGGTACATTCGTTATGTTCACCCATGGGCGAACATTCTTGTAATGTTCTCCCATGGGAAGACATTTTCACGTAAACGGACAGACAGAAGGCATAGGACCGCGCGCGCGCACAGTGAATTTGGCTCTGCGCCAGCGAGCGATCGAGTACGTGCGTTGTGCTGGTGGTTGACGTTGCAACGTATTTGACGAATTTGACTAACCCATACAATCAGTGGCGTATCTAGGGAAAACGGCGCCCGGGGCAAGCGCGAAAATTGCGATCCTAATTTCTGAAAAAGTGTTCAACCCAACCCCATCCCGGTAGGGACTTTAAACCAAGTGCACATGATATGCTTTTTCAAGCACTTAAAAGGGGTCTTTTGAGAGTGATTTAAATGTAATGAATTTTGATAAATTTTGGCGAGCGAGCGCAGCGAGCGAGCCGAAAATTTTTGTATTTCAGCTTACAAAACATGGAATTCTTATCATTTTTTTGCTTATCAAATCTTACAATTCTAATCAAGATATAGTGACGGCCTGATAGATAACGATTTATACGTACAAACTGAGGACTTTAAAAAATACTCTAAATTAGTACGCGCGAGTGAGCCGAATTTGTATATTTCCGCGTCATCATCACGTTTTGTTCTTATCACTTTTTTATATATAAATTTTGGCGAGCGAGCGCAGCGAGCGAGCCGAAAATTTTTGTATTTCATCTTACAAAACATGGAACTCTTGTCATTTTTTGCTTATTAAATCTTACAATTCTAATCAAGATATAGTGACTACCTTATAGATAACGATTTACTGTATACCAACGAACAGAGGATTTGAAAAAATACTCTATTTTATAGTACGAGCGAGTGAGCCGAAATTTGTATATTTCCGCGTCATGATTACGTTTTGTTCTTATCTTTTTTGACTTTTTTTGCGCCCCCCCCCTGTATGTTCGAAACCATTTGGGGTCCTCTTGATCCAATCGTTTCAGAACGAATGAAATTGCAGCTGCTGCTCCGAGTAACATTTTTCCTGCTAAATATAAAATTATATGTGTGAACACAATAGACATTGTCATTTTGTCCGCGTCATCGTCACGGGGTTTTTGTTTTGTTTTGTTTTTTTTTTTGACAAATTTTGGCGAGCGAGCGCAGCGAGCGAGCCGAAAATTTTTGTATTTCATCTTACAAAACATGGAACTCTTGTCATTTTTTGCTTGTTAAATCTTACAATTCTAATCAAGATATGGTGACGGCCGTATAGACAACGATTTATACCAACAAACTGAGGACTTGAAAAAATACTCTAAATCGTACGAGCGAGTGAGCCGAAATTTGTATATTTCCGCGTCATCATTACGTTTTGTTCTTATCTTGTTTGATTTGTTGTTGTTTTTTGCGCCCCTCCCGTTGGCGCCTTCTTTTGATCAGAACTAAAGATATTGCATTCGCTGCTCCGTGAAACATTTTGCCTGCTAAATATAAAATGACATGTGTGATCACAATAGACATTGTCATTTTGTCCGCGTCATCATCACGTTTTGTTCTTACCTTCTTTTTTATATAAATGTTGGCTATCGAGCCGAAAATTTTGTATTTCAGCTTACAGAACAGGGAATTCTTTTGTGAACACAATAAACATGGTCATTTTGTCCGCGTCATCATGTTTTGTTTTTATCTTGTTTGATTTGGTTTTCTGCCCCCCCCCCCCCCCCCTTTCCGGGCGAGTTTTCTTCTTCTTCTTCTTCTTCTTCTTCTTTTCTTTTTTTTCTTTTTTTTCCCCTTCTTTTTCTTCGTTTTTCTTTTTTTTCTTCTTCTTCTTTCTTTTTTTTTTCGTTTTTTGCGCCCCCTAGGAGTGGCGCCCGGGGCACGTGCCCCCCTTGCCCCCCCCCCCCCCTAGATACGCCACTGCATACAATATAACAGATGACGACTTTTGTTGTCGGGAACATGTACCAAACGTTCCTTCCTCAGGGTTTGAAATGCTATTTTGGGAGGCTGTAAGTGCCACGACTTCGTCTCGGGAATTATAACCTCCCTCAATAGCATTTCAAACCCTTCGGGTGGAACATTCGGTATGTTCCCTCCCCCGCCAGTTATCATCTATATAATGTTATTTCGGATTTCAATATTTAAACGCAACACCACATCCAGCAGTCACTTACGATATCATGAGCTCATGCTAAATTAAAAGTGCCAGACTGGTGTGTGTATGTTGCCAACCGCTAGAGGCAGAGAGGGGCACTATTATAACATAGTATTTATATTCAAATGTATATAAGGCACAGAAAAGCGTAATAATTTTCTTTAATAATAAAAGCATGATCAGTACATCGGGGGAAGGGTGCATTTCATGAAGCGTTTTTGCTGAAAACAAATGTCGATTAAATTTGGTCTGATAGCAGATGCAAGGATTTCAGTACCTTATAAAACGTTATATTTAGTGGGATGATTCTGATACTCGTACCGTACGCCTCTGTCAACTTAAATGTATATCGGACTAAACTTTTCATCATGAAATGCCCCCCCCCCCTCCCTTCACTTCCAGAGTGCCGAGAATCCTCCGGCGAGGAAGGTTTTGTCAAGAAAAAGTTCTACCTTTGCAGTAATTATATAAATCCTGAAGAGACATCACAAACAGTTTTACTCAAAAAAGGTTCGTAAAAATCTCACTATTATTTCACAATACATCGAATATAATCATTAGCAATAGACAGTTGATAGATATAGTTTTCAACATCTGACACAAGTCCTTGCAACACACTCATGAGCGAAGGTTTCCATCTTACAAGTGTATGCTGTTCCAAGAAAAAAAAACACCCTAAAACTACTCTACTTCCTTTCAAAACTTTTGCCCATATATGAGTTTCACAACTTTCCACTTGATATAATGGGATTCAGGTTTCATCTTTCTCAATTACCCATTTGATAATCATTTATCAATTTGAAGTGCTTTGCAGCTGCTGTCATCCCATGACAGGTGTAAAGCCCCGATATGATATTCAAATCCCCAGCAAGCCATCATCTGTAAGTTTTAAATTATTGTGTTGTATGTGATAATGCGCACGCTAACAAACATAAATGGGTAGAGGTATGAGTATTTACGGGGATAGTTCAAGTTCTGAAAAGACCAATAACTTGATAATTTATAGCAATACAATTATCTAGGTTATATTGAATCTAAAGTAAAATGTAGAGTATCATCTTGCTAACAGTGAAATATGACATCCGGAATACATACAGCCGGATAGTAGACAAAGCCAAACGAGACGTTCCATATGTCTTACTTTACGCGATTGGACTATAGTCACTTCATAGTGGGTGCTCATACAAAGTTTACGTTCTCTGTCAAAGATGGTATAATCATAGTCAGTCATAAGCGTGAAAACTAATTGATTTTCGTTAATAAAACGGTATACTGAGTAGCAAACACTGGGATTGGTTTTGATTGCATCTATTCGTTATACCAGATGCTCAATTGGGGAGGTTTGAAATGAAATGAAGGTTAAAGTTTAAATTCATCACAGCAGTTCTTTGAATCTACCCATTTACATTCTGACTTTCTAGAAGTACGATATTCATATGTATAACTTTTCTCTTGCTATGACATTTGAACAAAGATGTGTAGAATTTCCCTCTAAGAGGCTAAGAATCGAAAGTACAAAATATGTCATCATAAAACGTTCAGATGAATAATCCTCGGATCAATCAAAGTGATCATACCGATTATATGCAACCATGCCACCAGTGAGACACAAGTCTCGGTACTGCTGCCTTCGGCTTCGTCTCACGTCGACTGAGATTGTCAGCACTGCAATTCAATTCAATTCAATTCAATTCAATCATAGTTGATTTCCAAGCGACGAAAATCAAAACAAAACATGCGGAAAATAAATTCAATTATGGAAATTAGTGATCCACTAAAAAGCAAAGCTTGTGGGACATGGATCGCTAGATAATTAATGAGTAAACAATATATTATTCAAAATTCTTTATAACTTTTGCATTTAATATATATTATTCAAATCATCTGCTATCAGACCAAATGTGTTCGACATTTGTTTTTCAGCAAAAACGCTTCATGAAATGCACCCTTCCCCCGATGTACTGATCATGCTTTTATTATTAGAGAAAATTACGACGCTTTTCTGCGCCTTATATGCATTTGAATATAATTATGTTATAATAGTGCCCCTCTCTGCCTCTGATAGGGGACCTTTCGATGAAAAAAAGGGGAGGGGGCGAAAGAGGTTTCTCTTTTCTGGTGACGAAGTTAATTCTCGAATTCATCAAATAAACCTCGCATTCAAAGAGCACTCTATATCTCAACAGGCAGTTAATTTCATTAGCTAAATTGAACACTGAATCGTTCAAATACTACATATAATTGATGAATATTATTGTTTGCATTCTGTTTGCATGAAGTCCTCATGCGACCCTAATGACAAGACTATTAAAGCGATAATTCCACAAAATTACATCGAATTAGGCACTGAAAAATTCACATTATGTGTCACGAACTTTTTGTTACTATGACAAAGTGTGTATTGTTCCTTTTCTTCTTATAATACCATTCCTGCATACATTTTACATTGTTTTCTACCCCTTTCCAGCTGGATGACGGTCAAACTGGCACATGTACAGCAACGGCGTAAATCCGTACTGAGGAGTGGGGGGGGGGGGGATGGTCACCATCACCACGATTACAAGCCCATAACCGGACCGGCGCCCCCTTTGGGGGGAGGGGGGGGGGGGGGGGGGAGAAGCTTGGTGTCCCCCCCCCCCCCCCCCCCCCCACACACACACAATTTACATGGATCGGATGTCTCACTCTTTTGCATGAAATATAAAGTGGGAGAAAAGTGGCAGCAACAACAGGAAGACTTTTTGTTCTTGTTGCTTTTTTTTTTTTGCTTGTCAGATGACTTTCGGCGGAAAATCAGACCTTAAAAGTATGAAAACATTTTCTTTTTTGAAATATCTGTGAGAGGGAGCGGAACGACCGAACGGGGGGAGGGTGTGTATCCCTCTCCCACACGAGGAAGATTTTGCATTTTCAGACCTGAAATTCACCGATCTGGTGCTCACTTTTGGTGAAAATTTTCTTTTCTTTTCTTTAAAAAAAAAAAGAAAATGAAATATTCACAATATATTATTGAATGACAAAATCGTGGTATTTCAGCTCCTGCTCCGCCTGTGCGACATCACTGTGAAGGCCCACTAAATAATGGGGCCTATCATCGGCGTAGACAGGATTTGATCTTAGGAGGAGCGGTTATGTGAGGGAACGAATCAAGCGGGGGGGGGGGGGTATGGTAGGGGGGTTTCCCCCTCCCACGGTGAAATCTTTTTGCATTGAAAATTTTGACATTTTTCAGTCCAAAAACTGCCGTTTGTAGCTATACTCTTCGCTTTGGAAATTAAGGTGGGGGGCACACTGGACGCAACTGCTGTCAATCACTGGCAGCAACATCAGGAGAATGGCATAGCGATTAAATGCGAGCGAGCGGAGCGAGCGAGCTTGAAAATTTTGACATTTTACAGTCTAAAAACTGCCGTTTGTAGCTATACTTTTTCGCTTTGGAAATTAAGGGGGGCCGCACCAGGCGCAACTGCTGTTAAGCACTGGCAGCAACATTAGGAGAATGGCATAGCGGTTAAATGCGAGCGAGCGAAGCGAGTGAGCTTGAAAATTTTGATATTTTACAGTCCCAAAAACTGTCCTTTGAGGCTGCATTTTTTCGCTTTGGAAATTAAGGGGGAGGGGGGCGCACCGGGCGAAAACTGCCGGCAATTACTGGCAGCAACATCAGGAGAATGGCATAATGATTAAATGCGAGCGAGCGAAGCGAGTGAGCTTGAAAATTTTGACATTTTCCAGTCCCAAAAACTGTCGTTTGTGGCTGTATTTTTTCGCTTTGGAAATTAAGGGGGCGCACCGGGCGAAAACTGTTGGCAATTACTGGCAGCAACATCATTCAACGGCGTAGGCAGGATTTCATCTTAGGGGGGCGGTTAGTCTGCGAGGGAGCGAAGCGACCGAGCCCGAGCGAGCGGAGCGAGCGAGGGGGGGGGGGGGAGGGTGTGGGAGGGGGTGTCCCCCCTCCCACGGTAAGAACTTTTTGCATTTTGATGTTGTAAATGGTGCAATTTGAAGCATGTTTTTGCGCGTTTTATGGACGTGAAACAGTCCCACTTGTTTAAGGTAGCATTTTATTTTGATGTAGATTATTATTGAACAATTTGCCTATAAAATGGTATGATTTAAATACACTTCTTGTATTAATTCTTTTCACTGAATATCATGAACGCGACTGAACCCAAGTGAGCGGAGCGAGCGAGGGAGGGGGGGGGGGGGGAGGGTGTGGGAGGGGGGTGTCCCCCCTCCCACGGTAAGAACTTTTTGCATTTTGATGTTGTAAATGGTGCAATTTGATGCATGTTTTTGCGAGTTTTATCGACGTGAAACAGTCCCACTTGTTTAAGGTAGCAGTTTATTTTGATGTAGATTATCATTGAACAATTTGCCTATAAAATGGTATAATTTAAGTACACTTCTTGTATTAATTCTTTTCACTGAATATCATGAACGCGACTGAAGCGGCTGGAGGGGAGGGTGTGGGAAGGGGGTGTTCCCCCTCCCACCGTAAGAACTTTTTGCATTTTGATCTGGTAAATGGTGCAATTTGATGCATGTTTTTGCGCGTTTTGTCGACGTGAAACAGTCCCACTTGTTTAAAGGACAAGTTCACCTTCATGGACATGTGGGTTGAGTGAATGCAGCAATATTAGTAGAACACATCAGTGAGAGTTTGAGCAAAATCGGACAATCCGTTAAAAAGTTATGAATTTTTACAGTTTCTGCTCAGTCACGGCTGGATGAAAAGACTACTAGAGCTTTTGATGTCACATGAGTACAACGATATCAAGAAAGAATAAAGAAAATTCAACATATTTCCATATTTCTCGCATAACAAAAGAACACTCGACCTCTCTCTTTCAGAAGGCAGGGGGAATAATATTACCCTTAACATACGTCAGTAGCAAGTCGAAGAAAGGTGCACTTTATTCAAAAACTAAAGTTTTGTGAAATTCTCTTTTTATTTTCCTTATATAGTTGTACGCATGTGACATCATACACTGTAGTAGTCTTCTCTTCCAGCAGTGACTGCGCAGGTACTTAAAATATTCGTAACTTTTGAACGGATTGTCCAATTTTCCTCAAACTTTCATTGATGTGTTCTACTAATATTGCTGCATTCTCTCAATCCTTATGTATATATGAAGGTGGACTTGTCCTTTAAGGTTGCAGTATATTTTAGTATAGATTATTATTGAACAATTTGCCTATAAAATGGTATCATTTAAATAATCTTCTTGTATTAATTCTTACACTGAATATCATGAACGCTGTCTGTTCAGCAATCAAACAGAAACAGCATGCACACGAGGTTGTAGATAGGGGCATATCCCCTCCCACACGAAGGTGATTTTGCGTTTTCTGACCTGAAATTCAGCGATCTGGTGCAAATTTTTGGTGCAATACTTTTTCATCGAACTGTTAAAATCACGGAATTTAGCTCTTATTCCGAATGTGCAGGCTTACTTCGTTCCTTCGGGTGTTCGCGTTCGCGTCGGGTGGTCGCGTTACCCGACATTTCGTAGATTAGGTGTCCTAATATACGAAGGGTCGGGTAAGGAGGGGTAAAATAATCACAATTTAATACAGAATAGTCCTTGACATAAGGCTGATCGTTTAACGCGACTATACGTAAAAAAAGTGTCATTCAAGTGACGAAGTATCGGGTGAATGAGGGACGGCGAAACCAGTGAATAAATCAAAGCAAAAGACATTAAACAGGTCACAAAATAGCACAAAAATGGCAATAACAAATAAAAGAGTATAAAATATCCACAGAAACATAATTCTATGGCTAAATAAAACAATAGCATTACAGGATGGAGAATATGAATATTTAAACTTCCGATCAAAACAGCAAATCTAAAGCGTTAGATAATTGAGAGTTTTATTGCAAAACGCGCGCTAACTCCATTCTTGTTAATTTGATTGATTGATTGATTGATTGACTGATTATTGTCCACTCTGGAAATTCTTTGTACATCGGATATCACAGCAAAATAAACATTAAATACATCACAGGTATACACCACAAATATATCACAGAATACGAATGAAACTAACTCATACTAACATGCAATATATATGCCATAGCATATGCAGGACTCCACACTAACTTTTATCTTTGGCGGCCCGATCGACTGAATTTTTATTTTTTTGTGGCTCGAAAGTAAAATCTGGTGGCCCGAAAAAAAAATCAAGAAATACTAAATCGGTCCTACTAAACAAAAAGAAATATTAAGTATTACTGAAGTGATACAGGTACCCATGGCATGTCTGAAATAAATGAACAAAAAATTCAATCATATTACCTTTATTCTGAATTCTAAGATTTAGCAAATGGGCTTATAGATTAGTATAAAAGTTGATGCCTATATTAAGTGGTCAAAACTTACGTTTGAAATGATAAAGTGGGAGCATTGCAGATATTGGTAAACATTCGACATCAGACTTTTATTTTACCATCAAACGCCGCTGAATGCTACTGTTATTTCGAAATGTAATAGCAAATATCCGACATTTATTTTAGCATTGTATGGAGAAGAATGTTACTGCTATTCCGAATAAAACGTCAAAGCAAATATTCGACATTCATTTCAGCATCTTCCGGAGCCGAATGTTGTCCTTATTTATTTTCAAGCGCAAAATCAAATATCTGACATTAATTTTAGCACCCTACGAAGCTGAATCTTACCGTTATTCATTTCTAAAAGTACAAGCAAACATCCGACATTAATTTTATTTTAGTATCATACGGAGTGGAATATTACCGTTATTCATTTCCAAAATAAAAGCAAGCATCTGATATTTATTTTGGCATCTTACGGAGCCGATTGTTACCGCTGCCCATTTCCAAAAGTAAAAGGCAAACATCCGACTTTTTTTTTCTTTTTTTTTTTGTGGCTCGATCGGGACACCGGTAACTATGATGTAGATTCTGATCATATCTGAAAAGAATTCAATCTTTTCAGCCAAACAACACAAGCATTCGCAGTGATCTGAAAGAATGTCTCCATAAATGATACTATGTGGTTTTGTACAATAAAGGACGTAAGTTATCCTGAAATAGGTCCCCACTCCATTCACCGCCATTCAGTTACAAACTGTACACGTACATATTATGTATACAGTATTTCGTCATAGTGCAGCCGGTGGCTGCTATCAACCTCCATAGACTTTGCACATGGTAGACACTCGCACCTGTGCTAGAGGGGACCGATATCACGATTCAGCCCGATAAAGTCCATGGAGGTGGTATGAGCTGGCTGTCACCAGCAGTGAAGAAATGAGTGGAGACAGAAACCACGATAATGCCGATAACGATGTTGTCACAGTCAAGACGTTCAGATAGAACAGGAAGGAACAGATCGTTGTAATCCACGAGTCGAGACGATTAAAACTTTCGCCGCACATAATACTGTACAATATGAATGACCGTCCATTGAAACCTGCATTATCACTCTATCGCACGCGAGCGTATCGCTTTGCCATAGTTATGCACGGCGAGCATTATGTGCTGCTAGCCTTGTGTACAAACGCTCGTGATAATTTTTTCAGAGTAAAAACGTAGGAATACAATCGCGTATTCGGAGATAAAACACGCGATCGTTCGTAAATTTGCACTAGCTTTTTCTCGAAGATTCGGGTAAGCTGTACCCGATACTTCGTAAATAATAGGGGTCTAATTCTCAAATGCTCCACCCGACCCTTCGTATATTAGGGCATATAATCTACGAAAGGTCGTGTATCGCGACCACCCGACCCGAACGCGATCACCCGATGAAACGAAGTAAGCCGAATGTGCACCATCTGTGTGTATGTATAAAGTCTAGTGAGGTAGAGCTTAGGGGAAGGGGGATTTCCCCTCCCGCTCGCGGAGCTTTTGCGTTTTTTCAGAATTGAAATAAAGCGATCTGGGTATAGCCACAGTCTACTTCTATGCATGGCGGAAGGGGGGGGGGGGGGAGGGGCGGGCGAGCAGGGAGAAGGCCTGGGCGAGTGTTATCTCCACCCTTCCCTTCCGATGGAGCTTTTGCCCTTTAAGGTTGAAATTGAGATATCTCGTATACGCACATTTGATGGAATCAACATTTTGGAAATCACACACATACACACACACATACACACACACACACACACACACACATAGTCCTAACTATAGCAACGTCTTAATTACACGAACTGTAGTCTTGCAGACTGTAATATATTGTTGTTAATATGGGGATCTGGAGGGGGGGGGGGGGTTCTGTGTCATTTTGTCTTGTGTTTCTTGCACCTTGTGAAACTATTTGATATTGGTAGTATACCCTATCAACTGCCTATTATAGAAAAAAAAATGAAATAAGCATAATGTCAAATCTTGCCGGGATATTAAAAGAGGGAAATCCACTGCTCTGGATTGTAATAACAATGGTGCCATTAGACAAGAAAACGTGAATAAATTCTTGGTCATTTTCCGCAAGAACTTTACGAATCACCTATCCTTACGATATGATGCACCTGTAGTATTGTGTTTCTTGCACCTTATGAGATTACTCATAAAAGGCTGAATAAGCTGACTGTAGTGTAATTCACATGAATCATAGCTCCTCCTTGAAGAACAAACTTGCTTTGCGTTTGGACTTCTATAATGATGGCAAATCAGGAATAGGAGACAAAGCAATATGTGAATAGGCAATAGAAAGAAGTTGGCACAGTGAGAGATAAGGAGATAGAGTAGTAGATATACAGACAGATAGAAAAATAGATACAGCAAGATATGGATGTTGTCAGAAAAAGAGAAAGGCAATGAAAAAATAAGTATGAGGGAACACAAAAGTGTTTCTGAGTGTCCGTTTTACCACCAAGCGAGAAGAACAAAGGGTCGATGCATTTGAACTGATAATCTAGAACACACAACACAACAACAAGAAAAACATCCACATCTTCGTACATACATTATGATCAAGCAGACTCATTGAAAAGTTTTTTTTTCGTATTCTACTTACTATTGTGTTTATAAAAAGTCACTGTTTGCGTGAAGAACTTGAAATAATCATATTTGTTTCGTATTTTTCGTCAGTATTATTATGTCCAGTAGGATTTTTTTTTTAATCAAAGAGCTCATTAAATTTTTCAATAATTCTTTTTGTTCAGTTGGGAACTATTATTATTATTGAATATTTTTTTAGGGCGGAGAGGTGGTTGTTTCGCACAAACGTAATTGTACCCCCCCCCCCCCCATCCCCCCACAAAAAAAGGGGGAGGGGGAGAAAAGCTTCATCATTATAGAATTGGTCTGGCGTACACTTTTGATGAAATGTCAACAACAACACCGAAATAACAAAAGAGTAAGAAAACTGATACTGAGGGACAATTGTAATGATAAAATTGAAGGGGTCGGTGCAATATAGTGCTAACCAACACTTTTGTCAAAATTGAGTTACATGCATTTTAATAATCCTTATCCTTTTTAATACTCTAACCTCTGTGAAAATATCATATTTGAATTCAACCAGAAAGATGGTAAAAAATGCCTGTATTCATGTTTTATTAATGTACAATGTATGGACTCTCCAAACATTCAACAGCGATTATCTCAAAATGACTATTGTGTGGGTTAGCGCTATATTGCACCGACCCCTTCAATTGTGATAACCTGTGAGTCTTGTCTCCACTGTGTACTACGTAAACGGAGGTGTATAGCGCTCATCGGCAATGACCAAATACAGTAAAAGGTAGTAAATGGAATGATGACTATGTGTGAGATTGATGGGATAGCGAGATACGTGCAGGATTATTTAAAGTGAGAGCTTAGAAAAGTTTCAATCCTGATGAACTGACACACATTATGATTTATAGTTTCCAACTTATTCTTCAATAGGCCACATACAGTTCTATATTTCGGGAAAGACTAGATTTCAGGTTTGAGCTTCTTCTTGCTTTCACGACTAGATTTCTTTTACACATAGTCAAATGCAATGCTTGCAAAAGGCAGTCTTGTAGGTCTAATTTCACGTTTACCATGAATCATGGATCCATAAAACATCAGTTTAGAAAGATGACACTCGATTGGATATCATTATGAACGAGGAAATAAGACAGAAAATCGCCGTGGGAGACCTGAACCTGAAGTTATGAAAGGAATTAACTCCGAGGTACGTTGTCAATGTTCTTGAAGCAGGTAGGCAGGAAATAGTGAAAATACCACTACATGTACATGCGTTGTCTGTCAGTGAAAGCGAATCAAATGAAAAGAATGATGTAAGTGCATCTATCGCAGAAATGAAATGAGGAAGTTATGTTATTCAAAAAAATCTCATGATTTTAAAAAAATGTATAGAACAAGATGACATTAATATTAATTTTGCAGATTGATTACGTTGATGATTACGTCACAGGTCTTCCCTTGACTCGCACCCACATTTTCCTTTTAGTTTGCTTGTTGCTTTTCTTTTTCATCGAATCAAATGATGATGGAATTAGGGAAAAATGCCTAGGTTTATGAGGCGGGGGGGGGGGTGAAATTGCTAAATTATCAATTGCTACCAACATGACATCTTGAAATATATATGTAAATGTCAATAAGAGATTTGTGAAGCTGAATGATTATTACCTCATTTCATTCAATGTATGAAGCTTAACTTGAATCCAAACCTGATGTAGCAGTTGTGTTTCATAATTTATTTATTTATTTATTTATTTATTATTTTTTTTTTTTTTGGGGGGGGGGTTTCATCTTCCAATGTATTGAATTAAATCAAGTTGAAAATGAAGTAGAATGTATTTTGACGTATGCCCTATGTGTCAGGAGGAAAACATTTGCATCAAGGAAAATTAATGTGAGGTTCGAGGGTATTTGCATGATATATGCAATACTCCATACAATAAAGTTTGGAAATCCGATTTTGTTCAATGTTTGCTCTCCCATCTCAGTAATAAAGGCGCATACTTAATGATAACCACAGAATGATAGTCAAATTGACTGTTAAAATTATACTAGTGCCCTAATTGTCATGATTCTGGATTACATGAGGTGTAGTGTTCCTCAAACATGGGGTAAAATCAAATGCAAAAAAAAAGAAGAAGAAATGTTGCAAGATGATTCTAGCTTAGCTAGCCACCAAGAAAACTTCCTCGTTTAAGAGTGACTTTGTTAATGTCTCTTGTTGCCATGCACTTTAACGTCAATATTCAAACGGATTCAAACAAACGCGTGCACAAACGACCAAGCAAACACAAAAACACGTATGGGTATCTCGAAACAATACTCAATCACCGTCTGCAATGCACGCCTGTTCCAGCTCTTCAACTATGTCATAATCACAATTGTAACAAGCAGGGTGTCATCTTAAAGACACATGGATAATCTTTCTTATGGTACGAAACATGCATTCATTATTACGAAGAGAAGGTAGAAATCATCGTTTACACTCAAATTTCCAAACCTTCTGTAGGAATTTATAATTATGTGTGATTAAAACTCCAACGGTCGATAGAAATCGATGACATGCTGCCTTTTCTTATCACAGATACCATACTAGATAATTAATTTGCTAATTCTTATGTTCTTTCATACTTATGCAATGAAATTTTCAATGAGGAACGAGATGGTGAGAAAGTTTAAAAAAATGTGCTTGTAAGATTCCTCAAAAATTCTGTCAAAATTCGGTAAATCATACGTAGGGACAAATGACGTCACATCAGGAAAGACCTCTGAAACAAGTACCGTCAGTTTAATACAAGTAAAGAGAGCAACTATCATGCACAGATCATACAAAGTAAAGACAAAGGCGACTAAAATTATGAAGTCAGAATTTTACAATTTAAGAATTATGCCAGTAGAAAAATATCTACTCAGTTTATCGGAAAACGGATCAACAAAGACTGCAGTGAACTAGCTCTATTGCCGATGAGACTACATAATGATATCGGTGTTTCAACCAGTCGTTATGAATCTGATGAAGACCTTATTTAGATATACTTTAATAAGAAAAGAAAAGTGTTATGATTCATATGAAAAATAATGCCGCCAAAGTTATCTCATGCCGTTTGCCGTCAATTTGACATCTGTGAATGTGAATTATTGTCCGATTTTTAGGACTTGACTTGGGTTTCATATAAGGCTGATTCAGGTCTGACTTATGGGGATCTTTAATGCCATTTTAGGTTTTATGTATGGATATACATATGCAGGCATATATATATATATATATATATATATATATATATATATGTATATATACATATATATATAGGCGTACCTGTGTTTTGGTGCCTTGTCTGCTACCGGCGGTTTCACGCTGTCGCGATCTTCAGGCAGACTGACAAAGTGGTGTGTTTCTGTGCTCATGTGGCGCGGTGGATCGGTTTGACGCATGGATGGTTTTTCTTTTCCGGTGTCTGCATTTGGATATAAGTTCGGACCTTTTGTTGAGTGCATTTTTGTTTCGGATGATGATGGCCTTCTCATCGAGGCAGAGGTTGCACATGCCACTCCTTCTTAGAGTTAAGTTTGACTTTTTTTGGATGTCCCATGTCAGTGTGAAGTTTGCGCGTTTGTCTTTCAGGCTCCAGATGTATTTTGAGAGTTGGGTTTCGTTTTTGTATTTCTCGTTCTTGAATACGCACTCAACAAAATGTCCGAACTTATATCCAAATGCAGACACCGGAAAAGAAAAACCATCCATGCGTCAAACCGATCCACCGCGACCAGACTTGTCTTTGCACTGACGAAGGTCTGAGGCAGCCCGAAAATTTTGTAATAAAAATTTTTGTAATCGTTGGATCCATGGCGTACTTGAGACTCTTTCTTCTAATAATTACAACATTCGAAGTCCAACACGTGGAAAATTCCTATATGTATATATATATATATATATATATATATATATATATATATATCATGGCTCGACACTAACTTTTTTGTTTGGTGGCCAGATGGGGCCACCAAAATCCTAAATTTCAAATTTTTGGTGGTCCGAGAGAAAAATTTGGTGTCCCGAAAAAAGAAACAATAAAAAAACATTAAAAGTACTTTTTTTTAATGAGTCAAATATTTAAGTTTTATGATAGTAAGAATTAGAAGTTGGACATATCTACTCATAAATAAACTTCAACAAACTTGCAACACTCACTCTCGGGCACTCATTCATTCCTTTTCATCCATCCTTTAAACAAATTTAACTGCTAATTTCCGGCGCAAAAAGTTACGAATTTATTGACATACTTTTCAAAAAATTTTGGTGGCCCGAGGCGGGCCACCAAATTTGCCCTTTTTTGAAATTTGGTGGCCCGACTTTCATTTTTGGTGGCCCCGGGCCACCGTTAGTGTCGAGCCCTGTATATATGCATATGAAGGCGTTGGTTTGCAAAAACCGATCTCTGTCATAAAGTACAAAATAATACTCTCTAAGATTTTGGAGTGATCCCTGAGGTCACTCCAAAATGAGTGAAATGAACATTTTCACTCAAAATTCACTCCAATTTCACTCTAAATTCACTCTTTTTGTTATTCACTCCTTCAAGAGTGAATATTTTCACTCGATTTTTTTTTAGAGAGTACCTTTTAAATGATATATTGGTCACTACATATAAAGGTATATTTTTAAAGTTATGGTCAAAAGAAGCAAACATTTTCTTATTATTCTCTTTATTTTTCTTGACCTTTAAATATCTCCATTCTGCAAATATGGACTTATCGGTTTTTGCAAACAAACTCTTAATATATATATATATATATAACGAAGAATAAACCGGTAATGCAATATTTCGCCAATAAGGAGTTTATTGAGTTGCTCAATAAACTCTATATTGGCGAAATATTGCATTACCGGTTTATTCTTCGTTACATTGGAGCCAATACGTGAATTCGCAACATGTTTATATATATATATATATATATATATATATATATATATATATATTTATATGAGTATATGAATATAAGAACGACCCAAGTCCATTAGAGAACATTTAGGAAAAATGGAAATTAATAAAAAATTCCCTACTCCCTTAAGTGTTTTCGGTTATTGGGGTGTTATTAATTCAAATTTGAATATAAAACAGTCACTTGAATGATTATCTGTATTTGCATGACTACGTAAATGTCTTTCAAATGCGATAGCCAAATTTGGACTTTGGTCGTTCTTATATTCAGGTATACCATAAGATATATATATATATATATATATATATATATATATATACATATATATATATATATATATATATATATATATATATATATATACATATATATATTATTATATCGACCGTTGAATGCTCGTAAAGCAATTTGTTATGCTTGTTCAAACTACATTCTCCAATGTTAATCAACAATTTGTTAATGGTATACAGAATGACGGTTTATCATTAGATAAATTTGATTATTTCAAGTTTATAGGAGTAGCCCAAACAATCAATTAGCATTTAGGTTGGAATTACGAAATCGCTTTGAAAATCGATTTTCATATTAGCTAGTTTGAAAGGAATACTGTGGAGAGTAAAACACCATTTGCCTCAAAATATGTGTTCATCCTTTATAATACTTTACTGCCATCCTACCTAACACACTGGAGTGCTATTTGGGGCGTTTGCGATGAATCCAGACTGAAATTAATTGACAGAAAAAACAATCATACATTTTGTGATACAATTTACATTAAACCATTTCCGACCTTTTCTTTGTTATGATTCAGTCATATTTTGTCAATGTATTTCTTCAACTAAAGTATGTTTATTAATTCATGTAAACAAATGACGTGTATCTAAATTTCATTTGGATATGTAAAAGTTACATTGTGCTTAAAGGACAAGTTCACCTTTATAGACATATGGGTTGAGTGAATGCAGCAATATTAGTAGAATACATCAGTAAGAGTTTGAGGAAAATCTGACAATCCGTTCAAAAGTTATGAATTTTTAAAGTTTCTGCTCATTCATGGCTGGATGAGAAGACTACTATAGCTTGTGATGTCACATGAGTACAACGGTATAAAGAAAGTATAAAGAAAAGTCACCTTATTTTCACTTTTCTCGCATAACAAAAGAACACTCGACTTCTCTCTTTTAGAAGGCAAGGGGAATAATATTATCCGTAACATACATCTGTAACAAGTCCAAGAAATGTGCACTTTTTTCAAAAAGTAAAATTTTGTGAAATTCTCTTTTTATTTTCATTATATCGTTGTACGCATGTGACATCACACACTGTAGTAGTCTTCACATCCTGCAGTAATTGCACAGATACTTAAAGATTTCATAACTTTTGAACGGGTTGTCTGATTTTCCTCAAACTTTCTCTGATGTGTTTTACTAATAGTGTTGCATTCATTCAATCCACATGTACATTATGGTGAACTTGTCCTTTAAATTTGTTTATATGCAATTGTCATATTATATTCTTTGGTCGGAAATGAAATAAAAATGAAATGAAATGAAATGAAACCAAAGACCGAAACTAAAGACCTTTAAAGATTAAATTAAAGTTTGTAATAAATAAATCAAGGATGTCCTGAAATAACTATGGATAAACATATTTAAAAGGGCGTGGGTTGAAATATAGTGTAGAATTGACAACGGAATCGTACAGTAAGTTAAGTTATGATCCCGGTTGATGTACTGATATGAATCATCTCTTCTTTTATTGAAGTGTAGTGAAGTCTGGCCATTCGTGTATTTCTTCTACCCGTGCACTTTCACTTGAAAAACCTCCTTTTTGTAGTGAGTAAATCCTTGAGAATACTTTTTAGTCGTTCTGTCGGAAAAGGGCTGTCGACTTGTCAGTGACGACTCGACAGTCCCTTCAACTTTGAACATGTCATGAAAGTGAAAATGAAACAGTTCACTGTATTTCTTTCTGAAATGATTTATTGAGTTTGTTTTGATGCTTTATCTACCTTTAACCAATATCGGTTTAATGGTATCTCAGTTTGTATATTGTATATATATATATATACGTATATATATATATATATATATATATATGTATATATATATATATGTATATATATATATACATATATATATACATTTTTTTTTTACAAACATGACCCCTACCCTGACACTTAAAAAATATATCAACACGAAACAATGAAAAAAAAATGTTGTGCAGTTGCTACTTTTCCTCTTCCTTATTTGGCTCGGGCTGTCAGTTACTCTCAGCATTAACATTTTCACTAGATATAATTTCTTTCCCATGCATTTCTTCAGCGAATGAAGGAAGTTTGCTCAACGATCCTGAGCGGATGAATGCCTGGCGGGCCTTGCTACGGTTAACTGCTAGTATTCACACTCTTTTAGACCTTCATTGCCTGCACTGAAATACATGTATATGGCCGGAAAGATGGATGTGCGGCATATCGTCATTACACTGGCCCTCTTGCACCAAGCTGCAGCCATGATTGGTAAGGTTCCCGTACCTCTTGCATGGTACTTCTTCACGTGTAATAGGCCCATAGCTTGTTCAGTGTTACGTTTATCTCAAATCTTACTGTATTGTGTAGTTAAACTGACACTTATACTATGACTACTCCGTAAGGAACGATTAGGACCAAGAGGGGGGAAATGCTTACGATTCTTGGAAACAATTTCGAGTCGGACACTTTGAAGTGGCGACAAAGTTCTGTGCAGTGATAAATTCAAATTCGTATCATACGTTTGATATTGATAAAAAAGACAAAAAAACAAAAAAACAAAACGTATTTTCAGATGATCTTTCAAAATGATAATAAGGTTACTATAATATGCGTAGGTCTGTCAAGGAGTGCTGTGGCATAGTATAGACTCCGAAGTCCCAATCGGCAGACTAGGGTCCGATCCCCGCCTCCCCCCTGTGTTTTACGTCCTTGAACAAGATACTTTTATACCCAACCGTGTCCCTATGGATCCAGGTGTATCAATGGGTACCTGGCAACGCTAGAGTGATAATAATGGCAGAATCTTCTGGTAAGGCATTGGCAACACTTAAGAGGCTTCTCTGAATAATGATGATAACAATAATGATAATGATGATGAAAATCGTTAAAGTAATTTAATGAAAATAAATACTACATAAATATAATAAAATGATAACAAATAATCATAAGTATTAATAATAATAGTAATGATAAACATATATTATTATTATTACTGTTATTATTATCATTATTATTATTACTATTACTATCTTTATTTTTATTCTCATTATCATAATTATCATTTCATATCTAAACATCACCATGTCTACGGACAATCATGTCAATTGTGCAAGGATTCAATCGGTGCCAAACTTCACCAACTATCGATCATACTGACAAATTCGTGTTTCTTCATGAATGTTCTATATTTTTGATGGCTTTGGAAATAAATGCTAACCATTAACTATACTTTTCTACTACCAATGTTCTACTATACAACGACTAGTGCTACCCTTTATACATTTTGTAGAAATGTTGCCAAAAATAACACATAACTATCCTGATCGTCTGTGTCATCTTTGGATAGGAGACTGGAGCTGCGGTTTTGAATGTTCCACATGTGGCATGATAAACGAAGGGGGAGATGGGTGCTGGAGTGCTACTCAATGGTTTGATCACGACAGTAAGCACAGCAAATTCAAATTACTTAAGCACCAAGCTGAGAAATCATAATCTTATATAACAAAAACATTGATAGTGACAGTGATAAGAATGAGCACCCGATTGCCTATTCCAATGTACTCTGTAAGAAGGCCCTCAGGGAAAAATCATTGTACAGATCATGTTCCTGTTCTTGTTACAGAGACATTGCATATTGAAATTGAGCAGAGTTCTTCATGCAACATAATGTCATGATTGGAAAAAGAACAGGCTTAAAGGCAGGTAAATCTGGACTTGTTTGAGCGTCCGCACACTAATCTTACCGACGCCCAGCGTTACTTACAATATGGAAAAAAAAAGGAAATTGATCCGGGGTAGAGAACTGACCCTTGTACAAAACTTGGAAATGAGCAAGAAAAAAATGAAGAGAACATAATTATCTATCTATAAGTCATAAGCGTGAATGTTATCTATCGTTTCGATCAGTAGAATTCTAATATCCCGATCGGATCACCAAAGGTTTTTCTGATGATGCCCGAAATAGCAAGAAAAAAAAATGAAGAAATATGATATCTATCTATAAATCATAAACGTGAATGTTATCTATCGTTTTGATCATTAGAATTCTGATATCCCGATCGGATCACCAAAGGTTTTTCGATGACGCCCGAAATAGAACGTCAGTGGTCCCATGAATAATAGCCGGGTCACCGCCAATGCGGCTTGCTGTCATGTCTTTCCATTTCAGTCATTACGTGTTGTCTCTGTCACAATCAACATGAAACACTGGGGTTCTCAAAACTGATAGGGATTCACAATAAAGGGATTAATCTTTATTAAATTTACTATAGGCCTTCTGTAAAAAACGTACTTGAATCAAACACCGAAACACTACCTAACAAAATATAGCATCATGTTATCGTAATCACCGCCTCGTTATGATTATCATTAACATCGTCACCATCACCAGCACCATTTTAATGACATTTGTTACAAATTATTTCCATGTAGACTACAATTGTTGGACTGGTAGACGTGAAAACTCGGTGCAAACCATAATACCACGAGCCTTCGACAAAGGACATTGGCAGCTTTCCTTCAGATATTACTCAAATCGTAAGGGATTCCTGAACGTCACAACTCGCTGTAACGGAAGTGCGCCTGTGACCTTTATCCCAACCAATGGTTATTTTTTTGAACGAAGACTGAACCTGTTTTGTTCCTCCGACTTTATGGTAAGTCTTTGTTACCGAGCACAGATTTTTAAGCATTTGGGAAATTATTGTGACAAACTTTCCTCGCAGTGAGAACAAGTTACACACAATCACACACACACACACACACACACACACACACACACACACACACACCCGCACGCACAGACACACACATACACACAGACGCACTTGTGATATTACCACACACCGTGTACTTTTGATATGCACACCATGGTACTTACAAGGCTATTTACTTTATTGTTCTTATACTTCACTATGAAGGCATATATTTGATTCAACGCAGTTTTTTTTTTCAGATTGATATAAAATGGCGAAGGGCAAGGTTTTTTTTTTTTTTAAATAACGTGCTTTTTCAATTATTTCTCATACGTCAGAACAAAAAAAAAAGACAAGTTTTACATAACCACAGGCATTTAGGATGTGCGTGGTGATTATGTAGGACTTTATAACTTCTTGTAAATTGTTTATAATACGTCAGTAAAATTTTATCTTATAGCTGTTGTAGCTTCATTCATTTTAGATATTCATTTTGATTACCTCCCTCCAGATTTCATTCATTGCTGTGAGAGAGGAAGAAGACTCAGATAAAGGAATTGACGACATTCACGTGAGCAGACATGCCGTGACACCATGTAAGTCTTGGTCGGCTTATGCGTTGACACAGTCGGACAATACCATGGAATAACAAAGTAATCTAAGTAATGTGATAAGTGCGTTTGACTGCTGTTTATTTTCAGGCAGTATGCTGGACGTCTGTAAATGAGTGAGCTATCTTTATGTGTATTTTGTGTGTCTTTGTTTACATAGCAACAGGTATATCGTCTACCTCTCACACAAGTACGCCAATTACCGCCTTTCACCCCGACCACACCCAAACTTACCCCATATCTGAGGTCACCACGAATCCTTCAACATCACGCAAGCTCCCCGTTACTCCAGCTGAGGTTACTACAGACCACCAGGAATTTTCAAGCTTAGTCTCGTCTTCTGTTTCCATGGAAACGTCCGAATTGCAATGTGGTAGGTAACGTTGACTTCATTAATACATTACCGTAAACTTCATAATTATTTTTGGATTTATATTTTTCAGTTATGTTGAAGATGGAATATAGTTTTGATAAGCATGATGACTGCTAATATGATGTATTAAAAAAATAGCGAAACGACAAATAGCTCTGAGAAATCGTAATAAAGGTCGATTGACGTACTAGCAGTTTAGATGGGTATTACTGTCGAGAGAAAAAGTGACAGATTAAGATGGAATTTAATGTCAAGATGAGAAATAACATATCTTATAGTAGTTTTATGATTAAATAAAATAAGTGGAATCGATATGTTTGTTTAGACTTGAAAAAGCCATCCACGAAAAGTCTTTTGAGTTGTACATGATAATGGGTAGCCTATTCAGCATTTTACTTAAGATTGACTATTAACGAGGCATTGTACACTGAGATAACGCCATATCATGCTTCACTTGATGTGACGGTAACATTTAACGGAAGCATTTATTTTGTATGTGCTATACAATCGGGTAATAGCTGATAGTCATACAAGTAATCACACTCAATATCCAGATCGTCCCAGCCCGGTCATCGTTGCTGTGGTGAGTATCGTCGTAGTGATAGCTGTCGTTGCCGTGTTTGAAGGTGTTGTCCTGTTTCATCGACGTCGCAAGGGGTGAGTGTCCTTCATGGTACGGCTGATTTAGCGGGGAAATAAAAATACAATTAGTAGCTCTATCAAAATACAATTAGTAGCTCTACCCGTGTTGTCTAGGGAGCATTATGAATTATAATTTTTAACTAAACTTTTCAGAATACTTTTAGTCTCTGTTGTGTTTGTTGGTATCTTCGTGTTTTAGGGCTTAATCAATTGTTCTCAATTCTATCTGACCGCTCGAATACTAGAAGCACAAAGATTATAGGAATACTAGAATGAGAAATTTCCTTAAATGTTCGTTATAATCTTCCAGAAAAACTGCATCCTTTTAATGGAAATTCCTTTGGTTTTTTATTGTGCGTTTCCGGGATTGACATTCTTATGCGGCAGTACACGACAGGAATAAAAAGTATAAAGAGAATATTATTGTATGAAGCACATATCAAAATGAATGCTAATTATGACGCAGGGGTATGTGTATGTTTGTTCATGCCCTTTTTTCTCTCTTTTTTGTAAAACAAGAGTGCGTAGATGTTTTTTTTTTCTTTTGTGGATGTGTGTGTGTGTGTGTGTGTGTGTGTGTGTGTGTGGTGGGGGGGGGGTATGGGCATAAACAGCACCCCCCCCTCCCAATTTCGCGTTCCCTATTTTAGAAACCGGTATGCATTCAGTGAAGCAGATACATTGTATAAATTTAAAGGAGACCTCCTAATTATTTTCAGATTTTTACATTGAACAATTATAAATTAGCTATACTGAGGACAGAGTTTCAGAATATAAGGTAATTGGGATGCCGAATAAGAATATTTTTTAGAATTTAGAACACCTCTAAGTTGCAATGAACAAGGATGATGACATTGCAGAGTCACCATAAAATGCATGAGTTGGGGCTTAAGGAAGCAGAACAAAAGAAGAAGGCATGCATCGATTATACACAGGTGAACACGCAAGCAAACGGTATTGTATTGGAATTACACTGCTACATTTCTGAAATATGTGAGCCTCCTACGTCATCCTTGTTCAGTGCAATTTGCTTAAGGTTTTTTAAAGTATTTGTTCTCTGCTCCAGAACCACAATAAATTCCACATATCTATGCATGACGTTGTCGATTTACATACTACATGATGTGAAATTATGAAATCGTCTGGAATGCCCTTTAATGTGTAAAACACACAGGTAATCTGGGCAGGACGAACATGATTTAATGTTAACCGTTGTTCGGATACCATCGAAAAACCTCAACCACAGAAACCTGACAGCAACATAGAATTTCATTTGCTCATGCATTGTGATTTCTTTTATGCATATGTCAATGACTTGTTTCAAGGCTACATTGCGTAATCTTGCTGCAAGTCCTAGTTTAATGACAACTGTCTTGCATTTGAATATGAGTTCATTAATGAAAAGATAATTATTTATATTCATATCAACATATGAGTATAAAGAATCATGTACAGTTCCTTTTGCATGATCATGCGAGTAAAACAATATGAATGCAATAAACAGATTTATGTGTAGACAAAATTATTGTAAGACATACATGCGTGTTCAAAAACACATAGTTATTTGCCTTGATTAAAAAAAATGTCGCTCTTGCACAGGAAATATAATTAGTATACATGTTGACAGGTTATAGGTATGTTATAGGGGGATAGGTAACACTCATACCGTAATATCACAAGACAGAATTCGGTAAATGTCATCGTGCTATCGTATACAAAAAATGCTGATACTTCAAGTTCATGAAGATTATAATCATCTAGCACTCCTAGCCTGATGAATGGTGTCTTAGAATTTGTTTGAAGTGGAGAAGATGTAATCGCTCTCATTGCTTTCTTTGACCACTGAAGCAAATCGGATGGGGTTTTCAGTAACATGTGGTTAATCAGTTATAGTTTCCTACCCTAAAATTGTATTGGGATTGATTCACTATTTCTAGAGTTACCTTTGCAGAGGGTCACTTTACATAATTATATACATGTATATATATGTGTGTGTGTGTGTGTGTGTGTGTGTGTGACCCGCTGCAAGAAAACGATCCTAATGTCGCTGACGGCTGAGCCGAGAAAATCGAGTTTGAAGTCACATCATAAAAATTGGTCAAAACAAGCGGATTTCTCTTTTTGGCATAATTTTGCAGTCTAATGTTTTGTCTATCCCTGCCGAAATTTCGAGGCTACATGATCAAAGGAAAGGCAAGAAAATAGTGTTTTTCTGGGCCATGATTTTTCCGACTTTCAACGTAACAGAAACGTGTCCGAAGATTTGGATTTAACGCCGCAGCTAGACTCCGCCCCTAGCAACGAGGGAGTGATCTTATTGGTCAATGCGTGGCATCCTGGTTACTGATTGGTGGTGCGTAGACCGCTGGCGCTAAGCTTGAATGAACATTGGGGAGGTCTCTAGGAGCATGCCTTCTATTGTCAAGCGGTGAAAACTGTCTCGCCTCTCCTTGATCATGATAGCGTCGGGAGGAAAACTTTGAAGGCGTTTTTCTCGAAACTCTGATTTTCTTAACTATTTGACAAACGCTCATAAAATCATCGATATCTCCGCAACCCAGTACTCTTATGAGTTGTGCTATATATGAAATTAAGGTAGAAGAGTAAGGAAATAACGTCATGCCATTTTCAGAAAAATGTCCTTCTCCCACTTTCGGATCCTTTTGTTGTAGCGGGTCGCGGGTCACATATGTATATATATATATAAATATATATATATATATATATATATATATATATATGTATATATATACAGTCAAACCTGTCTATAGCGGCCACCCAAGGGAGACGGAAAAAGTGGCCGTTATAGACAGGTGGCCGCTATAGACAGGTAATCCAACTTTGTGTGCATTGCTTACATGTACATGTATCATCGGTGTATCCTTACATGTTCATGTATGTGTGTACGTATGCACACACTGTGTGTTTCGTGCATTTAACCATGCCGGTGTATATGAAATTGTTACACAGTATAGTATGTGTATTGTCGTGAAGAAAGCTTAACACCAGTGCATTATTATGACTGAATGGGGGATGAATTCAGCGGTAGCGGTCACTGAACGTTGCCCGCACGGCTACAAAGCAGAAAACATGCTGAATTCTCGGCTCGGCTACGGTTCCATTGGATTTTTGGCCGCTATAGACAGGTTAAAATCTACCGCGGGAAACAAAATTTGTGGCCGCTGACCGCGTTAGACAGGTGGCCGCTATACACAGGGTCTTTAACAGGGCTCTTCTCTCGGGGGGATTTTTCAGTGGCCGCAATAGACAGGTGGCCGCTATAGACAGGTGGCCGCTTAGGCAGGTTTGACTGTATATATAAATATAGTTATATATATAATATATATATTGTAATATAACCGGATTTCTCCAGTTATTGTGTGGGATCTTTTTTGGGTAAGTTCGCGGACACCTCACTCGGACTCACAACGATCACATCATATCGCATCATCACGTAGAGAAAGCATCAATAATTCACCGAGAAGACAATCGAAGTGCGTGCGAAGAAGAACTTTATTACCGTACTCGCCAATCCGGCTACCCGTCAGGACCAGTCGCCTGACACGATGCACCACTGTATCGCCGCACGAATGGCCGATACACACAGCGTTACAAGACTTTAGTGTACAATACACTACAAAACCACGGGGGGACTCCGCGGACACGTCCGCCCCCGACGAGCGTCAGCTCACCACTCCTCGCTCCTTCTACCCGAGCGAGAGTATAACCACGTGCGACCCGTGACCCCCATCGAAACTCATACGGTCATGGGGTCACCGCACGCCCCCTACGTCCTAACCAGACGTACCAGAGACAGCAACTTCAGTGCTCTAACCTCATTTCATTACACAGCCCCTCCCTAAGACTAGTCAGTCCCTTGACTAGGGCAACTCGGGCTTTACATAAACAATGAAATGACCAAAACCGGATACTACAATCCCGTATCCTACACAAACAGAAACATAAACAATAACGCGAGAACAACATTTTTACATAAACTTCACAGATTAGCGTAAGCACATTTACCTATTCTTACACGCTAAAACAACCAAGTGTATGACGTACATACGCGAAACACTGTCTCGCAACTTTGCATTTACATGTATTTACATAACTTAATAAACACACACAAAAAAGATGTGAAAACCGCATCATTACTAAACAAGCGAGGTATTTATCACTAGGCCTATGCATCATTGTCTCCCGCCTAGCTTAAACGGACGCAGAAGTTACCTTCCAAAAGTATAGCTTTTCCGATAGTTTACATTGTATTTACACGTATTTACACACACACACAAAAAAGAAATAAACAAAGCTCTCTTAATAGCAGTCCACATTTTAAAGACAAATAGAACACTGTAGCGTCATAAGTCGTTGCGCCTTCCGCTAGGGGTTCCCGTCCTGCACTCCAACCATAGCGTCTCCGGAGAATTCCTTGCGCCGTCCCACTTGGTGTACCAGATATCCTTATCGTAAGTCATCTCGCAGACCACATGACAGATATGACAATACGTCACTGCTAGTTCAACCTGTCGAAGTAGCACATGGCGTTGCAGGTAGGATGCACCTATTGCAGGAATCCCGCAGTTTCCTACATTATATACATTAAGTTGCGGCTGTACACGAGTCACTACAATCACCTGGCGCTCTACCCAGCATCCCTGATACGAGTCATCGCATCGCTGAGGAGAGTTTCGCTTCCTTGGTTGATTGCGCCGGAGATCAGTATGGAAAACGTCGGAGAAATGGATTCATCTTTGCCGGTGTGCAAATCGATAGGGTCAGACTCTGGTCGAACGTCTGCAGCTTCGTTGAGGAACTTCCGAGGTGAATGGTGCCACGAGGACATGACGATCCGGCTCCTGTAAAGGAGCATCAATACCTCCACCAACCTCGATCAAAGACTGTAACAACGGCTCACCAAAGCACTGTTTCATTCGAGCCAGGTGCATAAAGCTTTTCTTTCCGATGTTTTCTCTTGTGTTCGGCAGGTCACGTCCGACAACCTTCCTACAACCAGGAACGGACCTTGTCATTTCCGTTGTCAGGATGTGTAGCAACGCAGAATTGCATTAAAATGCACCAGGAATAGAGTTTCGGTCTGATCGTGAAAACATGCATGTGCACGCATAGCAGGCATTCGATTTGAAGGCACTACTAACGACACTGCAGGCATGGCAGGCATTCAAGGTGAAGGCACCGCTGGCACTACAGGCGCTACTATTTCTTCTTGACGAGTAGGGTCCTACTGTATTTTCTTCCGGCGTAGACTTCTGCCTCTCAAACAACTTCAACTTCATGATGTCGGTATTGACAGATGAACCGGCATACCGGGCATTCAATTTAAAGGCACCGCTGACACTGCATGCGCTATAGGGTCCTCTTGACAGGCGCTATTCTCTCTTTATCTTCTCCAGGCTGCGTAAAGTCTAAAACAATACAGGCGCCTTCGCCGGCAAGCGCCTTTCCCCTGCAGGCGCCTTCGCTCGCAGGCGCCTTTCCCCTGCAGGCGCCTCCGCCTGCAGGCGTCCTTCACTGCAGGCGCCTTCCCCTGCAGGCGCCTTTCACCTGCAGGAGCCTTTCAACTTCAACTGCAGGCGCCTTTCACCTGCAAGCGTCTTTCACCTGCAGGACGAAATATACGCAAGATGAATTTACTGATCCAGACTCACCCTGCAGGCAACGAAAAATATAGTAGGCATTCGTAACGAGGGCACTACTATAGCACTGCAGGATTAATCATCTCTCCTCTAAGGCAAAATATGCCACAATAACATGAAAATGATCGTTATAGCAGTCTCCTGGTCCACGCAACCCATCCCACCGCTGCCACCAATGTAATATAACCGGATTTCTCCAGTTATTGTGTGGGATCTTTTTTGGGTAAGTTCGCGGACACCTCACTCGGACTCACAACGATCACATCATATCGCATCATCACGTAGAGAAAGCATCAATAATTCACCGAGAAGACAATCGAAGTGCGTGCGAAGAAGAACTTTATTACCGTACTCGCCAATCCGGCTACCCGTCAGGACCAGTCGCCTGACACGATGCACCACTGTATCGCCGCACGAATGGCCGATACACACAGCGTTACAAGACTTTAGTGTACAATACACTACAAAACCACGGGGGGGGGGGCTCCGCGGACACGTCCGCCCCCGACGAGCGTCAGCTCACCACTCCTCGCTCCTTCTACCCGAGCGAGAGTATAACCACGTGCGACCCGTGACCCCCATCGAAACTCATACGGTCATGGGGTCACCGCACGCCCCCTACGTCCTAACCAGACGTACCAGAGACAGCAACTTCAGTGCTCTAACCTCATTTCATTACAATATATATATTATATATATATATATATATATATATATTATATATATATATATATATATATAATATAATATATATATATATATATAATATAATATATATATATATATATATAGATATATATTAATATATATATAACTATATTTATATATATATAAATACATATATATATATATATATATATGAGATTAAAACCTAAAATGGCATTAAAACGCTTTATCCTGGCAAGGAAATTAAGCGCATGTCTAAAACATGCGCTTAATTTCCTTGCCAGGATAAAGCGTTTTAATGCCATTTTAGGTTTTAATCTCATATATATATATATATATATGTATATATATATATATATATATATATAAATAGTTATATATATATATTAATATATCTATTAATATATATATATATATATATATATATATATATATATAAATATATATTTTTTTTTTTGGGGGGGGGGACATACGGTATGTTTTGAACTTGACGTCATTGTTTGCGAACACAATATATGAATGTTTGACATTCAGTGTTACATTCTGACTAACTTCGCATCTGATTTTGCTTAAATTTCTACCCCATGCATTTGTTGGTTTGATTTTACTCCATTAAAGTCAACTTGCCCAAAAAGTGTCTTTGCACTTTATATTGTTAAGTTTTAGAGTAGTTTTAGTACATTATTTCTAGCAACTTGATTTTTTTTTTTGCATGATTCTTTTCCCTAATAAGCGATACTGCAGTCTTTACATTAAAAACAATAACAAAATCAGGGGTAGACTACATACAAGAGCATCGTCATTGAAATCTTTCCCAAATAAATATTACGTTCCTGCCATAATTTTGCCAAGACGTTCGGAAAATACCTATCATTATGGACCCTGAGCCGTCGAATATTTTCCCTAAAGAAGAAGGAGAAGTAGAAGAAAGAATGGAATACGGAAAGAAAATTGAGAATAGCCAGTGATTTGTATCTTTGATTGTTTGATTACTGTGCGCTGTTTTGTCATCGCAAAACTCGTCATGCAAGTTCCATTACATTCCTTACTCTCTTCTCCTATCCTGTAACGTGCGGCATTTCTCACAGGAGAAAGTCACGGAACCCAAGTTTTGCCCAACAGTCGCATTATTGTGGCAGGATCCGCTACAACCCAACGTTTTCAGTTGTTGAGCAACATCAGGACAACGGACTGGGTGAAGACGTGCACGTTTACGAGAACAACCTCCCTCGAACTATGGCTGCTCAAGGCGATTCACTGCACGAATCATGTGCAGACTACAACGCACTCGATGATATTGAGGCTATCTATAGCCGAAAGATGATGCAGTTTTGTGAAGATACTAGGTGTTAAAATATCCTTCTTTTGATCCTTAATAGTGTAATGAAATGAGGTTAGAGCACTGAAGTTGCTGTCTCTGGTACGTCTGGTTAGGACGTAGGGGGCGTGCGGTGACCCCATGACCGTATGAGTTTCGATGGGGGTCACGGGTCGCACGTGGTTATACTCTCGCTCGGGTAGAAGGAGCGAGGAGTGGTGAGCTGACGCTCGTCGGGGGCCGACGTGTCCGCGGAGTCCCCCCGTGGTTTTGTAGTGTATTGTACACTAAAGTCTTGTAACGCTGTATGTATCGGCCATTCGTGCGGCGATACAGTGGTGCATCGTGTCAGGCGACTGGTCCTGACGGGTAGCCGGATTGGCGAGTACGGTAATAAAGTTCTTCTTCGCACGCACTTCGATTGTCATCTCGGTGACTTATTGATGCTGTCTCTACGTGATGATGCGATATGATGTGATCCTTGTGAGTCTGCGTGAGGTGTCCGCGAACTTACCCAAAAAAGATCCCACACAATAACTGGAGAAATCCGGTTATATTACATTGGTGGCAGCGGTGGGATGGGTTGCGTGGACCAGGAGACTGCTATAACGATCATTTTCATGTTATTGTGGCATATTTTGCCTTAGAGGAGAGATGATTAATCCTGCAGTGCTATAGTAGTGCCCTCGTTACGAATGCCTACTATATTTTTCGTTGCCTGCAGGGTGAGTCTGGATCAGTAAATTCATCTTGCGTATATATTATTTCGTCCTGCAGGTGAAAGACGCTTGCAGGTGAAAGGCGCCTGCAGTTGAAGTTGAAAGGCTCCTGCAGGTGAAAGGCGCCTGCAGGGGAAGGCGCCTGCAGTGAAGGACGCCTGCAGGGGAAAGGCGCCTGCGAGCGAAGGCGCCTGCAGGGGAAAGGCGCTTGCCGGCGAAGGCGCCTGTATTGTTTTAGACTTTACGCAGCCTGGAGAAGATAAAGAGAGAATAGCGCCTGTCAAGAGGACCCTACAGCGCATGCAGTGTCAGCGGTGCCTTTAAATTGAATGCCCGGTATGCCTGCAAGTTCATCTGTCAATACCGACATCATGAAGTTGAAGTTGTTTGAGAGGCAGAAGTCTACGCCGGAAGAAAATACAGTAGGACCCTACTCGTCAAGAAGAAATAGTAGCGCCTGTAGTGCCAGCGGTGCCTTCACCTTGAATGCCTGCTATGCCTGCAGTGTCGTTAGTAGTGCCTTCAAATCGAATGCCTGCTATGCGTGCACATGCATGTTTTCACGATCAGACCGAAACTCTGTTCCTGGTGCATTTTAATGCAATTCTGCGTTGCTACACATCATGACAACGGAAATGACAAGGTCCGTTCCTGGTTGTAGGAAGGTTGTCGGACGTGACCTGCCGAACACAAGAGAAAACATCGGAAAGAAAAACTTTATGCACCTGGCTCGAATGAAACAGTGCTTTGGTGAGCCGTTGTTACAGTCTGTGATCGAGGTTGGTGGAGGTATTGATGCTCCTTTACAGGAGCCGGATCGTCATGTCCTCGTGGCACCATTCACCTCGGAAGTTCCTCAACGAAGCTGCAGACGTTCGACCAGAGTCTGACCCTATCGATTTGCACACCGGCAAAGATGAATCCATTTCTCCGACGTTTTCCATACTGATCTCCGGCGCAATCAACCAAGGAAGCGAAACTCTCCTCAGCGATGCGATGACTCGTATCAGGGATGCTGGGTAGAGCGCCAGGTGATTGTAGTGACTCGTGTACAGCCGCAACTTAATGTATATAATGTAGGAAACTGTGGGATTCCTGCAATAGGTGCATCCTACCTGCAACGCCATGTGCTACTTCGACAGGTTGAACCAGCAGTGACGTATTGTCATATCTGTCATTGTGGTCTGCGAGATGACTTACGATAAGGATATCTGGTACACCAAGTGGGACGGCGCAAGGAATGTTCCGGAGACGCTATGTTTGGAGTGCAGGACGGGAACCCCTAGCGGAAGGCGCAACGACTTATGACGCTACAGTGTTCTATTTGTCTTTAAAATGTGGACTGCTATTAAGAGAGCTTTGTTTATTTTGTGTGTGTGTGTGTGTAAATACGTGTAAATACAATGTAAACTATCGGACAAGCTATACTTAAGGAGTTCGTTGTTTAAACAAGGCGGGAGACAATGATGCGTAGTGATGAATGCCTCGCTTGTTCAGTAATGATGCGGTCTTCACATCTTTTTTTTTTGTGTGTGTTTATTAAGTTATGTAAATACATGTAAATGCAAAGTTGCGAACCAGTGTTTCGCGTATGTATGTCATACACTTGGTTGTTTTAGCGTGTAAGAATAGGTAAATGTGCTTACGCTAATCTGTGAAGTTTATGTAAAAATGTTGTTCTCGCGTTGTTTATGTTTCTGTTTGTGTAGGATACGGGATTGTAGTATCCGGTTTTGGTCATTTCATTGTTTATGTAAAGCCCGAGTTGCCCTAGTCAAGGGACTGACTAGTCTTAGGGAGGGGCTGTGTAATGAAATGAGGTTAGAGCACTGAAGTTGCTGTCTCTGGTACGTCTGGTTAGGACGTAGGGGGCGTGCGGTGACCCCATGACCGTATGAGTTTCGATGGGGGTCACGGGTCGCACGTGGTTATACTCTCGCTCGGGTAGAAGGAGCGAGGAGTGGTGAGCTGACGCTCGTCGGGGGCCGACGTGTCCGCGGAGTCCCCCCGTGGTTTTGTAGTGTATTGTACACTAAAGTCTTGTAACGCTGTATGTATCGGCCATTCGTGCGGCGATACAGTGGTGCATCGTGTCAGGCGACTGGTCCTGACGGGTAGCCGGATTGGCGAGTACGGTAATAAAGTTCTTCTTCGCACGCACTTCGATTGTCATCTCGGTGACTTATTGATGCTGTCTCTACGTGATGATGCGATATGATGTGATCCTTGTGAGTCTGCGTGAGGTGTCCGCGAACTTACCCAAAAAAGATCCCACACAATAACTGGAGAAATCCGGTTATATTACATTAGTTTAAAAACTATATGTTAGAAAACAATGTTATTGATATGATTAATAGCTGAATAGTGTACAATTTCGTTAGAGGTGATTTGAATATATGAAAGCATGAATCAGTTTCATAAAATCTATGACTAATTTCAAAATTAAGTTCCAAATTTTGGTCAAATTTGAACCCTCTGTACAAAATCGAATTTTACGCAGGAGCCAATGATGTGTACAAAATGTGGATGTGAGTGTAAGCTTATAATCACCCTGAACGATAAACATGAATACCACGAATACCGCCTCTTCAGAGCTCTACTGACTCGTCTTTTTGACTCTTGCTCCAAGGTCCATGAATGTTTTATTAATAGTTCATGAATGATTGCCCTTTGCACTGCACTGAATGCATGGTAAAGGGTAAAATGCATGCACGTGAAAAAAAGAGAGAGTAAGTACATGTTTTCATGTGCTTGCGCACATTGCATTTCAGGATGAAATTGATTGAATAGAGACTAGTTGTGATAGTGGACTTTTTCATGAATATGTAATAGAACATTCAAACCCTGGCCGTTGTACAGAACCACTGTCTCGGTGTTAAAGTTAATGTTTTGTACAGAGGATTGCAAATAGAACAAAATCTGAACCCTAACTTAAACATCAATATTTAATTTCATGAAATGGGATTAAGCTTGTTTTTAGATTACATAGAGCAAAATTGTACTGTTCAGCTATTGCTTATATAGATGTCAGTATTAGCTGGCATATTGTTTTTGATCTATTAATGGTCAAATGTTTGGAGTTTTTTTTTTTTAACACCTAGTACTAACATGTTCAGTGTAGTATTATGTGGTCTTTTTAGTGGCAATCACTGAAAAATCAACTAGTCCATTTCAAAGGTCAACGAGTGTTTGTTAATACAGTTCTGCTGTAATAATCACATGACATCATAAATTCTATCAGTAATCAGTAATTAATGCACATAAGGCACAGGGACAGATTGTATTTTTTTCTCTTTTAGGGTATATGTTGGATGTCTGCTGGTACAAATTAACGTTATGACTATTATTGTGTTGTCGTTTTATATGCATCGGACACTGATATTCAATTCAACGACGTAAGTCAAGATTTATATGTTTTGTTCGTTAACACAGTTTCTCAGCAATTCAATTTAGTGTTGCGCAACTGATTCTTTTCCCCCCAAATAATGCTTATACACACATAAACCATTAAATACATTATATAAATGCACCTACGCAGAGATAGAAACAATACTAGAAGTGCACAGCACAATTAAGTATAGATGAACATGGAATGAGAAAATCAATGGTGAGACGAGAAAGAGACAGTGTCAGAATACAAGCTGGAATCAGGCTCTAAAAAAGAAGATTTGCTGTACTTAATTCCTTTTTCATATTAATGGTGATGATAATGATAATGTTGATAATGATGTTGACAATACTACTACTATTACTACTACTGCTACTACTACTAGTAAATTTACTACAGTGATTATTATGTAATTATATCATGTTTCAAGAAGATTTAAATTGTGCTTATGTTCAAGTAAGACAATATTTCCTTCCTAACTTTTTTATGAGTTTGTCTGCTGCTGCCGTCGTCTTGTAAAGTTACTGCTTATTCAAACTGTTTAATGCATCAAATAAAAAAACACACTTTAAATGAGGTATTAGCACATCTTTCATTATTGTTGTGAAGGAAGTACTACTGAATAGCAATTTTAAGATCTCGTTTGATTACAGAAATTTGCTTGTTGGGTCTGGAATATTTTTTTTAATCTTTTTTTTTTTGCCGTGAAGAATAAGAAAAAGATATGGCCTACCATTCACATTACATTCATTGCTATATAACATAGTGAGGGTAATAAATTCCGATGGTGAAACCAATGTGTAAATTGCGTGAAGAAGTAGAACGCCATCTTTTAACGGGTCTTTTAATCCTGAGGTACGATTCTTAATCAAGATTAAACTTCCCATTAAAGAGAGACAGAGACAAAGGGAAAAAGCGAGAGATTTTCCACTATACTGTGACATTAGCACACTACATAACACTCTCCTATATAATATACGTTTGCACACTCATCATGCCTGTAGAAGATATGGTCAAGTATCGTATAACTTAGTTTGTTTGTTTAAGTATATACTTCAAAAACCTCATAAGTAAAAGTCACCGAGAATTCCGCGTCGGGAACATTTTATTTGAAAGATGTCATTAATATGGCTACCCTGATAACCATTTGCAATGAATGACTTGTGTAGAAAATGGCATCTTTTTCATGTAGCTGACTTTTGTCGCAATTAAAGTGGGTAGCATTATGATTTTTATTCTAAGTATGCAGCAAACAAGGTTTGACCTTTTCACAATCATCATAACGCAAAATCTGATTTTCAAAATGAGTCTTTGCTATGTTAAAATTACTCGAAAATGTTGTAGAATATTGACCAGAGCTTTAAACTAAATTTCTCGAAATTCTAATCTATCGTTGTCAAATATTAATAAATATTATAGGATAGTGATATGAAACCCCAAAGCCGATTTTCAGGCAATTTTACAGTAAAACTACTACCCATGTGTCATACACAAATTAAACAGTGTTATAAAGCAGTCGTTAGAGTGTTAATTCTTTTGTTCAAATTACATTTATCGAGTTATATGTATATATATATATATATATATACATATATATACATATATATAATTCAAATATATGTATATATAACTTATATATATATATACACTACATAATTCATATATACTTACATACATGTATATATATATATATACATATATAAAATATACATAATTATATATATATATATATATATATATATATATATAGAGAGAGAGAGAGAGAGAGAGAGAGAGAGCGAGAAGGGGTCTCGACCGTTTCGACCATAATGCAATATAACAGCCACTTACGTCTTGCACTGCTGCCACATGCTGTATAATTGTCGCAACATAAAAATGTTTAGTTTTATATTATTGTAGTTGTTTTGTTATATAACACGCAATATGAAGATATATATTTTCCTTTCAATTAATAATATGAGGTTGATATGAAATGTATTCAATGATATGAAATTAATTATGTATGTTATTATTGTAATCTGTTATACAATTACGGATTTATTGATTACATAGTCATTATAGACTCACGTTAGGTAGATATTATTACGAGTGTAGCCATACGAGTGAGTCATTTTTGTATCATTGCAGCCCTGATGAAGGTCCGAATGAGACCGAAAGCTCGGTAATAAACACGCACGTTGATCACTAGCTCTTCTCGCAGTAATATATATATATATATATATATATATATATATATATACCGGGTGTCCCCAAAAAAGCGGAACGGTGGATTTTCAGTACCTTGTGTTCTAAAAGTGATATATTTTTTGACATAATTAGAAAGAGCATCTTCCGCAGAAGACCATGATACCAAAATCATTAAATTTGGTTGAGCACTTTTCATTCTACGCCAATTTCTGTAAATGCAGTCATTTTCAATTTTTTGCGACTTATGAGATAATAATTTGGGTGCGACACGCGTTCCATACGGTGAATTGTGTAAGCTCGTTGATCCATGTCAACAAAAGATAACCAACGCTTTCATATTGGGAGCGCGCGCGCGCACACACACACACACACACACACACACACACATTGTTTTTTCCTGGCCCGTGCCCAATATAAAAGTTTTGTTGACATGGATCACCGAGCTTTACACAATATTCACCGTATGGATCGCGTGTCGCACTCAAATTATTATCTTATAAGTCGCAAAAATCCGGCGAAATTTGACAATGACTGCATTTTCAGAAATTGGCGTAGAATAAAAAGTACTGAGCCAAATTAAATGATTTTGGTATCATAGTCTTCTGCGGAAGATGCTCTTTCTAATAATATCAAAAGATATATAACTTTTAGACCGCAAGGTACTGAAAATCCACCGTTCCGCTTTTTTTGGGACACCCGATATATATCAGGGCCGGTGCACTCTTTTCAAAAGTGTAGGGGCCCACTTCCGGGTTTCATGAGCTAACAAGCAAAAAAAAAAAAAAAAAAAAAAGTGTGGGGGCCCAAAGTGATGACACCTTATGTATTCCTTTGTATGGTGCACAAAAAGTGTGGGGGCCCGAACCCCCTACACGGCCCCCACGGCTGCGCCGCCCCTGTATACAGTATGGTATATTCATGTTGTGTGTGTGTGTGTGTGCGTCTGTGTATGTGTAATACTTAGGTATTATGCTTACGAGGGCAAAAGGTCCTACATGATGTGACGTAGTCTCACGTGTTGTTTGAAAGATTGCATGATGATATAAACTAAGAAGACAGTTTTGCGGTTATATCATGTGCTTAAAAGTCCTTGAAGTGATTTTTGATTAGTGAAAGAAGACCCTATTAGAGAAGAGTAAAGAAGTATTTTCCATTCTCTATTCTCTAATGTATTGTTATAAAACATAATTATGACAGTCTCGTGGTTTTTCCTATCTCACAGTTTGCTTCGTCTTTCCTTCTCTCTCCATCGTTTGAGCGTAGTTGTGTTAGGCTATCATCAAGGAATCGAAACAGAAATTAATATGACGAAAGAAAATCTAACATCAACCGACATAAGATGGAGTCATTAAACGATGTAGTGACATGATTATGGCCTCATTTTATTGTTAGGGGCTTCATCTGGAAACGAGGTTGCGTTCAAGTACTGAAATATGATATATATATATCATTATATTAACAAAACAGAACAAAACAAAACAGCGCTCTCATTTCCTGGAAGAGGCCAACTAGAAAGGAAAATCCCGAAGTAAAACGGTGATTTGAACGCCACATCATCGTTCTCATCGGGGCAGCAAGCAACGCAAAAATGGAGAAACGATGAATCATCCTCAACATCTACCAAATTTTTTTGCTTTGAAGGTTTTGTTTTCATAAACAATGAGGATGTCAGTCGCCTTTTCATTAACATAATCAATTCACCTGTTTAGGGAAGTAAAGTTGTCAATTCACATGTCTGAAATAAAATGTAATCCAAAACTGAAATAATCTGTGGATTGTGGCAATACATTGATTATGTATTAAAGTGGGCCCCAATACTGATCTATGTGAAACACTATTTGACACTTGTGCAGACATTTCATTTCCATAGCATACATGTATTAATCGGTTGGATAAATAACTGAGCATCCATTCTCATGGTAACTCACGTGTAAACTATGCCACATTATTTCATAATTCCAATTCACAGAGCTGGGAGCAAAATGTCCTGCTTAATTTATCGTATCGAAAGCTTTTGCAAAAGCAAAGGATGTAAATAATGGAACAAATAAATAAGGAAATAAATGTTACTTAACTATCAAAATTTCTTACACGCAGTAACCTTCAACTTCAAAAGCTTCAAAACCTTTCTTCGTAATAAAAGTTTTCAGTGGAATTCCACCCCATGACAGGAAATAAATGACGCACAATATTTCTTAATTTGCTAATTACTGGCACACGAAGAAAATTTATAGAGTTAGAAAATATGCTGCTTTAAAATGCTATACAGCACAATTGAGCCTTGCTCTGGTAGATACAAGGTGGATATTACAGGCTGCACTAATATGCGAGTAACTGTAATGGTACATAAATGAAAATTTGCAAAGAGACATACGCAAATTGCTGTTTGCAAGAGGTTGTACTATTACTACTACTTCCATGACTTCTTACATGTATGTTAGGAGATCTTCTGAGGTCACATGAGCATTTCCTTAGTGATCATAAGCATTGCGTATATATATAGTAAGATGGGTTGCGTTATCGGAGCACCGATAAAGTTTACAAGGAAACTCTCTCTGACCATAATGTAGTGAAGTCCAAAAGCAATTTGTATTTAACTTTTGAATCTTACCTTCATTATGAATATACTACTACATATTATGTAACAATTCAGCCTTTTTTTTTGTATGCATTGTGCAATTTTAAAGTGTAAAATATGGGCTCACTGGAAATTTGTGATTGATTATCACAAGATATTAATGTTCTACGAGTCGCCGGAGGATCCAAAAGGAAATCTACGGTCAAACCTACAAAATCACAGCACTACTCTACATCAGCCCAAGATTGGAATAGGAATGAGAGTGTATGAGCAAAGAGAACTAAATAAATGAACTCCTCATGCTACGTTCACGGGTAGACAAATTATAACATTAAAAAATGTGACCCAAGAACAAGTAAAAATATGAACCATATTCTGAAGCCCTTTTAAATACAATGTAGCTTGAATTCATCTACAGATTCCATTGCTAAAAAAAAATTTGTTCCCACTATCCACTATATATCCCAATATATTCCCATTATCTACCCCTCCCTTGACTTACGAGAAAATTGTCATAACAGTTATAATAGGCCAAGTATCATAATCATGGAGTTATCAAAATGTGGTGAAGAGTTTAGAACACATTCGTGATAAAAATTACAATCGATACGAAAAAAACCCCGAAAAAATAATGATTCTAGTCATCCAATTGGACACATCGTTCATGTCAGTTTAATCTGTGATTTTTTAAAATACAAATCCCCTGAAAATTAAGACTTGCTACATTAAAAAGAAATTTATATGGTAGTCAAACTGTAATTGAAAGCCAGCTGATTTCAATTTTTATCTGTTGACGCATTTTAAATTTGAAAAACAAACACTTTGCACGCATTAACATATCTCTCTTTAGATTTTTTTTCCATGACATAATGAAATACACAGAACGTTTAAACACATGCATAAATATTCTGTGATTCGATCAAAATACACGATGGTAGTACATGCACTGCTATAAGAAACGTCATAGTAATCGTCATTGAGCATATCGTCCACTGGAGTCTTGTACCCATCGCTTTTTCCCTCTGCTCACAGTTTCTGGGATTGAGGATGTTGGCTACAGCTGGATGGTCCATTCTCGTTGCCATGGTATCGTGGAGTCTTCGATATCTCCATTGCCCAATAGCCCAATTAGGCTTTACCTCAGGCTTGTCGGTGTGTGCAATAGTTAACTACTCGTCACCAATGTCCATTTGTCCATTGCCCTTCTAGCTTGCATCAATCTTTCCTTGTCCATGCTGCGCAAATCTGGTATTCAGCGCATGCACCAGAGAATCATATGTCTTGTCGCTATGAAGAACTGCCACGGTCGTTTTGTCTTCAGTCTTCCTCAGCATCACATTTCCGCTATCGATATTATCGTAGGCAATGTCGTCTGCGTCGCCGCATGCGCCTGCACCGTTCAGTGAATTGCCCTGAGCCGCTTTTCTCTCCCGGATGACGTCTTGGGAAACGTACACATCGCCACCTGGTCCGCTATTCTCATGTAACTCAGCAATTGAGATTGGTGGGTTACCATGAACACTAGAATCTAACTGTATGATGGTATTTGAATTCGGTGACATTTTTCTGCAAAGCGACACACACGAGGATTTCAGATGAATAAATGTACCAGCTTAATGAATAGATAAAGAACATTGCACAGTGATTTTTTAGATCTAAAATTGAAATGAGAGCAATTTGTCTTGGTTTTGTTCTGATTCTTTTACTTTTCTTCTTCTTCTTCTTCTTCTTCTTCTTCTTCTTCTTCTTCTATAGTATGAAAATCTAACTAGAAGGATGTGCAACTTATTTGATCCATCAGCACTTCAGTTAAACGCATTTTCAAACTTGTGTTATCCCGTTATCGGAATATTTGCAAATTGATGTATACTGCACAATCTATTCGTTACGAATTTATTCCATGTTTGTCTCCCCTCACCCTTCCGGCATCCCTGAAAATGCTGAAGGAGAAGAAAGAAAAATATTGTACAGTGCACTCGTTATATCAAAGTCCTCGGGACCGGCGATTTTCCCTCATTACATCGAAATATCGTTAAAGGCGAACAATAAGGAACATAAAGATATTAAATGAATTATGATTTTGTGACCGGAATTCATGTAGTAATAATTTCGTTATTTTTCTTTTCGTTGTGACGGGAATGCACCGTACTAGACACAAGGGAGACGAGTCAAGAAAGAAAATATGATTTCATAATCACCTGCGCCCGGAATGTTCCTGCACAAGATGTACTCGTGAGGAAAGGGTATTTTGTTCCTGAAAGCGAAACCAATCGCATTTTTTTTTCAAGCTGAAGTAGACCTAGATGAAACTCACCCCTTTCGGCGCCGATGTAACAGGACTGCTTGCACCATTGAAACGAGAACTATCCCTGGGACGATGCTCATTATAGCGACGATGACCGGACTGAGACCATCTGGAAATAAATTGTGATTGCATAACGACTATCATTTGCTGTATCATCTTATTACCGTGGACATTAAATCAACGTTTCCATTAACCCTTTAAAAAGAAGGATAATATGGCAGTATCTCAGTGCCATTGATGGTATGTACATTTACATTTACACTGTTGTTAATATTTCGTGTAATATCGAAATAATACAAATATGAACAGCTGTAATGAGTTTTTTTTAAAAAATCTGCTCATTCAAATTCGAAAAAGAATCAAGTGAAATTGACATACTATTATTTAATTTACTGTTGATAAAAACAATTAAAAGAAGGGAACACATTTACCACATCGCAACGCGGACGTTGTCATGGAAACAGAGGGTGAGATTCCTCCTGAAGATCTCTGCTGGTCTGTATTGCTCTCGCCCTGAGTAACAGCGAGTTTGCGTGATGTTGAAAGATTCTTGATAGCCTGAGAGGTGGGGAAAGTGCTGGTGTGGTGGAAAGGGGTGTAGTCGGGGTCGGACGCGGTATCGATCCTGCCTGTGTGAGACACAGGTAATATAACTGTGGCTATGTAAACAAATAAACAAAATATGTCATATCATGCTCGCGATCCAGCCTTTAAAGTCTCATAACGCATAGCAAGAAAGGAAAGAACTATCAAGATCACTTATTACATTGAATATTGAATTTATTCATCATTGTCATGATTTTGTTTTCCTCGATGTTAATATTACTTTGCTCATGCCAGTGGATAGTGTCTGGCAATAGCCCTGCATGCGCTGAGGACCCCTGCATCCCTTTCTTTCTTCCTTCATTCCTTCCTTGATTCTTTTTCTTCCCATCCTTTCCTCTCTAAACCCCCATCCCCTCATATTGTCTCTTGTTGTTTGTCCCACATCTTTGTTTACCTTGGGCGTCTCGTGCCTGTGTTTGTAGTTTCGTTCCTGTATTTTTTTTTTTTTGCTTTATTGAGAGTTCGATTTTCTGAGTGGCCCACATTTCTACGGATCTTGTCTTTTACGTTGGCCTCTCTTTTCTAATACCGCAGTAATTTTGAACGATAGTTTCCAATGTATATGCAATATTCATTGTTGTATACATTGTATTTTTTCCTTTGAACTTGTATAAAAAAATAACAGTAATGTGATACTGGAAATAAAATCTCTTTTGAAATTGAAAATTGAAATTGTAAGGTATGTCAACAAAGAGGGCTGACCAATACTTACATAGTGTAAGAGAATGCCTGCTTACACTGATATCGTCAATTGTTACGAATGGGCGTCCTGTCATTCTCAAAGCAACGAATGAAATCTGGAAGGAGTAAACAAGAAAAATAATCACTCACGAACGAATAACAAACGATTACATCAACGTCTAGGGTAACGGAACTTGCAATGAAAGGTTGAGCTACACGGTACGGACATTGTCAACAGAACTCTCTCTTGTACGCCAGTATTAATTCCAAACAGGTAGAGTCTTTCTTGTGAAGCTACCAGGTTGTAGCACCGACGACTGATCTCTTTCAAGACCGAGTGAAAGAATTTGAGTGACTTAAGGACCGATATATTAATACATAATGAAGTCTTTTCGAATACCTTAACGTACCCCTTTGAAATAACGAATTTATTCCCAGTACTTGTAGTAGAAATAATGAATTGAATTGAATTGAATTTTATCCAATTCAATTTAATAGAATTGAATCACATCCAATCAGCCGAGCACGGTTGGAAGTAACAAACTATAATGCACAATCATCAAAATCACCGATTCCAGCACACGATCTTATCTGACGCTCTCGGCTTTTGATTTGATTTGATTTGAATTTAATTCCACTTTGCATTCTGGTCCTCTTGTTCCTTGTTCACAACTGTCATGGCTAATAACAACTTGAGGGCTTTGTAAACAGTTACTAGAGCTCTTGCTGTTGTTGTATTAGCTTCTCTGACGTATTTTGCACAAAAGTCAGAGAAAACTGTAAACGACGGGTTCGTCGTCGCTTTTTCTTATTGTGAAAAAAACCAGCACATTTACTCAAACGCATGAAAAAAGATCTAAAAAGCATTTTGAACTTTGGAACTGCAAATAGGAATTCCTAAACTTATCTTCTATCACGTAATTTCAAATCGATGTTGAAATGTCTTCATTTTCTAAATGAATTAAGTCAAATACCTTAACAGCCCAATTTCTATAACAATTGCTGTAAGCAGGTGGAGTTTGTGCACCTTGTGGTGTATACAAAATTACACTATATGCATAATCGAATGTGGGGTGACATCACACTTGTGTGTGTATCCTTATGCGTAGATTTAGTGTGTGTGTGGGGGTGTGTATGTGTTCAAATTGACAACATCTTACCTCATCAATCATCAATCAAAGTATATCATTACTAGATTCTTACATTCCTCTTCTTTTATTTTGTCACTCTTACTAACCTTAAAGTCAGAGGAACAAATTAGATCCAATTGTGCTCTCATGATTTCACCTCTGACTTGTCTGATAGCGCCAAGGGTTAAAGGTTCGCTTCCGCTACAGTTACTCACAACCCTCAGGAATCCGTCGCCAATGGACAGATATCTGAAGGAGAGTTGCCATTGTCCCGAATCAAAGTCACGTGGTACTGTGGTTTGTGCCTCTTGTGGGTTTCTATCAACCCAACAATTCGGGCCAGCTGAGAAATAATCTACGAGATGAAACATGACACTTAATGTTTCGGTGGTGATAATAACGATAACAAGGCAGTGTTAAATAACATGATGCAATATCGAAAGGTACGAGGCCGCAGGCTGTGGAACTATTTGCCATGCTACGTTTACACCATTTAGTCAGGCCTCTTGACGTTAAATTCTGAGATTACCGTTACAGGGCGGATAAAAGCATCAAATTTAGAGAGAGGATCCCTCAGGACCTACTCATTGATGGGCCTATATATATGTATATATATATATATATATATATATATATATATATATATTATATACATGTATATATATGCTGAATTTCATTTTCCAGGAATTTTCGCATGCATGAAACTCTGGAACAATGAAATAATGAAATTTTCGCGAGGGGCCAAGATTCGCGAAAGCAAAATGCAAGCGATTCCACACAATGCATTTAATGCCAGAGACAATTCGCGGAAGTTTCATGCCGCGAAAATTGCCTTCGGCTCCAATGCGCGAAAGCTTCATGTAACATTGCATTTATATTATGTATCTGAGGGAGTGCAATAACAAAAACAAGAGGTTCAGATTTGTTGTAAATGTTCTTTTTTGTCATGGAAATGAAATCATGAACCCAATCTTCACCTAGTGGCGGAGGAAATAAAAACACGTGCATATGTGACCCTGCATGACAAAACAAACAAAAAGTCGCAGACATGAAATTTTAGTCAAGACCATATCCTGAAAGAGCAGACTTTAAGCTTTAATATGATGCATTACTCAAACCAAATGGACTGGTGACTCTCCTAACCTATCCAAATATTGGAAAGAAAGCACATTCTCAGGAAAAGTGTGAACTGAGAAAAGAGGCTCTGAAGTACAATGTCTATTCAAGCGCTTAATCTTTACCAAACCGTGCTGGCTGTGCGATGAATGGGACTAAAAACATGATGTAAGCCGCCAGAGTAACAGCAATGAAGAGATTATCAGATTAAACTGAAATTAAGCATGCCTCATTAACACATTCTGACCTTAATTAATGTCAACTTTCAAAGTAGTAGCATTATCCTTTCAAAAATATAGGAGTTGAAAGTGAAGAGTGTGTACAAGGTATTTTAAGAAATGAAAATGGGACTCTAAAGACACATTAAAATCACATTATTCTGACAAAAATGTTCGAGATAAACTGCTAAAAAACACACTTTCCTGCCTGTTTCATGAACCCAAATTTTAGCATTATGTAGAAGAAGACTTGCTCTTTTAGAAAATATGAAAAAGTCAAGATCGGCTCGGTTGACCCATTTAACCTATTATCAGTCCTCACACAAAATCAGGGTGTGCGACTTTTTGTTCGTTTTGTGATGCACGGTCACATAGGCCCTATTATAATATTCACAAAAGACACTACAGCACACGAGGAAGAGAGCACAAGGATGTTAAGAGCCAGAAGAGAGAGTACAGCTTATGGAGGAGTAAACACAAGTTTGTATGAAAGAACAGACCACTCTATTATCACCATTGTTGAAAACGCACATGTTGTTACTCAATTGTTGATTATCGATTGTTATATTTCGAAAGCCATTTTTTTTAAATAATATTGAAATGTGAAAAAGTTAGATGATTCATTGAAACCGCAATTTAAATTATTCCAAAGTTTGAGTCCAGTATAAACAAATTTAATGCATTTTGTGAATGCAATTTTGTGAATGCAATGAATGCAACAAGGAAGATGAAGTTCGGTAATGAATCGTCGTGTGGGGTAATTATACACGTGGCAGTTTAAATGGAATGAACCATGAAATATTTTATAGGAAGTTCATTACTGCTGCAACGGAACATGAATTGATTAATTTGAAATTCATACGAATACTTTCTATTTACGGATATGGTTGAAAAAAAAACGGTATTTGATTGGGGATGAAGGTAAAAAAAAAAATCTGAGCAAAATTTTTGCTGTAACAGGAAATTATCTAATAATGTCTGATAAGTGTTACTCCAAGCCAAAATTCCATTATTCAATTATGGTAACATTAAGCTTGAATTTAACATCATCAATGCAAATGAGGGGAAGACAATATTTTCTAATACCTATTAATACACCTATAATGTTATCACTTTTGCTATACATGTACTACTGATATGACACTTCCATTAAAACTCATTATCAACATAAATACCGAATGATTTGATAGAATAAACCACTTCGAGGGGGTTGGTATCGAACATGATGTTGCCTGGAAGGCTATTTAAGCAGCTGCTATAAAAAGCATACAAGTTTTATTCGTAATGTTTAGTAACAACTTATTTGCGAAAACCCATCGTGAAAATCTTTTCATTAATCATTTCTTGTTTTTATCAAGATATCGTGGTCAGGGTGAGAGAAAAAAACCCCCAAACGTTATAGTCATTTGCAAACAATATAAATGAGAGGTTTTCGGATGACCTACGGAAATGGTTGATGTAAATTTGAATAACATGAGTCCGAAAAGACTTCCTTAGTTTTGGAACACTACATTCCAATGTTTTCATTTGTGAGTCATAGCCGTTGACGTGTACATATTGCACGAGGAGGATATGATTATATACATATATATTTGTATGTGTATATATATATATATGTATATATATATTTATACGTATATATATATATATATATATATATAATATGAAGAGTTTGTTCGCAAAATACCGATATGTCCATATTTGCCAAATTGAGATATTTGCGATTAAAGGTCAAGGAAAATAAAGAGAATAATAAGAAAATTGTTGCTTCTTTTGACCATAACTTCAAAAATGTACCTTTATATGTAGTGACCAATATATCATGTAAAAGGTATTATTTTGTACTTTATGACAGAGACCGTTCTTCAAAATCTTCAAAAATGGACTTATCGGTTTTTACGAACAAACTCTTCATATATATGGGCCGTGACGCGAGAAAAGGGCCCTTAGCGGTGCTGCGCGCAAACGCCAGAAAACGGCGCGAAAGTTTGACAAAGCAATACGCGCAAAAAAGATCAACTAGCTAAATGCGCGCACATGCATATAGACGCATAAAAAATTGACAGGATTTGGACAAAACATGCTTTTTTGATTGTCGTAATGGGGTCATTTAGGATTGGAATTTCAGAAAAAGGTTTGCATATCTAAATACGGCAGAGTTCCTTCCACAATGTGGAGGTGAAAACTCATTTTCAGTATTTAATGCCCTAAGGGCCCTTTTCTCGCGTCACGGCCCAATATACAAATAATATAATATTTATGACCATGCATCATGAAAACAACAAAAAGTCTTTTTTTTGTGAGTAGTTAAAATGGGTGAAATTTGTCAAACTAGTCAATCTTTACATTTCAGTATTTTTTGAAAGACCAGTTTCTTTTTCTTTGATATAAATCTTTTGTTTTGGGTCATAAAAATAATTGGAAATTGTGATTTTGTAGTTTCTCTACAACATGTTATGGCAGAGTAGTGAGGTAATAAATAATTTAACACGTTTAACGGCCCAATTTAATTTCTCATAATTCTTGTACATGCACTTCACTTTCCGTTCTCATAACTTTTGACAGGATGATGATACAGCTTTGAAGGGTAATTTCAGCAATGAATGGAACCTCTTTAATGAGTGTGGAATTCCCAAATTGTCCCATTCATTACGCGGAGCACAGGGCGTGAAACTGAAAGCCTCTTTTCTCAGTAACACTTCTGGAGTTCGTACTTTCTTTCTATTATCCAGTTAGGTTTATCGGATACTCCATTTGTATCGACTTTGTCCACCATCTTAAAGCTTAGATTCAGATTTTTTTTTCTTCAAAATTTACCCTATTAATAACTTCAAATCAATCTCTGGTGTATTACTTGTGACGGTTTTGTGATTCAGGGTCATGTGATATAAAAATTAGATGCTTTCATATACAGACCCACAAACAATTTTGAGGGGGCGTTCCAAGGCCCGTCAGATAGTCTGTTTGACTCAGCATGTTTGCTTAGAGGAGTGAGAGGACCATAGTAAATTTGATAAATATTCCTCTCATTTGTAAACATAAGCATAACAATAAGTCAGAGATATCGGCTTAGAAACCTTTAACCTTGCAAAAGACTGAAATGGAAGTGTAAAGCATACGAACTCGTCTCAGCTGTTATCGATCATTATCATTGTTCTTTAAGAATGGGGCATGTAGGAATTCAGAATTGTGCAATGGTCACAGCGGAAGAAATAATTAAATTCTAAAGGGACGCAAGTTCTGCGGTCTCTCCTCTTTTTTGTGTTTCTCTTATTCTTGGTTGGTTTTTTTTTGTGTGTGTGTAACCGGAAACCATATTGATCTGTAGATTTATGTTTGTACGACATAAAGACACGTGGCGTTTAATACACGAATGTAGTGTGACATAATTATCTGAAACGCCTTCTCAAAAGTCTTCAAGACTTTTCAGAACTCGCATTGAACATTGAAGATAATCCCTTAGCAAGCCCTTTCCAAGCTAAACTGGGATAAGATTGCATGCCTCAGCCATGAAATAATCCTTGTGGGATTCATCTAAGAGTACGTTATATGTATATATATATATATATATATATATATATATATATATGTATGTATATATTGTTGTGTGAAAATTATTTGCTTCAGATCGGTCTCATATTCAAGTAATGTGCAGTTCAATGTTTCCAGGTTAATAGCATGACTGTAGAGTGTCGGGGCGATCGTTAACAGCCCGACACTGTACAGTCATGCTTACCTGGAGACATTGAACTGCACATTACTTGAATACGAGACCAATCTGAAGCAAATAACTTTCACACAACAATAAATATCATAATGAATTCTTAAATGAATCCCACATGGATTAGAACAATCATTCACCAGCATTCCCATTGATTCCCACTGATCAGTTACTAGCCATGAATATGCACAATTATTGTTATTTTTAATTCCTTTTTTCCGAGTGGGTATCCTTGCATATTTGATAATAGAACCTACTACACTCATACAACCACAATCATCATTGACAAATATATCAATGTTAATTTTGCTTTAATAAGATTATGATTTATCTGCTTGGCGCATAAGTAATCGGAATTTATGGTACATACTGTTGTCAGAAGGCCACTGACTGCGACTCCAACATCCACTTCCTTCATCGTCTTTCATGCCACACGTGGAAGATTCAAAATCGCATGTCCAATTGCCTATCCACGGAGGAAAGGAAAATAAAGAGGAGTGATATTTTAGCAACATTTCTCCAAAAGTAGATGATGAAGTTATAGTAGTACTTGTATCAAATTGGAAGTAATAGTATTGGTAATGGAAGTGAAAGAAACAGCTGTTTATATTGATCATATTCATGGTATTGTTGATTGCAAATTCCATTCATAAAAAACTAATGCAGATAAAGATTCATGACTTGAGATTAATAGCGACGATTTGTCAATAGGAGTCATTATGATGGCATTGCTATTATAGTCAGGTTTGGTAACTACTGAATTCTTTACAAGTATACGCAACTGATATTATATCGAGATGTTTGAATACAAAACATGCAACAACAACAAAAAACCACCTATATCGACCTGTAGACGATGAATTAAGAACATACGTTTACACTGATATAAGATTACTTCCAGAAGTAGGCCAATTACAGAATAACTTCTCTGAAAGAATAGAAAGAAATACATTGTTTCATGAATTATGTATTATTGTATCTAAATGTTTTAAGGGCATCCACATGAACACGCTATTGAAACAAAAGTATGAAATTAGCTGACTGTAATGTATGATGATGTTCAAAATGAACCTTTGTAAATGAAAATAATGATAGTGATAATAATAACATTAATAGTGATAATGATAAGAATTTCGACTCATAAACCTTTTTAAAATTGAATGCCGTCTCCAAGAGGTTTATAAACAAATATCACCCTGATGATAAAATCACGTAAATGGTTTATAGGAAAAACATTAACTGTAGAACATCTGCTCACTTACTCGTCTATTTTGTGCTTTCCTCAAGCATTTTGCTCTAATCTTCATCTCCATTTTAGATAGCCCATATTAACACAATATGATAAGACACTGACAACATGTGAGACCATGCAACTATTTTTTTTTAATTGTTAGCACTATATAGTGTCTGTAGAAAAATCATCGTCATTTGTTATAATCATCAATCTTGTGTATAAAATTGTATTTATCACAGGACCGACCTATTTCAACATTTGCTTACAGATAATCTGCGTTAAATGTACAAAAGATATTAAAGGCTGTACTTAGTACTTATTACGAAGAAGTGCCATGCAAGAGGCAGGAGAATCTTACCGTTGGCTGTGGCTTGGTGCAAGAGGACCAGCATGAGGGCAAACCTCATGTCCATATTTCCACTCATATATTTTAGATGCAGTCAACTCTTGTCTACGTAAGTGTGTAGTTTACTGCAACAAGGCGTTCATCCACTTCGGGAGTTTGGCCACGGTATCCTCCTTGGTCCTCTTCCTTGGTTCTCTGAAGAACTAAGGGTGCGTTTATAAGATTTTGCGTGCCTAGAATCACTGTTTCAAATCACACTTTCGTCAGGAGAGCGTTTATAAGATTTTTCCTCCGAGCGTGTTGGGGCTCTCGCTCAGACTGTGCCATTGCGCAACTCACTCTGCGCAGTTTTTCCTCGGCAAAAGGTAAAGCAGGGTGCGCGCAAGGCATTGTGACGTCATTATAAACAGTGTTTGCGATCGCGGTTGCGTTTATAAGATTTTTGAAACACTGATTCTACAGAAACACTGTTTTGAAACGCACTATTTTGTGCGATTTGAATCAGTGTTTCAAAACACTGTTTCAAATCACGGCGAGCGTTTATAAGAATTTTTTTTCGAGCTAGAATCACTGTTTGGCCATAAACAGTGTTTCAAAACACTGTTTATGGCCAGAAGAAAAATCTTATAAACGCACCCTAAGAAATATCTAGTGGAAACTGTAACGCTGAAAGAAACAGTCTGAACAAAAGAAGGAAGTAAATGAATAAAAAAAGCTGTTCACCCTAAACTTCCCCACGTCGCACACACGCAACGCACACGCATACGCACAAACACACACACACATCTGTATATGTGACCCTGCACCTCAAAACAAACAAAAAGTCGCCAGACATGAAATTTTAGTTAAGACCATAATACAATGTTCTGAAACAGCAGACTTTAAGCTTTAAAATGATGTATAACTCAAATCAAATGGACTCTCCTAACCTATCTAAATATTGGAAAGAAAGCACAAACTCAGGAAAAGTGTGAACTGAGTAAAGAGGCTCGGAAGTACAGTGTCTATTCAAGCGCTTCACCAAACCGTGCTGGCTGTGCGATGAATGGGACAAAACACAGGAAGTAAACCAGCAGAGTAACAACAGTGAAGGGATTATCATATCAATCTGAAATTAAGCATGCCTCATTAACATATTCTGTCCATAATTAATGCCAACTTTCAAAGCAGTAGCACTATCTTTTCAAAAGTTATTAGAGTTGAGAGTGAAGAGTGTGGACAAGGTTTTTCAGATATGAAAAAGGGATTGTTGCGACACGGATTGTCGCCCCTACACGGATTGTCGCCTCCTGCTCGGGGCGACGATCCGTGACGGGCGTTGGCGGCACGGATTGTCGCCCCCGTCACGGATTGTCGCCTGGCGACAATCCGTGACGAGAGCTGGCGGCACGGATTGTCGCCCGCCCTCGAAGCACATTTTGCTGGGTAATATCGTTCTGGACATAATCATCGAAATACTAACACATAACTTACATTGCTACATCCATGCAAACATGCCATGTAAAAAGTCATGGTGAGGTTTCAAGGAAGTGTGTATGTGATCGTGCACATGAATGTGTTTATTATGTCAGTTTTTTTCAGCGCGTGGGGAGGGATACCTAGTAAGCTGTTGCTGGCATAAACGTTGATATTGATTTTATCAGCAGCTTTGAATTTGATGAGTTTGTTTGGCAGATTTGTATATGAATTCGGAGTGGAGCTTGCGTGCGGGCGGATGCTGCTTTTCTGCATACGGTCCATTATGTCTTATTTATCAACATTGGGAAATCGTTTCATCAGGAAGGAATGTGGTATCGGTTCGGGTGTGCGTCGGTATGTGGGAAGGGGGTTACATTTCGTTATTGCAAAAGTTTGTTATTCTGAAGGCTCATTCGTCCGAAGGCTCATTATTCCGAAGGTTCGTTATTCCGAAGGGTCGTTATTCCCAATTTCATTTTTGGATCAACGAACCTCTAGGTATAGGGAATTGTGTGTTTCGGATAAATGAAGCCTCGGAAAAAAAGGAACTTCAGAATAACGAACCTTCTCGTGTGTGTGTGTGTGTGTGTGTGTGTGTATTTGGGTTGGTGAATGTGGGTGTGGGATGATATAGGTTTTGTTTAATCAGGGGTTGGTGGGTTGGGGATTGGATTTGAAGAAGTATAGTTATAAATGGTATGACAGATGTTAGTAGGATTTGATATTTAGGATAGATGTAGGCCCTAGATTTGTTTCGGTTGGGGAGGGGAGGGGGTGGTCGGGTTTTTTTATGACTGATTTCATTCTAGATTTGTGTAATATATTTGTGTGTTTTTTTAATGTATATGCCCTTGTAAGTAAGAAGGTGTTACATGATCCAAACCAATATATTCAAGGAATATAGGTTTGGTAGGGCCATACATGTCAAAACTTTCTCGTGAAGAAATTATTAGTAGGGTTGGTCTATAATCGAGTTATCTATGTTGAAGTGAGATTATTTGTGGTATAAATTGACAAATGGATTTGTTTGCGTTTCGAATTGCCATTTGTAACTTTTTTGTTCTTGTTACACCCAGAATGGGTCGATTTATGAATGATTTGAATGAAATCAATAAATATCAAGGAAAAAAGTGTTGAGTTGGTTTATTTGCATTATGAGGATTTGTTTGAGTGTTTGTTGGTGTTTGTTTGTATCTATTACGTATGTATTAGCGGTGTGCAATGGCAGTTCGTTTGTATTAAAATCAACTAACGATTGACAATTTTTTTACGGCGTGTGGAAACTATTCGCTCATGCATAAAGCATGCCAAACCTATTCTGGGACAAAGAATAGTGGTATGGACGTTCTAGCATATAAGACTGATGGAAGAAAATGACTGCAGTGAAAAATGAACAAGGACAAATAACATTTTGGGAGGGTACCTCCCTCGTATGTATTTCCTCTCGGTCTCTCTCTCGCCTAGCCCGCCTCACCGCTGATATTGGTTGACACACCCATACTATTTTTAGATCAACGCTGGTGTGAATTTTTTAAACACGTGCTCATACACTCTGAAGGCGTTTGTATTGCCACAGTAGCGCCACTATATTCCACATACACACGTAAGCATACAGGCACACGTATACACACAGACAAACAAACCACTACCACTATTCAACCACCACACATGCACAGTTTCTACATATTGTATTATTATACTCCAAACACACACACACACACACACACACACACACACACACACACACACACACACACGCACACATACGCATAACTTACCAGTCATACCCATCCCACCAAAGCTTAACACCGGAGGAACCACCCCGAGCCCGGGGCGACAATCCGTGACGGGGCGACAATCCGTGTCGCAACAATTTTTTTGCTTACACGGATTGTCGCCTTCGAGGTCAAAAACTGGGAACTGCACAAGCGTCACAGATTGTCGCCAGGCGACAATCCGTGACGGGGGCAACAATCCGTGCCGCCAGCGCCCGTCACGGATTGTCGCCCCGAGCAGGAGGCGACAATCCGTGTAGGGGCGACAATCCGTGTCGCAACAGGGATTCTAAAGACACACCTAATCACACTATTCTACCAAAAATGTTCGAGATAAACTGCTAAAAAACACACTTTCCTGCCCGTTTTATGGTACCAAATTTCAGCATAATGTAAATGAAGACACGCTCTTTCAGAAAATATGAAAAGTCAAGTTCGGCTAGGTTGACATATTTCACTTAATTTCAGTCCTCACGCAAAATCAGTGTGTGCGACTTTATGTTCGTTTAAGGTGCACGGTCACATATAAATATGTATAATATATATATATATATATATATATATACATATATATATATATATATATATATATATATATATATATATATATATTATGTATATACATACATACTTCAATTCTATATGCATATAATATATGTATATTGACACCATTTTTTGTTTTCTTTGGTGGTTTGGTTAACTAAAATATTTGTATCTGAGATTTTGGCTTCCTGAAAAAGAAACGTATATAAACATAAACATTGCAAATGTCCCATCAGGCAATAAAACTAAAACATTTTAACATTTGATTTGATTTGATTTGATTTGTGATTTATGAAACATAACAATCTTTTGTGGACCTGATGACATTTATGTTATCTAATTATGATAATAATATAATATTTCTTTATCATATTCCACACTGTTTGGGAGGACTGCTGTTTTTTATGCGCAACTATCACTTTCTTTTAGTAAATATTTCAATTTACTGTTACAGCAGTATTTTCCACAACAGTCATTCAAAAGGATACAGGGGTTAAGGCAGTTTCTTTTCAATTTGAAGTATTTCAAGTTCAAACGCATTCAAATTATTCAAAAGGATACAGGGGTTAAGGTAGTTTCTTTTCAATTTGAAGTATTTCAAGTTCAAACGCATTCACAAACAGTTTTACATCGAATAAACCACAATAAAAACACACTGTAAAGAAATTATGAATTAGGTAATATTATCTTTAGCATTCATTCAATTGTAATTATCAGATAACAGGTCAAATTCTACTGGATAAACTATAAGGTTACATAATGATAACCAGAATTATAAAAGAAATATCAGTAATAATCAGCATGAAAGAAATAAGACTTATCGTTACTATAACTGTTATGATCAAAGCTGTAGCAGTCTCAGAAATGTCATTATTGATACACTCATCATAGTCATCATCACCATTATTATCAGTATTAATGATAAGTAGCTGCTGTTCCTAGCGTGTTCTTTCCAGCCCGCTAGCGTCTGATATGTCCTTGAGCACGGCAATGATGGCGACCCTCTTGTTCTGATTTGGTGTCATGGTTTCTTCGAGCAGATCAACGGGGAAAGAGCCTTACTGGATTTTCAGTGAACTAACGGAGCTTTTGAATCAGACTCTTTCTATGGGTCTGAAATTTTGCTCTGTCTCTCTTTCACATTTCTCGTTCCCTACTCCTCTCTATTTCCCTGAAGTCTTACTGTGCATTCCTGAACTGTTTATGTCTCTGCATCTATGTATTTTTATTATGTCGTAACGACGATTTTCCTTACCGTTTGTATGTATGCATTATCTTAATTTCCTGGAGCGGTAATTCTGAAATCGTTCCTTGAAGAAATTTCTTCCTTGAAAAAGGATTTTTTTTTTCTTCTTCTCAGTGGTATTCTGAAAATCATTCAAAGTTTCATCCTAAGTCTGTTCCTAACTTTTTTTTCCTAATCTTGGGAAGAAACTTAGGAAGATATGCAAATTTCTCAATTAGGGAGAAGTTAACATTCTTGAATGCACTCATAAAAGAATTTCAGGGAGATATTTAGGAAATACCCGTCCCTGTCCTAAGTATACGTAACGTACGTTATGGCAACCTGCAAAACATCATGATAGGCGTTAACATTCACTGCGCGAAATGGGCCGTGACGCGAGAAAAGGGCCCTTAGCGGTGCTGCGCGCAAACGCCAGAAAACGGCGCGAAAGTTTGACAAAGCAATACGCGCAAAAAAGATCAACTAGCTAAATGCGCGCACATGCATATAGACGCATAAAAAATTGACAGGATTTGGACAAAACATGCTTTTTTGATTGTCGTAATGGGGTCATTTAGGATTGGAATTTCAGAAAAAGGTTTGCATATCTAAATACGGCAGAGTTCCTTCCACAATGTGGAGGTGAAAACTCATTTTCAGTATTTAATGCCCTAAGGGCCCTTTTCTCGCGTCACGGCCCAATATACAAATAATATAATATTTATGACCATGCATCATGAAAACAACAAAAAGTCTTTTTTTTGTGAGTAGTTAAAATGGGTGAAATTTGTCAAACTAGTCAATCTTTACATTTCAGTATTTTTTGAAAGACCAGTTTCTTTTTCTTTGATATAAATCTTTTGTTTTGGGTCATAAAAATAATTGGAAATTGTGATTTTGTAGTTTCTCTACAACATGTTATGGCAGAGTAGTGAGGTAATAAATAATTTAACACGTTTAACGGCCCAATTTAATTTCTCATAATTCTTGTACATGCACTTCACTTTCCGTTCTCATAACTTTTGACAGGATGATGATACAGCTTTGAAGGGTAATTTCAGCAATGAATGGAACCTCTTTAATGAGTGTGGAATTCCCAAATTGTCCCATTCATTACGCGGAGCACAGGGCGTGAAACTGAAAGCCTCTTTTCTCAGTAACACTTCTGGAGTTCGTACTTTCTTTCTATTATCCAGTTAGGTTTATCGGATACTCCATTTGTATCGACTTTGTCCACCATCTTAAAGCTTAGATTCAGATTTTTTTTTCTTCAAAATTTACCCTATTAATAACTTCAAATCAATCTCTGGTGTATTACTTGTGACGGTTTTGTGATTCAGGGTCATGTGATATAAAAATTAGATGCTTTCATATACAGACCCACAAACAATTTTGAGGGGGCGTTCCAAGGCCCGTCAGATAGTCTGTTTGACTCAGCATGTTTGCTTAGAGGAGTGAGAGGACCATAGTAAATTTGATAAATATTCCTCTCATTTGTAAACATAAGCATAACAATAAGTCAGAGATATCGGCTTAGAAACCTTTAACCTTGCAAAAGACTGAAATGGAAGTGTAAAGCATACGAACTCGTCTCAGCTGTTATCGATCATTATCATTGTTCTTTAAGAATGGGGCATGTAGGAATTCAGAATTGTGCAATGGTCACAGCGGAAGAAATAATTAAATTCTAAAGGGACGCAAGTTCTGCGGTCTCTCCTCTTTTTTGTGTTTCTCTTATTCTTGGTTGGTTTTTTTTTGTGTGTGTGTAACCGGAAACCATATTGATCTGTAGATTTATGTTTGTACGACATAAAGACACGTGGCGTTTAATACACGAATGTAGTGTGACATAATTATCTGAAACGCCTTCTCAAAAGTCTTCAAGACTTTTCAGAACTCGCATTGAACATTGAAGATAATCCCTTAGCAAGCCCTTTCCAAGCTAAACTGGGATAAGATTGCATGCCTCAGCCATGAAATAATCCTTGTGGGATTCATCTAAGAGTACGTTATATGTATATATATATATATATATATATATATATATATGTATGTATATATTGTTGTGTGAAAATTATTTGCTTCAGATCGGTCTCATATTCAAGTAATGTGCAGTTCAATGTTTCCAGGTTAATAGCATGACTGTAGAGTGTCGGGGCGATCGTTAACAGCCCGACACTGTACAGTCATGCTTACCTGGAGACATTGAACTGCACATTACTTGAATACGAGACCAATCTGAAGCAAATAACTTTCACACAACAATAAATATCATAATGAATTCTTAAATGAATCCCACATGGATTAGAACAATCATTCACCAGCATTCCCATTGATTCCCACTGATCAGTTACTAGCCATGAATATGCACAATTATTGTTATTTTTAATTCCTTTTTTCCGAGTGGGTATCCTTGCATATTTGATAATAGAACCTACTACACTCATACAACCACAATCATCATTGACAAATATATCAATGTTAATTTTGCTTTAATAAGATTATGATTTATCTGCTTGGCGCATAAGTAATCGGAATTTATGGTACATACTGTTGTCAGAAGGCCACTGACTGCGACTCCAACATCCACTTCCTTCATCGTCTTTCATGCCACACGTGGAAGATTCAAAATCGCATGTCCAATTGCCTATCCACGGAGGAAAGGAAAATAAAGAGGAGTGATATTTTAGCAACATTTCTCCAAAAGTAGATGATGAAGTTATAGTAGTACTTGTATCAAATTGGAAGTAATAGTATTGGTAATGGAAGTGAAAGAAACAGCTGTTTATATTGATCATATTCATGGTATTGTTGATTGCAAATTCCATTCATAAAAAACTAATGCAGATAAAGATTCATGACTTGAGATTAATAGCGACGATTTGTCAATAGGAGTCATTATGATGGCATTGCTATTATAGTCAGGTTTGGTAACTACTGAATTCTTTACAAGTATACGCAACTGATATTATATCGAGATGTTTGAATACAAAACATGCAACAACAACAAAAAACCACCTATATCGACCTGTAGACGATGAATTAAGAACATACGTTTACACTGATATAAGATTACTTCCAGAAGTAGGCCAATTACAGAATAACTTCTCTGAAAGAATAGAAAGAAATACATTGTTTCATGAATTATGTATTATTGTATCTAAATGTTTTAAGGGCATCCACATGAACACGCTATTGAAACAAAAGTATGAAATTAGCTGACTGTAATGTATGATGATGTTCAAAATGAACCTTTGTAAATGAAAATAATGATAGTGATAATAATAACATTAATAGTGATAATGATAAGAATTTCGACTCATAAACCTTTTTAAAATTGAATGCCGTCTCCAAGAGGTTTATAAACAAATATCACCCTGATGATAAAATCACGTAAATGGTTTATAGGAAAAACATTAACTGTAGAACATCTGCTCACTTACTCGTCTATTTTGTGCTTTCCTCAAGCATTTTGCTCTAATCTTCATCTCCATTTTAGATAGCCCATATTAACACAATATGATAAGACACTGACAACATGTGAGACCATGCAACTATTTTTTTTTAATTGTTAGCACTATATAGTGTCTGTAGAAAAATCATCGTCATTTGTTATAATCATCAATCTTGTGTATAAAATTGTATTTATCACAGGACCGACCTATTTCAACATTTGCTTACAGATAATCTGCGTTAAATGTACAAAAGATATTAAAGGCTGTACTTAGTACTTATTACGAAGAAGTGCCATGCAAGAGGCAGGAGAATCTTACCGTTGGCTGTGGCTTGGTGCAAGAGGACCAGCATGAGGGCAAACCTCATGTCCATATTTCCACTCATATATTTTAGATGCAGTCAACTCTTGTCTACGTAAGTGTGTAGTTTACTGCAACAAGGCGTTCATCCACTTCGGGAGTTTGGCCACGGTATCCTCCTTGGTCCTCTTCCTTGGTTCTCTGAAGAACTAAGGGTGCGTTTATAAGATTTTGCGTGCCTAGAATCACTGTTTCAAATCACACTTTCGTCAGGAGAGCGTTTATAAGATTTTTCCTCCGAGCGTGTTGGGGCTCTCGCTCAGACTGTGCCATTGCGCAACTCACTCTGCGCAGTTTTTCCTCGGCAAAAGGTAAAGCAGGGTGCGCGCAAGGCATTGTGACGTCATTATAAACAGTGTTTGCGATCGCGGTTGCGTTTATAAGATTTTTGAAACACTGATTCTACAGAAACACTGTTTTGAAACGCACTATTTTGTGCGATTTGAATCAGTGTTTCAAAACACTGTTTCAAATCACGGCGAGCGTTTATAAGAATTTTTTTTCGAGCTAGAATCACTGTTTGGCCATAAACAGTGTTTCAAAACACTGTTTATGGCCAGAAGAAAAATCTTATAAACGCACCCTAAGAAATATCTAGTGGAAACTGTAACGCTGAAAGAAACAGTCTGAACAAAAGAAGGAAGTAAATGAATAAAAAAAGCTGTTCACCCTAAACTTCCCCACGTCGCACACACGCAACGCACACGCATACGCACAAACACACACACACATCTGTATATGTGACCCTGCACCTCAAAACAAACAAAAAGTCGCCAGACATGAAATTTTAGTTAAGACCATAATACAATGTTCTGAAACAGCAGACTTTAAGCTTTAAAATGATGTATAACTCAAATCAAATGGACTCTCCTAACCTATCTAAATATTGGAAAGAAAGCACAAACTCAGGAAAAGTGTGAACTGAGTAAAGAGGCTCGGAAGTACAGTGTCTATTCAAGCGCTTCACCAAACCGTGCTGGCTGTGCGATGAATGGGACAAAACACAGGAAGTAAACCAGCAGAGTAACAACAGTGAAGGGATTATCATATCAATCTGAAATTAAGCATGCCTCATTAACATATTCTGTCCATAATTAATGCCAACTTTCAAAGCAGTAGCACTATCTTTTCAAAAGTTATTAGAGTTGAGAGTGAAGAGTGTGGACAAGGTTTTTCAGATATGAAAAAGGGATTGTTGCGACACGGATTGTCGCCCCTACACGGATTGTCGCCTCCTGCTCGGGGCGACGATCCGTGACGGGCGTTGGCGGCACGGATTGTCGCCCCCGTCACGGATTGTCGCCTGGCGACAATCCGTGACGAGAGCTGGCGGCACGGATTGTCGCCCGCCCTCGAAGCACATTTTGCTGGGTAATATCGTTCTGGACATAATCATCGAAATACTAACACATAACTTACATTGCTACATCCATGCAAACATGCCATGTAAAAAGTCATGGTGAGGTTTCAAGGAAGTGTGTATGTGATCGTGCACATGAATGTGTTTATTATGTCAGTTTTTTTCAGCGCGTGGGGAGGGATACCTAGTAAGCTGTTGCTGGCATAAACGTTGATATTGATTTTATCAGCAGCTTTGAATTTGATGAGTTTGTTTGGCAGATTTGTATATGAATTCGGAGTGGAGCTTGCGTGCGGGCGGATGCTGCTTTTCTGCATACGGTCCATTATGTCTTATTTATCAACATTGGGAAATCGTTTCATCAGGAAGGAATGTGGTATCGGTTCGGGTGTGCGTCGGTATGTGGGAAGGGGGTTACATTTCGTTATTGCAAAAGTTTGTTATTCTGAAGGCTCATTCGTCCGAAGGCTCATTATTCCGAAGGTTCGTTATTCCGAAGGGTCGTTATTCCCAATTTCATTTTTGGATCAACGAACCTCTAGGTATAGGGAATTGTGTGTTTCGGATAAATGAAGCCTCGGAAAAAAAGGAACTTCAGAATAACGAACCTTCTCGTGTGTGTGTGTGTGTGTGTGTGTGTGTGTGTGTGTATTTGGGTTGGTGAATGTGGGTGTGGGATGATATAGGTTTTGTTTAATCAGGGGTTGGTGGGTTGGGGATTGGATTTGAAGAAGTATAGTTATAAATGGTATGACAGATGTTAGTAGGATTTGATATTTAGGATAGATGTAGGCCCTAGATTTGTTTCGGTTGGGGAGGGGAGGGGGTGGTCGGGTTTTTTTATGACTGATTTCATTCTAGATTTGTGTAATATATTTGTGTGTTTTTTTAATGTATATGCCCTTGTAAGTAAGAAGGTGTTACATGATCCAAACCAATATATTCAAGGAATATAGGTTTGGTAGGGCCATACATGTCAAAACTTTCTCGTGAAGAAATTATTAGTAGGGTTGGTCTATAATCGAGTTATCTATGTTGAAGTGAGATTATTTGTGGTATAAATTGACAAATGGATTTGTTTGCGTTTCGAATTGCCATTTGTAACTTTTTTGTTCTTGTTACACCCAGAATGGGTCGATTTATGAATGATTTGAATGAAATCAATAAATATCAAGGAAAAAAGTGTTGAGTTGGTTTATTTGCATTATGAGGATTTGTTTGAGTGTTTGTTGGTGTTTGTTTGTATCTATTACGTATGTATTAGCGGTGTGCAATGGCAGTTCGTTTGTATTAAAATCAACTAACGATTGACAATTTTTTTACGGCGTGTGGAAACTATTCGCTCATGCATAAAGCATGCCAAACCTATTCTGGGACAAAGAATAGTGGTATGGACGTTCTAGCATATAAGACTGATGGAAGAAAATGACTGCAGTGAAAAATGAACAAGGACAAATAACATTTTGGGAGGGTACCTCCCTCGTATGTATTTCCTCTCGGTCTCTCTCTCGCCTAGCCCGCCTCACCGCTGATATTGGTTGACACACCCATACTATTTTTAGATCAACGCTGGTGTGAATTTTTTAAACACGTGCTCATACACTCTGAAGGCGTTTGTATTGCCACAGTAGCGCCACTATATTCCACATACACACGTAAGCATACAGGCACACGTATACACACAGACAAACAAACCACTACCACTATTCAACCACCACACATGCACAGTTTCTACATATTGTATTATTATACTCCAAACACACACACACACACACACACACACACACACACACACACACACACACACACACGCACACATACGCATAACTTACCAGTCATACCCATCCCACCAAAGCTTAACACCGGAGGAACCACCCCGAGCCCGGGGCGACAATCCGTGACGGGGCGACAATCCGTGTCGCAACAATTTTTTTGCTTACACGGATTGTCGCCTTCGAGGTCAAAAACTGGGAACTGCACAAGCGTCACAGATTGTCGCCAGGCGACAATCCGTGACGGGGGCAACAATCCGTGCCGCCAGCGCCCGTCACGGATTGTCGCCCCGAGCAGGAGGCGACAATCCGTGTAGGGGCGACAATCCGTGTCGCAACAGGGATTCTAAAGACACACCTAATCACACTATTCTACCAAAAATGTTCGAGATAAACTGCTAAAAAACACACTTTCCTGCCCGTTTTATGGTACCAAATTTCAGCATAATGTAAATGAAGACACGCTCTTTCAGAAAATATGAAAAGTCAAGTTCGGCTAGGTTGACATATTTCACTTAATTTCAGTCCTCACGCAAAATCAGTGTGTGCGACTTTATGTTCGTTTAAGGTGCACGGTCACATATAAATATGTATAATATATATATATATATATATATACATATATATATATATATATATATATATATATTATGTATATACATACATACTTCAATTCTATATGCATATAATATATGTATATTGACACCATTTTTTGTTTTCTTTGGTGGTTTGGTTAACTAAAATATTTGTATCGGAGATTTTGGCTTCCTGAAAAAGAAACGTATATAAACATAAACATTGCAAATGTCCCATCAGGCAATAAAACTAAAACATTTTAACATTTGATTTGATTTGATTTGATTTGTGATTTATGAAACATAACAATCTTTTGTGGACCTGATGACATTTATGTTATCTAATTATGATAATAATATAATATTTCTTTATCATATTCCACACTGTTTGGGAGGACTGCTGTTTTTTATGCGCAACTATCACTTTCTTTTAGTAAATATTTCAATTTACTGTTACAGCAGTATTTTCCACAACAGTCATTCAAAAGGATACAGGGGTTAAGGCAGTTTCTTTTCAATTTGAAGTATTTCAAGTTCAAACGCATTCAAATTATTCAAAAGGATACAGGGGTTAAGGTAGTTTCTTTTCAATTTGAAGTATTTCAAGTTCAAACGCATTCACAAACAGTTTTACATCGAATAAACCACAATAAAAACACACTGTAAAGAAATTATGAATTAGGTAATATTATCTTTAGCATTCATTCAATTGTAATTATCAGATAACAGGTCAAATTCTACTGGATAAACTATAAGGTTACATAATGATAACCAGAATTATAAAAGAAATATCAGTAATAATCAGCATGAAAGAAATAAGACTTATCGTTACTATAACTGTTATGATCAAAGCTGTAGCAGTCTCAGAAATGTCATTATTGATACACTCATCATAGTCATCATCACCATTATTATCAGTATTAATGATAAGTAGCTGCTGTTCCTAGCGTGTTCTTTCCAGCCCGCTAGCGTCTGATATGTCCTTGAGCACGGCAATGATGGCGACCCTCTTGTTCTGATTTGGTGTCATGGTTTCTTCGAGCAGATCAACGGGGAAAGAGCCTTACTGGATTTTCAGTGAACTAACGGAGCTTTTGAATCAGACTCTTTCTATGGGTCTGAAATTTTGCTCTGTCTCTCTTTCACATTTCTCGTTCCCTACTCCTCTCTATTTCCCTGAAGTCTTACTGTGCATTCCTGAACTGTTTATGTCTCTGCATCTATGTATTTTTATTATGTCGTAACGACGATTTTCCTTACCGTTTGTATGTATGCATTATCTTAATTTCCTGGAGCGGTAATTCTGAAATCGTTCCTTGAAGAAATTTCTTCCTTGAAAAAGGATTTTTTTTTTCTTCTTCTCAGTGGTATTCTGAAAATCATTCAAAGTTTCATCCTAAGTCTGTTCCTAACTTTTTTTTCCTAATCTTGGGAAGAAACTTAGGAAGATATGCAAATTTCTCAATTAGGGAGAAGTTAACATTCTTGAATGCACTCATAAAAGAATTTCAGGGAGATATTTAGGAAATACCCGTCCCTGTCCTAAGTATACGTAACGTACGTTATGGCAACCTGCAAAACATCATGATAGGCGTTAACATTCACTGCGCGAAACAAGTACTCTGATGCGCGAAATGGGCATGAGAAAGGCGACATGCCGTGCACACGTGTACTTAACCCTACGTCATTTTGATTATGCGATTGTCATTGGCTGACTCCTTGTGATACGGCTTTTCGTATTGGCTTAGGAAAGCACATAGTCGGGGATAAGGATGGCCTAATTTGCATGAAGAAGTTCTTAAAAATTTTCTGAATTCCAATTCTGTCTTTTCTTGGCACTTCCTAACTTTCTGACTTATAGGAAGGAACTTAGGGAAAAACTTATTAGGAAGATTTTCAGAATACCACCGCTGCTCTCTATTCCTCAGCTCGCAGTGGCTTGTTAAAAAATGTGTGTTACAAGACATTTACCTTCTATTCAGTTATCAATGGCAGCTGCTCAAAATTGCTACACTAACGTTATAACTCGGCATCGCGTGTGTGGCGTGTGGTTCTATTCTTTTAATAATGTTATATGAAGCATGATACATACATATTATACATCAATATATTTTAACATACTCGATTGTCACGTAATCAATTATGTCATTGCATGAATATCAATTTAAAAAAAAAAAAAAAAACATTTGTGACCGTGCACCTCAAAACGAACATAAAGTCGCACACACTGATTTTGCGTGAGGACTGAAAATAAGTGAAATTGGTCAACCTAGCCGACCTTGACTTTTTCATATTTTCTGAAAGAGTGGGTCTTCTTTTACATTATGCTAAAATGTGGTGTCATAAAACGGGCAGGAAAGTGTGTTTTTTTAGCAGTTTATCTCGAACATTTTTGGTTGAATATAGTGTGATTAGGTGTGTCTTTAGAATCCCTTTTTCATTTCTGGAAAACCTTGTACACACTCTTCACTTTCAACTCTAATAACTTTTGAAAGGATAGTGTTACTGCTTTGAAAGTTGGCATTGATTATGGACAGAATGTGTGAATGAGGCATGCTTAATTTCAATTTAATCTGATAATCCTTTCATTTTTGTTACTATGGTGGCTTACTTCCGGTTTTTTGTCCCATTCATTGCACAGCCAGCACGGTTTGGTAAAGATTAAGCGCTTGAATAGACACTGTACTTCAGAGCCTCTTTTCTCAGTTCACACTTTTCCTGAGTTTGTGCTTTCTTTCCAATATTTAGATAGGTTAGGAGTGTCCATTTGATTCGAGTTATACATCATTTTAAAGCTTAAAGTCTGTTCTTTCAGAATATGGTCTTAACTATATTTTCATGACTGGCGACTTTTTGTTTCTTTTGAGGTGCAGGGTCACATTTAGAATTTCATTTTTTCCAGTACGCATCTTATATCATTTTTACAAAGACCTTTAGCTGCTGAAAAAAAAAATCAATGAAGAGACATACATGATACGCATAAAGTAATGTCGAGTCTTTTTAAATATCTAGGCGCGGTCAGAATGGCAAACGATCGAGAAGTTTGGGGCATTGGTACGCGCGCAAGAAAGAGTGTGCCGTCCGATGGCTAGTGATTGGGACGTAACAATACATGACAATGGCCTCGCGCTTCGGACGCACCGCCCGCAAACCGATCGAGAAGTTTCCAGTTACACTGGTAAAACTTCGAGTTTTTAAAGATCGCGATCTTAAACTTCTCGATCTTTTGCCAGTCTGACCGCGCCTATTGTCTGTAGTAGCAGAGGTGGCATATATCGTTTGATATCGCCTTGAACTAACGCCGAATGGTGGCGTCCTCGTATAAAACATAGATGTGTCACACAGATTCTTGAATTTAGCACAAAAATGGTAACTTTTTTCCGTGAAAGACTGCACAGTCACAGCCAGGCGTGAGACATGTGATGCGTGTAAGTATGCGAAACCGATCTGTTGAAGTTGTTTAAAAAATGAGTGACAAACGTACGCGATTTTAAGCTCGCTTGTAATTGTTGAGTACCCGCAGGAAATGTTTGCTTATTGTGACATCAGAGCCGTGCGATGGAACAAAAACCTCGAGTCAATCGTGAGTTTGACACGGGAGTGAATGGAAATTGGTGTTGTCAGCCATGTGCTATCCATTAATTTTTTGCTCAAACAAAATTGTGCCGTTGACAGCCACAGCGTGCGATCCGATGTCACGTAATGGACAAACGGCATATTGGATAGCTACATTCTTTTTAGGTGTTGTATAATAGTCATTATTTTGTAATAGCATTGAAATAATCGCTGATCGCCATGGTGACGCGGCTCTCCAATATGATAACCTGTGTTTCCTTTGGTAGTACAGGGTTGAAGAACGTCACAATAATCGCCATCTAAAATCGCTCACCAAAGGATTGTCTCTCATTGCCTGGGCCCCATTTTATCAAAAGATATAATCGATCGTAAATTCTCATACCACACAGGTTGCTATAGACTTATGATAGAAATCAACTATACAGTGCCCCCCCCCCCCAAAAAAAAAAAAAAAAAAAACAGTCGGATAACACCCGATACGATTAAACTGCAGGGGCGTCACCAGCTTTTTTTTTCAAGGGGGTGCGTTTTGACACTAAATGGAACCTGCGATTTTTTTAATATGATTTATTGTTGCCTGTATCATCATGTACATTTACATAATACACTATCTACCAATACATTGTTAGTGGCACGTATTCATAAACATAAGTTAAACATAGTGGAAAAATAGCTGGAAAGGACTATGATTATAACATACAGGGGTAGTGACAGTGTGGGATCCTCGGCGAGGGAGCGAAGCGACCGAGCGGGGGAGGGTGTGGGAGGGGGATACCCCCTCGCACGGTAGGGACTTTTTGTAAAAACAGAGTATAAAACTCGCGTTTATAGGGCATTTCAAATCAAATTTCTAAGGAATTCAACACCGTAACAAAATCACTGTGAAGGACTATGATTGTAACATAAGGGGGTACATTATGTGACGGTTTGAGATCCTCGGCGAGGGCATGGGAGGGGGTATCCCCCTCCCACCGTAGGGACGTTTTGTAAAAGCAGCGTACCAAAGCCTGTTTGTAGAGCATCTTATGAAAATCAAATTTCTGGGAATTAAACATAACGGAAAACTCACTGTACAAGGACTATGATTATAACATACGGGGTTACATTATGTGACGGTGTAAGATCCTCGGCGAGGGAAGGAGCGAAGCGGGGATGGGGCAAAAACTTGTTTTGCCCCCTGGTGCACACTTCTATGAAATACTCCGAAAATTGTCTGTCCCCAAATGTGTCGAATCTTAATCTGTGTGTAGGAACCGAGCGGGGAAAACATAAATCAAAGAGGATGAAGGAACTTTTGAAAATATTTGAATTCAAGTGGCAGATATATCAAACATGCTTTTTGATGAAATATTCTGAAATTTGTCAATCCCCCAAGTTTTCTAAGTGTATGGTTAGAGACCTAACGGGGGAGGGGTAGCCCCTCCAATGCGAGATTTTGCACTTTCAGAATTGAAATTCAACAATCCGTTGCATAATGAATGTAATATTTGGACAGTTCTCCATTAAAAAGGGAAGAAAATTTTCCTCATTTCGAGAATCATAGAGTGACGTTTGCACCCACCCTTGTCCTCCGGGATTGATGCTCCTGCATACGAGAAAGCTAATGCATTTTTAGAATTCAAAGGAAAAGAGCTCATAAAGATATTTGGAATTTAGGAAGCTCTCAATACCCAAGACTTTTAGTGCAGTAATGATATGAAAGGAAACCAAGCAGGAAACCAAGCGGGCAAAGGGTTAATTGAAAGGAGATAATAATCCCCTCCCACACGACAGAACTTTTGCATTTTTTTTTTAAGTGAAGTGACAGGACTGGTGCACACTTGCGATAAAACATTTGTAAATCTATCAATCTAAAGGTGTATTAAGTCAATGGAAAAATAGAACAAACGGAAGAGAGTGTGGGAAGGGGTATCCCCCGGCTCCCACACGAGAGAGGTTTTTAATTTGTAGGATTTCAATGCAGCAACCTGGTGCACACTTTGGGTGAAATATTTGGACAGATTTCTATAAAAAAGTAAGAAAATCTTCTCATCTCAGGGATTATGACTGTGTGTGTGTGTGTGGGGGGGGGGGGTAATTCATATGCTTACCCTTGCGATATATCTATGGGGGAACTTTTTTTTCTGTCAAAAAGCGAGAAAGTTTTCTCATCTGTGGAATTATTGATTATGGGGGGGGGGGCAAAATTGTGATATGCTTGCCCTCCAATTTTTTAATAAGGCTAAGGCTCGCACTTACTTGGCTCGCATTTTCAATTTTGATTGGTCAGAAATAAAGTGCTGTACAGAGACCCTACATCCTTGCAGCACAAATACACGTACACGTACACGCAATTAATGTGTACGTGCTCCGTACCGTACTATACGGTCAATAAAATAGTGAACACTGCGAAATAGATAAGTATAAAATCAGTGCTGCCAGAGCCCGGGGTGCGACTTTTTTTTTCCCCACGAATTTCTTTTCCCTGGTGCAAAATAAAAATAAAATAATAAAAAAGATAATAAAAAGATAATTGTTTAGCGTCCGGCGTTGAGGTCGCTCGCAGACTTTTTTTTTTTTTTTTTGGGGGGGGGGGTCTGAAGGGGGTACGTTCGCACCCAACGCACCTCCCCCCCCCCCCCCCCCCCTCCCCGTGGCGTGTTTTTTCTAGACGGCGCAGATTGGGGACCCTAAAAATCTATTGGGGACCCTATCCCTAAACCTAACCCTAATCCTAATCCTAACCCTAACCATCAAACCCTAACCCTAACCCTAACCCTAACCCAAACCCTAACCCTAACCCTAACACTAACCCTAACCCTAACCAAAAACCCTAACCCAACGTTTTTCCCATAGGTTTAACACGCGCCATGCCCCAATCTGTGCCGTCTTAAAAAAAAAAAAAAACGCCCCCCGGTGACGCCCATGAACTGTGCAAATGCTACTTCACGGTCTTAAATTATAACATTTTACTTCTATTTAGCAGGAAACCCCATACAACTTGACTGAGCGGTCACAGGGAAATGTGGACTGTTGTGAAGCACGTCATGAGTCTGATTCTTCCAAGTTTAGCACTTGAATGCTCTTCGAGCTGCACATTAATATGTAAACACAATAGACAAAACTTGAAGGGAAGAGATTCCTGACACGCTTTTCAAAATTCCTCATTTCTCTTTGACGATTGAATCAAATCGAATGGGGTTTTCTGTAAGATATAGGCAATGAGTTATAGTTTCATACCTTGAAATTGTTCGATTAATTCATTTTCCTAAAGTTATAAGTTATATAAAGTTATAATTGCTGAGGGTCCCGTTGTATTTTTTTTCTGGGTGGGGGGACATACGGTATAATCAATTTTAACTCTTCATAAAACAGGGCCCTGATCTGTTCACAGATTCTGGTATAAAGGATGTTATATGGCTGATCCATCCTCGTTGTCTTGGTTTCTTATAGCCTTTGATATCGCATCGTTCCCAGGCATCTTCGTATGAGCCTTGACGCAAGGCGAGTCAGTTTGTGCGAGAGTTTGATACTCGTCACCAGTGTCCGTTGGTCCTTTGCCCGGCTGGTTTGTACCAACCTTTCCTTCGCAATAGACCTACTGCGCGAACTTAGTTTTCAATGCACGCACCAGACAATCATACACCTCGCCATGAAGACCTGTCGCGGTCTTGATATCCTCAGTCATTTTGCATAACGGCATCACTTTTTTCCTCTATCAATAATGCCACCGGGAACGTCGTCTGGGTCGCCAGATGCACCTGCATCGTTTACTGAATCGACTTGGGACACCTTCCTCTCTTGGATGACTTCTTGGGAAACATACATATTCTCAACGGGTCTGTTATCTCCATGTATATCAGCAACTGGGAATGTTGGGTGACCGTAGACACCGCCACTAAAATGCATCTGTGTAGCGGCATTCAGGTTTATTGTTGGCTGTCTCCTGAAAAATACGCAAACGAGAATGAAAGATGTGTAAGATTAGGCCTACTTCAGTTAAGAACTTCTGCACAGAGTTTAATGATTTCACGAAGGATATAAAATAACGTGAGACGATGTAATTCATAAACAAAAACCTCCTAGAGTTTATCTATTTCATAGCATTTGATTCCGAAGATCTGAACAGTGCACATGGGGTTGAACCATTATCTTAACTTATCGTAGACTTTGTACATGAACATGTTGCCGGTAACTTTTTAAAATGTCACCTTTGGTGCTATCAAAGGATTACGCTATGTAATGCATGGTGACTTGTGTTGTTACCAAAAGAATATCTAATCATATATCACATATTTCATGATCCTTTATTACAATTTTCCTTCAGATTATTTGGATATTCCCACGAAGATTTGTTTCAAAACCCAGATTCTGTCAGTGACATCATCTGTCAATGTCTAAGAGACATTGGAATGCACCATCTCTTAGACCGAGCAGTAACTGAATATTTCCCTGCAATGGTTTTTGTCAACCATAATGTATCAGTAGGGCTACTTTAAAAAAAAAATGATCGACCGATGACGTCACTTTTTTAGGTGATTTAAGTGATTTGAAGAAAAAATAATAGAGAAAATATTCTACAATATGTGGCACGTATTCGGATATCATATGATCAAATAAGTAATATTGAGGGTATCATGCATCCATAAGTCAACGCACATTTGGGTTGTGGAGATAATCCCGAGGTCCGATTAGGGATATTCCAAAGCCAGGAATTTCGAAAGTCTTCGGAAACCGGTCACACACTTGAACTGCGTTCACGCTTGCATGGTTCGAAAATGATATTGATCGGTTTCGGTTTGCATGTTGGTCCATTTGTAGTTTTTACCACACATGATGCTAATCCTATATAAACGTGTCGTCGTTGCTTTGTTTTACTTTTTAATCCCCAACCAAGTGACGTAGGTTCGGCATGCATTGATGACACTCACCGCACTCGACGTTGATGAAACAGAACAACTGCAACCATGGCAACGACAGCTATCACAACGACGGTGCTCATCACAGCGACGATGATTGGGCTAGAACCACCTGGATATTGTGATTACATAGATTACTATAAGTTGTTGCTTGTTGTACAGCGCATGTAAATCGACGTTTCCGTGCGTATTTGCCGGTTAAGGAGAAGCATGATATAGTAATATTTCAGCGTACTGCTGCTTCAAACTTATTACCATCATACCTGTGCAATGTCTATTCTGTATTAGGTCGAGGTACGTATTCCAACAACTGTTCAACTTTTTAAAAGATCTGTTATACATAACCATGCCAAATATTGAGCTTGCATTGTCCCCATTCAGATTCAACTATCAATCCATTCCTCACTGATTCCAATATTTAAACTATATTTTCTTCTCTGAAAATGAACGCCAATTGAAACTATTTTCTCTTCCATAGCAATTCCAATTTCAACCATTTCATATTACCTCAAAGTCAATTCAAATTGAAATTATTTGATCACTCTTCCAAATTATTAATTTGTTTGTGTATTTATTTGAACATAACAACAGGATGTAAATGATCAGATAAAATCTGTTTTTGCAGATATTGCTCTGTAAGGATATTGCAGTTTCCTGCACAGGGGATTACTATAAGAAAGAAAACGCCTACAACAACAGGAGCAATAACAAACAGAAAATGAAAAAAAAAAAGAAAATTTGAATTCAAACCATTTCCAATTAAAGCTATCTTATCACTCTGTCAAATTAATATTATCATTAAAGGTATGTTATGTGCCTTCTAAATTTAATTGATTAAGACTAATCTATCTTCTTCCGTACTAACTCCAGTTACAACCATTTCATCTTAACTCGGAATTGGTTTCAAATAAAACTCTTTTATCTTTCCTCGAAAATAATTCTAATAAAGATTATGATTTGGTCTCTTGATCGTATTCAAATGTTATCTGCAATATTTTCATTAATTAACATTAATTTGCAATTGAAACCCTTATTGTATCACTGAACACTGATTGCAATTAAAGCTATCGTGTCGTCTCGCCGTTCATTCTATTTGAAATCATGACATCTAATAGCTTTAGGTGTTTTTTTTTTCATTTTTCGTCTTGTCTAAGCATGGCTAATATATTCTGTTAGATTGAAACAGAGACACATTACCCCCTTCAAGCTTGGAATTTTCCGTCATGGGCTTCCAAGTGCTCAGCAAGGCCGACGTTGTCATTATAATTGAAGATGAGACTCCGTCTGAAGCTTTGTCGTGGTCTGTATTGCTCTTGACTGGAGTAACTAGTGTTGAGTATAATATTATAGCTTGAGAGGTAAGGAGAGTATCGGTCTTGAAGTGGTGGAAAAGGGTGTGGTCTGGATTTCAGGCACTATCATTAAATTTTGATTCTGTAAGAGAAAGGCGGGATATCTCCATCCATCAACGTATCACTTTTAAAATCCTCCTTATTGTTTACAAGATATGTAATAATCTTGCCCCATCTTATCTTAGAGATTTAATTTCCTTCCGCTCCTCCACTTCAACCCGTTCTCTCCGTTCTTCCTCCTCTCTCCAATTATCACGTGGTCCCCGCACCTGTACACGTTATGGTGATAGGGCCTTTTCAGTTATTTCCCCACTTCTTTGGAATAAACTCCCTTTTTATATTCGTAACGCTGAAAATGTTGATAGGTTTAAGTCATTGTTGAAAACTCATCTGTTTACACAACCTTAATTTTGCTGCTGTTGTTGTTGCTGTCGTTATCATAATATGTACATAATGCTGTATTTTGTTTTTACGTTATATATATTATTTTCCCCGATTTGATGCGCTTAGAAACATCAGTATTAAGCGCTATATAAATGTTATTCATTATCATTATATCTGTGTCTACTATATACGTGAACAAAGTCACAAAAATGGGATACACACGCGAGCACTTCGATGTACAACATTCAGAAGCAGAAAAACAGTGATGAATGAACTCACTTTTAAAAAAGTTAAAAGTTATATCATCTTATTGAACATGATGAACCTATTGCATTGTATGGTTTCTGTGAATAAAGAGAGCCGACCAAAACTTACTAGATGTAACAGAATGTCTTCTCACAATAATGTCGTCAATTCTTATCCCTGGGTTCCTTCTCTTTCCCACAGCTATGAACGATATCTGGAGGGAGTAAACAAGAAAAGAAAGAGAAAAGGCTCCTTAAAAGAGAGAGAAAAAATGCGACGAAAAGTGGTTGACTGAGAGAGTAGTAATAATAAATATTATTACCTATACGAGGTAGTTCTGCGAGGCAATTACAGTTGGTATTTTGCAGGGTCGGGAGTTCAGCAGGCGACATTGGAGCATATCACGAGCATCCGGGGTTTTACATAATACAGTGGACTCCTGTTATAACGAAATCCTCGGGACCGGCAGTTTTCTTCAGTTATATCGGAATTTTGTTATAACTGAACAAATAAACAATAGAAATACATAGAGTGGATGACATTGCAGCCCATTGCAGCCCAAATCTTTACTTCGTTATAACCAGAATTTTGTTATAACCGTGTTCGTTATAATAGGAGTGCTCTGTAAAACTGAATTTTTAATGTATCCTGATGTCTGACTTCCCGAATTTCATTGCCAGAGTTTGATAGCAAAAGTGACGAAGTGGAGTGTGAATTAAGCTTACTCCCGGTCATGCACAATGATTAAAGGAGACTTTCGGATGATTTTCAGATTTTTACATTTAAACAACCGTAAATTAGACTGAGGACATAGTTTAAGAATTTATAGTAACTGGGATGAAGAATAAGAATATTTTCGAAATTTATAACAAATTGCAATGAACATGGATGATGACATGACAGGGTCACCATAAGAAAGCATGAGTTTGGGCTCAAGGAAGCAGAACAAAAGAAGAAGGCATGCATTCACAGGTGAACTCGCAAGCAAGCGGTATTACACTGCTACATTTCTGAAATCTATGAGCCTCCTATATCTATATATATTCTTAGCTCAAGAACCACAATAAATTCTACAAATCTATACATGGAGCTGTTGATTTATGTACGACATGATGTAAAATTATAAAAATAGTCTGGAATGCTCCTTTAAAATCACAGATTTTCGCAGACGATCTCATCTGACGCGTTCGGCATTGGTTCTGAAGTTTGTTTGTTTGTTTGTTTGTTTTTTCCGATCACAATTTCCAGTGTTAACAACAACATAGGGGCCTTGAATAAGGTTACAACAACAGTTGTAGTCATTGCACGATTTTCTATTCGTTTATTTGTTTGTGTGTGTGTGTGTGTGTGTGTGTGTGTCATTTCTTTTTACACAAAGCATAACAAAAAATGCGTGGTATACAATCAATTATGCACATAGTAAAGTGACTGGCGTCATTATATTTCTTAGCCAAATGTGAAAACAAGCATGCAGATTAAGTTTCAGTATCATGGTGTTGTGTGTGTAAAAGAGTAAAAAATGTGATATGGCTCAGTAGGTATAATAGGGTGATATCAAATATGCGATTATCTTGGTTATGTGTAGGTGTGTGTGTGTGTGTGTGTGTGTGTTTGTTTGCTGAGCATGGCTGCATGTTACTCTAACTGAGATGAAGATATGTCATTAAAATTTTCTTAAATACTTCGGAATATTTGCTTGGTACCGATACTAACCTCAAAGTCGTATTGGCAAAACAGATCTAGCTTCTGTTCCATAAAATCATTTCCGGTAGCATCAAGGGTCAAAGGTATATTTCCGTCACAGTCACTTGTGACGTTCAGCAATGTGTATCCCATAATTGCCCGATATCTGAAGGAGAGCTGCCATTGTCCCGAGTCGAAGTCACGTGGTATTGTGGTTTGTATCACCTGTTCATGTCTTCCAAACCAACATGTGTAGTCTACGTAGATATAATCTGTGACGAATGGCATTATTAGCCCGATGGGGGATGATAATAAAGAATTTTAAGGTAAAAATTATATAATCTTTCTTTTTTATTTTTCATTTCGTGGTGGTGGTGATGGTATATGTAGTTTTCCGAGCAACACTTGATGTCAATGCTGACATTCATGGCAAAGCACAATTCATTAGCTGAATTATCGGGAGAGTGTAACCTTCGACATAAATATTTAGGAGCAGAATCATGCAAACAATGAAAAACCAATAAACATAACGATCTTATA